>NC_090819.1:108612304-108950161 GCF_000390325.3 Nicotiana tomentosiformis | reverse complement strand
GCTCGGGGTGCAGTCCTGTCCCCAAGTGGAATTTTCTTTCTAAGAACTTTTCAAACAATGCAACTTGCTCGAGCTCTTTTGCCATGGATTTTGTTGCATCCGTCTCTTCTGGTACCTAGAAATACCTCGACACCTAATAAGATTCTGACGCCTCTACCCCCGGGCTAACTGCATTCGATTCGGGAGCGGGCGCTGGTTCCTGTAGTTTCTATGCCGCATGCTCCTTCCCTTTGCTACTGGAGACCGAAATTACATTCATCTCCCTTGCCGTCGGTTGGTCGCCCTTTATCTATTTAATTCCTTCGAGCATTAGAAATTTCAGAAACTGATGATACGTTGACGGTACAGCTCTCATCTCGTGCAACCATGATCTTCCCATAATAATTTTATATCCCATATCACCTTCCACCACTTCAAAAAGAGTCATTTTCATCACTCCTTCAGCGTTCGTGGGCAACAAAATCTCTCCTCGGGTTGTCACACTCGCGAGGTTGAATCCGGCAAGGAGTTTTGTGGCCGGAATGATACTTTCGGTAAATTTAGCTTGCTCTAATACTCCTCATTGTATGATATTGGCCGAACTTCCTGGATCCACTCGAACACGTTTGATTTTAAAGTCTAGCATATTTAAAGAAATTACCAATGTGTCATTGTGCGGTAGCAATAATCCGCTTGTGTCCTCCTCTGCAAAAGTGATGTCATCTTCAGCAACTTCCCAGAGTCTCTTGCTATGGGTTATTGATACTTTCGTATTTTTTCTACCGAGAAGGTGACCCCGTTGATCTCGTTCCCCCCGAAGATCATGTTGATCATCTGGCGTGGGGGATCTTCTTCTGCTTTCGAGGGTTCCGCGTTATCCCGACTGCGACCATAGTTATTCTTGGCCCGATAACTTAAGAATTCTTCAAGATGCATACTTTTCAATAGTGTCGCCATTTCTTCCCAGAGATTCCGACAGTCCTAGCCCGGTGGCCATTTATCTCGTGGTATTCACACCACAAGTTGGGATCCCTCTGGCTGAGATCGGATCTCATTGGCTTCGGAAACCGTCTTCTTTGATATTTCTCATAGCTGATACCAACTCTACTACACTGACGTTGAAATTGTATTCTGAAAGTTTGGGTAGGAAGGATCCCGCGTACCTGACGCTTCTTTGTCCTGCAATGATCTATTGTTCCGATCGCGATCAATACTTCTGTCGGTAGTGAACCTGTCTGCTAACTGGAAGCCTCTGTCGTGGCCTTCGGTCCATTCGTAGGGCAAAAATTGGCCCCTCGAAGACCATCTGTCTGTTCCAAAATCGTCTTTTGATTTTTCTTTATTCTTCTCCCGTCCTTTTGTCGATGACAGGAGCCAACCTGATCATCTTCGATCCTTATCTTTGACTCGTACCGATTGTGGACATCCACCCAAGTCGTTGCTTGGAACTCAAGCAAGCTTTCCTTTAGTTTTTGGGAAGCGTGTGAACTTCTCAGATTCAGACCCTTGGTGAATGCTTCAGCCGTCCATTCATCCGGAACAATCGAGAGTGACATCCTCTCCTTTTGGAATCGGGTAACGAACTCTCACAACAACTCAGATTTTCCTTGTGTAATTCTGAATATGTCAGCCTTTCGGACCTGCACCTTTATGGTCCCGGCATGAGCCTTAATAAAAGAATGTGCGAGCATCTCAAAAGAATCTATGGAATGCTCGGGTAATAGCGAATACCACGTCAAGGCTCCTCTCGTAAGAGTCTCTCCAATCTTTTTCATCAAAATATATTCAATCTCGTGAGGAACTAAATCATTCCCATTCACCGCCGTTGTATAGGTGGTAATATGCTCCTGAGGGTCTGAAGTTCCATCATACTTTGGCACGTCGGGCATTTCAAGCTGCTTCGGGATTAATTCTGGTGTCACGCTTGGTTTGCACGGCAATTGAGTATACTTCTTTGAGTCCGGACCTTTCAGCACCGGTGGTGCACCTGGGATTTGGTCCATGCGGGCGTTCACTTCTCTCATAAACCGTAAGAGTTCATTCTTGAAGGGATCGTTTTCGTTACTAGGGCCGGATCCGCTCCCCCAACCCCATCGAAACCAACCTTGCCCCTCGGGGTGTTGTTGTCAACCCTCTGTGTTGTTTCATTTGCGGGAGCGCCGGGAGGAACTGGACCTCGTCTATTCGCGTTATTGGAAGCCCCGATGACGCATGCTTCAACTCCGTCATAACCTTATCATGTCATGTGAGGTGGCCTAAAATGATCGCTTATTGCTCTTGTAGGACCCTTACCGCATCAACAACATGCTCCTCTTCAACGTCATCGGGAGTTGCCTCCCGAACATTTTGTGGGTACCGCCTGTCGTGGAACGTCGTCGCATCGTTCCCCTCATTGTGGGTGTCACTGATTGAATCCTCGAGATGAGGCTAGTCTCCTTGAACCTCGGGATTATGTGTATTGTTAATATCATTATCTTTAATTTCTTGTGATTTTTTGTTAAGACAAATAATCAAAACACGTTAGTAAAAGAGGAAAGGATCAACTTAATTACACGGCTTTCTAGGCCCCACGGTGGGCGCCAAACTGTTTACCCGTAAAACTATACAATTGGATTTATACGTGATTTCTAAACAAGTGAATTAATTTGATTCTGAAATAATAAAATAATTAAAGAAATGCGCAATACTTAGCGTTGAAATGAAGGTAAAATCACGAAAAATAGTAATTCCGAGGGCAGAACTTCCGGGCACAACAGTGATGAAAACAAGAAAAAAGAAAGAAAAATTATGTAAAGCTTTTGATCGATTATAGCGTAAATTTTCCAGAAAAGTTATGTCATTTACAATGATAATAGAGCTCATTATTTATAGCTACGTATAGGGAACAATGTCCTAGGATCGTGCCCTTCTTTAATGTCAATTATGAGGGCCATTGATGAAGGTGTAACAGTGAGCATCAGTGACAAACTCTCTGTAACAGGCAGTGCACTAAATATTGTGGAATATTCTCCATTAAATGCTACCGATCAGAGGGTATTTGTTGCATCTTTATGAGTGTCATTCTTTTCGGTGACAAACGGGATTACTGCATTCGGTTCTATCTATCCCCCGCCCTAAGTTCCAGGTGTCATTCTCTTAAGCGGTCACGTATCATAACGTATTTTACCGTATACAATGACCAATTTAAAAGTTTTTTAAAATCATACTAAGTATGAAGACTTTTAGTGTAATGTTATTTTACTACAATATCCTTCAGAAGTTGAATGACCAAATTACCCTCTAAATCTACCCTCTAAATTATCGTTTTACTCTTGAGTTTAATTCCCACAATGGTTGATTAATTAATTCAATTAAGTAAAATAAAACGGCTAAATTATTAACTTAAATCATTGAATACAAATGTATTAGGAACCGTTATGTTTGTCGACTCTTAGAATTCTGAGAAACATTCTTAAATAGATACCTACTCTCCCTCAAACACTTTGAGGTATTCAAATGTCACCGGGACTGATTGAAGAACAAGAACACTTCAAAATATTTATAGATAAAGATTTTGAAAAATCTGTTGTTGTTATCATAGAAGTCAAACTTTTTTAGAGTTGTGAGAATTTTTTTTATGATGATTCTATTATATCAATTACCATGTACATGTAAGTGTATAATACAAAAAATTCCAATTCTCATTGGGTTTGTCTTTTGATATTTCTTGTGTTTTTCTTTGGGATAATTTGAGAGACCTTCCTCCAGGTTTCGCTCCATCACACTTACATCCCTTTTGGTTTATAATATTACGCGTACCTCCCTTGTAATGATTTTTGTATAACCATTCTTTAAACCTATTTATTACTAATAGAAATAAAATATCATTTGACAAATTTGCCCTTTTTAAAATTAATTCCCTTTTAACAAATTCAAGAATAGCAAATTAATTTCCTTAGCTAAATCTATGAAACCCTACCAATTACTTTAAATGTTGCCGAAAAGGTATTTGCGGCTAGCCAAAACGTCTTTAGTGATGTATAATCTGCTTGATTACTACAGCCCAAAGCACCTTTCAAGTTTTTTCAATTGCATTTTGTCACGATCCAAAATCTGACCTATCATGATAGCGCCTATCTCAATACTAGGCAAGCCGATAACATCAATAACCTTCGATTTTCTTTAAGTTTGAAAACATAATATATAAATTTAGCGGAAGAAAAACTCACAAATACATATATAACACTCCCCAAAACCTAGTGTCACTGAGTACATGAGCATCTATTATGAATACAAGTGTGAAAAATACGGTCTATAATAGTCTGAGACCAAATACAGTAAACAAGGAGATAAGGAAGGAGAGGCAAGGTCTGCGAAACACGGCAGCTACCTCAGAATCTCCGGAAAATCAACTGCGCGAAAGAATCAATACCCACTATGTCCGGAAATACCTCGATCTGCACACGAAGTGCAGGGTGTAGTATGAGTACAACCAACTCAGCAAGTAACAATAATAAATAAGGAACTGAAAATAGTGACGAGCTATACAATTGTAAATCATTTTCAGTAATTCCAGCAAAGAATAGACATGCTTTCACATCCAGCAGTTTAAGTCAAATTAATTTATACAGTTCAAGTTCATGTAATCTGGATATAAAATCTTTCAGAGAATTTCACAACAATGACAGATAGCAACTAACTACAACGACAAATGAAAGCAAGTACAGCCTCTCAGGCAACAATCACTCAACTCGTCACAACAACTCAATCACTCGGCTCTCAGCCCTCAGCACTCACACTCAACTATCAGGCCCGCACGGCCAACTCACGTGTTGTGGTATAATATCTCACAATCAGGCCCTCGGCCTCACTCAGTTATAAAGCTCTCCAGTCTCTCGGGCTCTCAACAATCATAAAAGTCATCCCAAACAACAATGATATGATACATCAATAATGAATAATAGAGACTGAGATAAAATAATCAAGTAAGCTATGATTGAGTACAAAACAACAATTTAAGCAGATAATTTAACATGTACATGACCTATGTGGGTCCCAACAATATCAACATATAGCCTAAATATGATTTCTAGCAAGACATATAGTCAAGTTTCCACAACACATAGAGAGCACATAACTATCAACAAGTTATTCAGCTTTATAGTTTCCACGGGACGGACCAAGTCACAATTGTCACGTCCCAAACCTGGAAAAGCGTGGTTGGCACCCGGTGTCGTGCTGGCCGGAGCGAATCACTGTGTAACTTATTTGTTTTTCTTCTGTAACTATAATGGGCCAACATGGCCACAACTCATAATGTATATCTATAAGTGGGCAACATTGTATCACTGAACCATTTTTCTTAAAACATGAATACATATGGGTCGTCAAAGGCCTCTGACATACTGTACAAAATGAACCTCTGTCTACAAAGCCTCTAAGATTATTTGAAATTAAATGGGACAGGGTACCGGCCTACCCATAAGTCTTTAGCAAAACTCTGACACGATGACTCATAGACTCGGCTGCACTCCGAATGAGGTGGAGTCTTACTAATCCTTTGCTGAATGCCAATCTCGTCTACAATGAGGGCTAGTCAAACTGATTATCTATACCTATAGGCATGAATGCAGTGTCCCCAACAAAAGGACGTTAGTACGAATAATGTACTAAGTATGTAAGGCAGAACTGAAATATAACAATAAGTCCACATTACTTTAAAGATATATAAGAATCAACCTGAATCTCTGAAGTGCCACCGTATATGCATACTTATTATACTCATATATATACAATGCTTCTCTTTGATACTATTATCCATATCGTATGATGCATGACTGCCCAACTGATCAGTGGTAACTGCCCGACCGGCCGTAGCACGGTGGTAAATGCATGACTGCCCGACCAGCCGTAACTCGGTGGTAAATGTATAACTTTTTGACCGGCCGTAGCTCGGTGGTAAATGCATGACTGCCCGATCGAACGTAGCTCGGTGGTAAATGAATATGCATGTCTGCCCAACCGGCGGTAAATAATAATACATAACTACCTAACTGGTGGTAACTGCCCGACCGGCCGTAGCACAGTGGTAAATAAATATGTATGACTGCCCAACCGGCCGTAGCACGGTGGTAAATGCATGAAGATGCATTTATCACTATATTATAAACATTAACATCTTTATCATATGCCTCAATAGGGAACTAGAAATATGCTTAGACATGCTTGAATATCACTTTACTAGAATGAATAACATAGACATCCTTAACTGCTAAGAGTAAAATCACTTATGGAATAGCAATTACGTTTACGTATCGATACTTGGATCATGCCAAAATGAAGGATTAGCCTTAACATACCTGGAGTAGGGAAAAATCCGTATAATATTTTTGAAAAAAGTTGCACCGTACTCCGTTAGAACCACAAAATTTTATGTTGCTAAAGTGCTAATAATTCTTACTAGATTTGATTTGGTCGCAAGAAATTTTGTTGGAAGCTTTTTGGATTGAGTTTAGCGTCTGTTCTTCAAAGGTTTTGAATTAGGAAGAATGGTATATCATTTCTCACTTGATTGCTCTATGTCCCAACGAGACCAAACTTGTAATGTCATACGTAAGTGTCTTATGTACCTTACTTTAGATGGCCACCTAAGACATATGACTTGTCTTATGTACCTTACTTTAGATAGCCACCTAATAAACAATGACTAAGAGTCATTTGTTTGGTTAGTGTCTTGCTGCCATATGGGGGTGGGGGGAAAATTTTAATCTTTATCTAACTTATTAGTTAACCGGGTAATGTCTTGTTACCCGGTAATTAATTTATTACCCGCATAATTAAAAACTTATCTCAAATTACTTAAAATACTACTCATTTTTAACACACTTTATATATACCCTACTATCGTGGTCATGTAGTACCATATAAAATAAATACATACACTATTATTTTATTAAAATATCCATGTAACAATACATATATTTTCTCAACTTCTAATTTTCCTAATCTCATTTAAAGAGTACAAAATTTCGTACGCTTAATTCTTAAAATAGTAAAAAGATAACCTCCTTTTCTTGTGAAAAAAAATTAATTTCTATCTTTATAATAAAGAAAATCTCATAAACGTTCTCATATTAGGTGTATAATTTATCATATCCGAAAATAATAATAATGGTAACTATCCAAAATTATACTTATAAAACTTTTACTAAAATGCTTCACTTAAAAGAAAATACCACACTAACATAATATCTAACGGTATCAAGGTTGCAAACTTATAGGGTCTCATAATAATAATGTCTTAAACCCTCTATAACCTCCTAATAGACATAATCCCTTGAACTCATGTGGATTTACTACAGCACATCCTAATGCTAAGGTACGTGATTTAACATCCTTCCCCCTGTAGAAACATTCGTCCTCGAATGTTAACTCTTTGAGATTTTCAAAACTTTCGCTAGGGTCTCCTCTCTATACTTAACTAAAACTCGACCTCTATCTGAGCTCTGGACTATTCACAACTTTTTGTACTTGAGTATCTCATATCTTCTTCACCTTTACTTTACCTTACTTACTTTTCAATCTCGTACTGTATCTTCTGTCGCTTTCATAACCTCCTTTCCGCATAGGTAGAAATTACATCTACGCCTTAAAGCTCTATTGTGATAGCACCTCTGGCGCATACAAACTCTGGCGAAAGATTCATACAGATTTCTTACGACTCGACTCTATGGCACGATTTGGAAACAAAAGAAGGGTAACATTACTTAAATGCCCTATAGCCTCTCAATTATAAATGTGGCGCACAACACATCCATAAGTGAGACTTTACTAAGCACGGCTTTGTAGACTCCCTAGGACACGACCCGCTCTGATACCACTTTGTCACGCCCCAAACCTGGGGAGGTGTGGCTGGCACCCGGTGTCGTGTTGGTCCGAGCGAACCACTGTGTAACTCATTTGTTTTTCTTCTGTAACTATCATGGGTCAACATGGCCACAACTCATAATGTATATCTATAAGTGGGCAACACTGTATCATGAACCATTTTTCTTAAAACATGAATACATATGGGCCGTCAAAGGCCTCTGACATACTGTACAAAATGAACCTCTATCTACAAAGCCTCTAAGATTATTTGACATCAAATGGGACAGGGTACCGGCCTACCCATAAGTCTTTAGCAAAACTCTGACACGATGACTCATAGACTCGGCTGCACTCCAAATGAGGTGGAGTCTTACCGATCCTTTGCTGAATGCCAATCTCGTCTACTATGAGGGCTCGTCAAACTGATTATCTATACCTGCAGGCATGAATACAGCGTCCACAACAAAAGGACGTTAGTACGAATAATGTACTGAGTATATAAGGCAGAACTGAAACATAACAATAAGTCCACATTACTTTAAAGACATATAAGAATCAACCTGAATCTCTGAAGTGCCACCGTATATGCATACTTATTATACTCATATATATACAATGCTTCTCTTTGAGACTATTATCCATATCGTATGATTCATGACTACCCAACTGATCAGTAGTAACTGCCCGACCGGCCGTAGTGCGGTGGTAAATGCATGACTGCCCGACCGGCTGTACCTCGATGGTAAATGTATAACTGCCCGACCAGCCGTAGCTCGGCGGTAAATGCATGACTGCCCGATCGGTCGTAGCTCGGTGGTAAATGAATATGCATGTCTGCCCAACCGGCATTAAATAATGATACATAACTGTCCAACCGGTGGTAACTGCCCGACCGGCCGTAGCACAGTGGTAAATGAATATGTATGACTGCCCAACCGGTCGTAGCACAGTGGTAAATGCATGAAGATGCATGTATCACTATATTATAAACATTAACATCTTTATCATATGCCTCGATATGGAATTAGAAATATGCTTAGACATGTTTGAATATCACTTTTCCGGAATGAATAACATAGGCATCTTTAACTACTAAGAGTAGAATCACTTATGGAATAGCAATTACGTTTACGTATCGTTACTTGGATCATGCCAAAATGAAGGATTAGCCTTAATATACCTGGAGTAGTGAAAAATTCGTATGATATTCTTGAAAAAGGTTGCACCGTACTCCGTTAGAACCGCAAAATTTTACGTTGCTAAGGTGCTAATAATTCTTGCTAGATTTGATTTGGTCGCAAGAAATTTTGTTGGAAGCTTTTTGGATTGAGTTTAGCGTCTGTTCTTCAAAGGTTTTGAATTAGGAAGAATGGTATATTATTTCTCACTTAATTGCTCTATGTCCCAATGAGACCAAACTTGTAATGCCATACGTAAGTGTCTTATGCACCTTACTTTAGATAGTCACCTAAGACATGACTTGTCTTATGTACCTTACTTTAGATAGCCACCTAAACAACAATGACTAAGAGTCATTTGTTTGGTTAGAGTCTTGCTGTCACGTGGGGGTGGGGGGAGAAATTTTAATCTTTATCCAACTTATTAGTTAACTAGGTAATATCCCGTTACCCGGTATTTATCCATTATCCGCATAATTAAAATATTATCTTAAATTACTTAAAATACTATCCACTTTTAACACACTTTATATATACCCTACTATCGTGGTTATATAGTACCATATAAAATAAATACATACACTATTATTTTATTAAAACATCCATGTAACAATACATATATTTTCTCAACTTCTAATTTTCTTAATCTCATATAAAGAGTACAAATTTTCGTACGCTTAATTCTTAAAATGGTAAAAAGATAACCTCCTTTTCTTGTAAAAAAAATTAATTTCTATCTTTACAATAAAGAAAATCTCATAAATTTTCTCATATTAGGTGTATAATTTATTATATCCAAAAATAGTAATAATGGTAACTATCCAAAATTATACTTATAAAACTTTTACTAAAATAGTTCACTTAAAAGAAAATATCACACTAACATAATATCTAACGGTATCAAGGTTGTAAACTTACAGGGTCTTATAATAATAATGTCTTAAACCCTCTATAACCTCCTAATAGACATAATCCATTCGAACTCATGGGGATTTACCACGGCACATCCTAATGCTAAGGTACGGGATGTAACAACAACCGCTCGGTGCACGCCCACACGTCCGTCACCTAGCATGTGCGTCAACTCCAAAGTAATCACATGATACCAAATTTTGAAGTTTCATACTCTTAGGACTAGATTTAAAACTGTTACTTACCTCATAGCGTGAAATTATTTACTCTACTATGCCTTTGCCTCGCAAATCGACCTCCGAATATCTCGAATCTAGTCACAAATAATTCGTTTTAGTCAATAAAATTTATTGGAATTAATTCCATATGAAAATATAATTTTTCCATAAAAATCTAAATTTTAACTCCAAAAATCATTTGTGGGCCCCACGTCTCGGAATTCGACAAAAATTATAAAATATGAATGTCCATTCAATCACGAGTCCAACCATATAAATTTTACTCAAATCCGATATCAACTCGACCCTCAAACCTCCAAATTAAACCAAGAGGGTTTTCAAAAAATTTCAACTTAATTCACCAATTAAATGATAAAAACAACCATGGATTCGGGTAATTTAACCAATATTGAGTTAAGAATACTTACCTCATTGTTTTTCTTGAAAAACTCCCAAAAATCGCCTCTTCCCGAGCTCCAATTCGTCAAAAACTGCATAACTTAAACTCTTTGCCCACACATTTGCTCTACGCGATCGCGAACATTCCCACGCGATCGCGAAGAACAATTTTCATCGCCCAAATTTAACTCTACGCAATCGCGGGCCTAACCACACGATCGCGAAGCACAAACGCGTGATCCATTTCTGCCTCATTTCCTCTACGCGAACGCGACCTTCTTCACGCGTTCGCGAATAACAAACTCACATAGCTACGCAATCGCGTCCCGCTTCACGCGATCGCGAAGCGCAAAATATCACTGCCTCAAATTAACCCTACGCGATCACAGATATCCCCATGCGATCGCGTAGAATAAAAACCTCCACTGACCAACTAAGCCTACGCGATCGCAGACACATTCACGTGATCGCGTAGAAGGAAAACAACATCAGATATCAGAAAATTCTAGGAGCTATTCAAGTCCAAATTTCTTATCCGTTAACCCTCCAAAACTCACCCGAGCCCCTCGGGACCTCAACCAAATATACCAACAAGTCCTAAAACATCATACGAACTTAGTCGAACCCTCAAATCACCTCAAACAACGCTAAAACCATGAATTACACCCCAATTCAAGCCCAATAAACTTTGAAATTTCTAATTTCTACAAATGACTCCGGAACCTATCAGATTACGTCCGATTGACCTCAAATTTTGCACACAAGTCATAAATGACATAACAGAGGTATTCAAATTTTCAGAATCGGATTCCGACCTCGATATCAAAAAGTCAACCCCCCGGTCAAACTTTCCAAAATTCAACTTTCGGCATTTCAAGCCTAATTCCACTACGGACCTCTAAATAATTTTTCGAACACGCTCCTAAGTCCAAAATCACCATACGGAGCTATTAGAATCCAAAATTAAATTCTGAGGTCGTTTACACATAAGTCCATATCTGATCAACTTTTCTAACTTAAATTTTTTTCAATTATGAGACTAAGTGTCTCATTTCATTCCGAATTTCTTTCGGACCCGAACCAACTAACCCGGTAAGTTATAAAATAATTATAAAGCATAAATTTAACAGTAAATGAGTGAACGAGGGTTATAATACTCAAAACGACCGATCGGATCGTTACACATTTCCATAATTATTGAAAACTTGAGGGTTTTTAAACTATTGGCCGTAGATAAGAGACTGACGCCGCTTCAAGTTACGGCTACAGGTTTTCTATGGCGTCCACGAAATTGGTATTGAAATACCCATTTTCGATGAAAGTGGGGAATTTGACATGTGTTCCCCTAAAAAGTTCATCTGTTCCTTTTTTAAATTCCCTTTTCATTTATTGGAAAATTCAAGATACAAAGAAGTAAAAAAGCTTTGTGTAATTAAAATGACAACTGCCCAAGCACTTTTCTGAAAATATTTGAAACGCGGAGCTAATGTTTATTGAGTTCAAAACCCATTTTGTTTTTATTTAATTCTTAAAGAAATATATTTACAACATTAATTAATAGAAGAAAGATAATACTAAAAGGGCAAATTAGTCAAGATAATAACCTTTTACATTAACAATAAACATGTTAATGAAAGTGTTACACAAAAATCATAACAACGGAGGTAAGCGTAATATTGTAAATCAGAACTGAAGTAAATGTGATGGAGTGAAATCCGGAGGAAAGTCTTTGAAATTATCTCTTTTTCTTTAGTTCAAATTTTTTGTGGAAAAATGGGGAAGAAGAGGTGAAGTTGCCGGTGAATGAAGTAAATCAGATGCATGTGTAATATGTGCCGGACAAATCAAAGGTTAGTATTTCTTATTCTTTTCTTTCCCCTCCTCAAGGTTCAGTAGCTTTACTATCTTTCTTTCAAGGAGTTTATTGATATTTTTCCATTTATGTGTACTTTCTTTTTTATGATTTTGTCTTTCTTGTGCAAGTATAACTTTTACTTTGCCAAATTTAATTGGTGGTTAATTATAAGTACATTAGGTTCCTTCTTTTTTTCCCTTAAATTATTAGTTTTGGCTGAAGACTTGTGAAGTGCATTAGTCTTTAGTATACAATGGGGTAGAAGAAATGAATTTATTTTAGTTAGGAAAGGGAACATGAGGTTGCTTTATATATAACTAGTATTAGCATACGTGCGGATGCGTGCATTAACCATGTCAAGTATTTGAGTTATTTGGATAATATGTAAATAATCTTAAAATTTAAACCTTCTCGATAAATATAGATAATCATTGGATATTAATTAAGAAACACTACATAAAAATGATTAACCATTTCTCAAATCTCCTAGTTATAATTTTATTTTCTTTTTTGGTACCATTCTCGTCGGTGTCATTGGATCATAAAAATAATCAGAAATCAAAATAATAACTCATATTTATGGCAAAACAATCAAAGATTGAGACTATGAAGGACTTTTTGGATACGACTTGACTCTTTTACTACTACTTGAACTCTTATTTGGTGTGTTGATATCTTTCAAAAAATATTTTTATTTTAAATTTCAGTTTCTAAAACTTTATTTTTCAATAATAATTATTTTTACAATAATGTAAGTGAAAATATTATCTTTAATTCAAAACTTATTTTAGCCGGCTATCAAAAAATTTAAATAATTCTTTAGCCAGTGAATGTTTTTTCAGTATAACTCCATTTTGATATTTGACACTAACCATATTAAATATCTAATTTATTTGAATTATATTTAAATAACCTTAAACTTTAAAATTTTTAGATAATTATAGATAATCGTTAAATATTAATTAAGAAATACTATATGAAAAAAGACTAACATTTTCTCAAATCTTGTAGTGATAATATTTTTTTGCACAATTTACATTGGTGTCAATGGAATCTAAAAATAGTCACGAAGCGAAATAATAACTCGTATTTATAGAAAAGAACAAAGGTTGACAAAATATGAACGACTATTTGGTTACGACATAACTCTTTGTAACGACCCGACTTGTCGTTTTAAGAATTTACGCCCCATTCAACGACTTAAGATCCCGAGCAACTTCGTAATACGTATTATGACTTGCGTGTCGGTCGAGTTTGATTTTCGAAAGATTTGGAATTAAATTGAGAGAACAATTCTCATTTTTGAAGTTTAAATGAAAAGAGTTGACCGGAGTTTGACTTTTGAGCAAACGACTCCGGAATGGAATTTTGATGATTCCAATAGTTTCGTATGGTGATTTGGGACTTAGGAGTGTGTCTTGGTACTTATTTTGAAGTCTCTAGTTGAATTTGGCTTGAAATAGCGAAAATAAGAAATTTAAGGTTTGGATGTTTGACCGGGGAGTTGACTTTTTGATATCGGGGTCGAAATCCGATTCTAAAAATTAGAATAGGTCTGTTATGTCATTTATGACTTGTGTGCGAATTTTGAGGTCAATCGAACTTGATTTGATAGGTTTCGGTATCGAATGTAGAAGTTGAAATTTTTTGATTTCATTAAGTTTGAATTGAGGTGTGATTCGTGTTTTTAGAGTTGCTTGATGTGATTTGAGGCCTCAACTAAGTCCATAATATGTTTTGAGACTTGTGGATGTGTTCGAACGGGGTCCCGAGGGGCTCGGGTGAGTTTCGGAGAGGTTTCGGACCTTTTCTAGGCCATTTGTAGCTGCTATTTTTTTGCTACAACAGTGTGCTATGCGATCGCGTGGAATTGGCCGCGATCGCGATGAGTAAAATGGGAAAAATTGGCCAGTGATTCGCGATGGCGGAAGGCGATTCGCGATCGCGTAGAGAAAATTTTCTGCTGCACTGACCCGATTTTGGAAGCCTATATCTCGCAATATATAAGGAATTTGGAGATGATCCAAAGATAAAAGTTGTATCTCTTTGTGTCTAGTTTTCGAAAAATCAAACCATTTGGCATTTGTGGTTATGTACAAAAAGTTATGGTTGATATACTATAGGCTTTTTGGGAAGAGTTGGAAATCGCGAAGAAGAAATTTGTGTTGTACAGACCTAATTTTGGAAGCTTATATCTCGCAATCTATAAGGAACTTGAAGATGATCAAAACATAAAAGTTGTAGCCCTTGGTGTCTAGTTTTCAAAAAGTTAAACCATTTACAATTTGGAGTTTTGTACGAAATATTATGACCATTATACTAAAGGTTGTCTGGAAGAGCTAGGCACTTGTTCTTCGCGATCGCGAAAGGCAAATTTTGGGCTGAGAAAATTTTTGCTTCTCTGTCGCGAAGCATTTTCCGCGATCGCGAAGAGTAAATACCTGGGCAGTAGTAATATTTCGAGGTTTCGGCCATTTTTAACATATTTGAAGCTATGAAGCTCGGATTAAAGCGATTTTTGAGGCAATTTTCACCATATGGATTGGGGTAAGTTTTTTATATCCGAAAGTGATTATACTTCATGATTCTATGATTATATTCATTATTTATTTCGGATTTAGATGGAAAAAATTAGAATTTTTGTAAAACTTTCCAAAAACAAAAATTTAAGATTTGAAGGTCCATTTGTCATCGGAATTTGATAATTTTTATATGGTTGGACTCGTCTCAACGGGTGTTCGGATTTCATAAGTTTTTCCGAGATTCGAGACGAGGGCCCACTGATGATTTTTGAGATGAATTTCGGATTTTAATCCGGAAAATTAGTAAATTCATATGGAATTAATTCCTACGATTTGTATTGAGTATATCGAATTAATTGTGACTAGATACGAGACTTTCAGAGGCCAATCCGCGAGGCAAAGGCACATCGGAGTAAAGAATTTTACGGTTTGAGGTAAGTATCTTGCCTAACCTTGAGTGGGGGAATTACCCCTTAGGCATTGAGCCTTATGTGAAAAACTATGTAGTTGAAAACTATGTACGCGAGGTGACGAGTACGTACTTGGTTTATATGTGCAAATTATATCGGCTAAAATTTTTAGACGCCCTTATGTACTAAATTGGAAATTATTGGCACTTATTAAATCCTTTATTTGTCATGCCTAAATCCTTGTTTGTTGAATTTGTTTTTATATGATGATTTGGTGTGATTGCCACCTTGATTTTATGTGAATCTCGTATTTTTGTCGATTTGATATTTTCTGGAGATAATTTCATTCTGGATTATTTTTTGTAAATAATTTATTAAATAATTTTAAAATAAGGCATTAATCTATTTGCCAAAATTTTGGATTAAAGAAGGCTTTGTTCCTTAACGAATTACTTTTCAGTCATGTTGTTGAAATTGGTATTGAGTTATAAAGGCCATAAATCATACTGAGGCAAAGTGTTAAATTGTGAAATATTATTTTGTTGAGTTGTTTACTCCCGAATAATTTCTTAATATTTTGTGCATATTATGGTCGAGCCATGAAGTCCTTATTGTGAAAATTAATGTATTGTTGATTTCGGCGACAAGTTGTAATATTTGACCACTTGATGTGCAATTTGTGATATGTTGTGATAATTGAGCACTTGAGGTGCAATTCATGAGATGTTGTGATATTGGCGCGTAATATTGTTGAGAGGTTTGTTCAGGTGCTTGCACGAGATTTCTGTCGTGCTATTGTTACTATTGATATATGCACATGCGGCGTGACAAGGCGGGCTATATATGTGGGTTTGCGCATGTGGCGAGACAAGGTGAGAATATTATTATGCGCGTGCGGCGAGACAAGACGGGCATTTACTTTATTATTACGCACGTGGCGAGACAAGGTGGGTTATGTCGGGGATATATTTGTGATGACTTATGATGGCCTGGGGACATTTGTTGTTTGTTGAAATTTATTTTATCATTTGGGACTACGAGGCGGTACTTCTAGAGTGCCCTTTTTGTTGATATTTCTCTATGGTTGCACTTACCTTTGGTTATTTTATTTTTTCGTAATATGTAATTTTATGTGTGTTTCCGTGATGTATTATTTGATTTAATATTAAGTGTTTTGTATTGCTTGTAGTGGTGTGTTGGCTTTGGCTTTTTCGTACGAGACTTTTGAGGATTTGTATTTATGGTTTGTACTTATTCTTGATGATTGATTTGATTTTAATAAAAGAAATTACTATTATATTTTAATATGATAAGTTTTACATCCAAATCAGTAGCTTATCTGATGTTTTATTTAAATTGAAATGTCATTTTCTTCACTCAAACTAATTCTAAAATAAACTCATTTCTTTTTTGAATTCTTACTTAGTTTAAAAATTGAAACCTTACTTTATTGAAAATAAATTAATCGTGCGGATCTTATGTATTGACATATTTGGCACGAGAGTTGTCTGTGCGTTGTGATAGAGATATGGGCACGAGGTGCCGTGAGAATATGAAAGAGAGTTGAGAACCGTATTTTATGATTATGATATGAGATATTTATTTGAAAGAGTTTTATATTCGAAGGATACTTATTTGAAGAAATATATTTGGAGGGTGTTTATTCGAAAGAATTATATGTGAAAGATTTATATTTGAAGGACTTGTTTAATTGGTTGTACTTGTATTTCTTATTCGAATGAGAAATGATTATGGTATTTTTGCTGCCTTACTGTTTATATCACTAGTTGATTATTGTTGCTATCACTGCTATTTGTTTTCGATTATTTTTGTATGTTATATTGCACAGGCTATTTGACTAGTAAGTGTCTTGACTGTACCTCGTCACTACTCCACCGAGGTTAGTCTTGATACTTACTGGGTACCGACTGTGGTGTACTCATACTACACTTCTACACAAAAATGTGGAGCCAGCTCACTGCTAGCTAGCTGTACGAATCTTGTTGTGGAGACTCAAGGGAAATCTGTTGTTGCGTTCGCAGGCTTCGGAGTCACCTTCTGATATTGTACTTGCACTGTTTTATCTCTACTTCAAAACAGTTGTACTTATAGGCTTTCTAGTAACTTAGTAGAGTTTATGACTTGTACTACCGATTTTGGGTATTGTAAGTATTGTATAGAGATTTTTACTTCGCATTTGTCCATCGTTAATTAATATTATTATTATTATTTCAGTAAATGTTAGGCTTACCTAGTCCCTAAAACTAGGTGCCATCACGACATCCTACGGATGGAGATTTGGGTCGTGAAAAGTTGGTATCAGAGCTCTAGGTTCATAGGTGCTATGAGTCATAAGCGAGTTTAGTAGAGTCTTGCGGATCGGTACGGAGACGTCTGTACTTATCTTCGAGAGGTTAAAAAACTATTAGGAAATTTTCACTTCTTTCATTCCTGTCGTGCGGAATTTGTTAATTTTGGAATATGAGCCTTTGTATCTCTATTATCTCACAAATGGTGAGGACACGTGCTACCGGTTTAGCCGAGCAAACACCCGCCTATACTGCTCGGTCCGCAAGAGGTCAGGGCCGAGGTAGAAGCCGAAGAAGAGGCTGAGGAAGGACATGTGTCGTAGCTAGAGCACCTGTCAGAGTAACAATTGAGGAGCCGCCAGTAGTTCCAGTTGGGGGACAGGTACCGGAAGCACATGTTGTTACCCCCGAACTTTAGGAGACTTTAACACAGTCCCTAAACATGTTTGGAATATTAACTCAGGCGGGATTGATCTTCGTTTCGACAAATATTTCACAGATTGGGGGAGGGGTTCAGACTCCTACCACCCATACTCCAGAGCAGCAGGTTCACATTGGTCAGGTTTCGGGTATAGTACCGCTACAACCTCTTATTCTGGTTCAGCTTAGGGTCAGGCCATAGGCATCAAAATAAGAACAAATGAGACTTGAGAGGTTTAAGAGATATAGTGCACATATTTTAGTGGCACAGCTGCTGAGGATGCCCACTGATTTCTAGAAATATATCACCGTATTCTCCACACCATGGGTATTGTGAAAGTGGGCGGAGTTTTTTTTACTATATTTTAGCTGTCGGGAGCAGCGTATTAGTGGTGGCAAGTTTATGAATGAGGTAGACTAGTTGATGCAGTACCACCCACTTGGGCTTAGTTTTCAGGGATGTTTTTGAAAGAGTTTGTTCTCTAGACTCTCAGAGATGCGTGGCGCACAGAGTTTGAACGGTTGCGTCACGGCACCATGATGGTGTCAGATTATGCTATCAGGTTCAGTGAGTTAGCCCGTCATGCACCTATCTTGGTTCCTTCAGTTAGAGAGTGAGTCCTAAGATTCATTGAAGGGCTCGATTATGATTTTAAAATATGTATGGCTCGAGAGTTTGCAGACCGACATTCCATTCAGCAAGTAGTAGAGATTTCCAGAATGTTAGAACGTGCTCGAAATGAGGAAAACGGAGTCTAAGGAGGTCAAAAGGATCTCGGAACTTTGGAGAATTCAGTGGATTTTACTCTGCAGCTATGACTCATCATGAAGGAGGCTCGGGCAGTCGGTCAGCCCAGTCTGCAATTCAGAGTACTAGTAGTGCTCCAGTTAATGCTTTTAGTTCACCACCGGTACGAGGTTCTTAAAGTGGTTATTTCAGTTATCCGGCACAGACTCAGCACGAGCAGCCGCGACCTCAGATAGGTTGTTATGAGTGTGGTGATACTAGGCACATCATGAGAGATTGTTTTATACTTGGGAGAGGCGAATTTTATCAAAACGCTCAGGCTACACGCTTTATTCCAGTTAATATTCTACGTGCACAACAAGTTAGAGGTGCAGGACAGGCGGGTAAAGGGTACCCTAGATGGGGAGGCCCAGCCCGTTGATATATTTGCTATGGTATGGCTGAGGCCATTATACCAGATGGTGTCGTTACAGGTACGATCTCGATTTGTTATAAAATAATATTTTTCCTTAATTTGATTTAGTTATGAATATTGAGGCGAGTCCTCCTATTATGCTCCGCTTATGGGTGAGCTTCATAATTTTGTGACCCACTTATATGTTTATCCCTGTTGGAAAATTTGAAGATGTTAGCCCGTGTCTATCATTTTTATTTTGTACACTACTGAGGGCTATAAGTCCAAAAGTGACTTTATATTACTCACTACAGTGGATTTTGATGTGATTTCAGAATAATTAATTTTAATTTTATGAATTTTATGCCTTATTAGAATGAGGGGTCGTTATGTGTTGAGAAAATTGTCTACGACATTTATTGAAAAGAAGAAAGAAAGGAAATTGAAAATTTCAATTGGCACAATGTGCAAAATACTTGCGATTCGGAGTTGATGACGAGATCCTCGCATTTTATATGATGTGAAATATTTAAGCTGGGCTACAAGCCGCGGTGGAAGTTATATAAGGACAAGGTCCTTGTGGTGAAAGATTTATGAGTTTAAATTCTCCCTTTGTGAAATTAAATTTGTACTATAGTACTTATAAGGAGTCATGCCTGTGAGGCTTATTTGATGAATTCTTGTATGTATTTTCTATGCATATTTAGCCATATTCGTGCTATGAATATTGAGTTTTAGCCTACGAGGTGAGTGCCCAAGTGGCGCTAAATGTGACTCGTTAACTCGGGTAAATAATTATGAGGTCTTTATGCATCGTGTTTCGTTGTTAGTAAGGTGAAGGTTTGAAACAAGATTTTTGTTAACGTGAGGTTAATTGACGATGTTGTAATTGATTATGAACAACTATTATGACTAGAGGTGTGGTTATGGGCATACGTATAATGTGTGTAGGTACGAAATTTCTACAACCGGTTGAGACTAACACAATGTGTTAATATAAAAATCAGGCCTTTTTTGAAATTTATTGGAGTGTAAGAAATTGGCTTCAAAGTTTATAAATGAGGATAAAAGATATAATCTCAACTGAGATGGCGTTGTCGGATCCATGTTACATTTGCGGTGAAGTAGAATCACCTGCAGGTATGTGTGTAATAATACACTCAGTAATTTAATGTCTGCAGAAAGATTCTTGGCACGTTCGAGGGCGAACGTATGCTTTAAGAGGGGGAGAATGTAACGACCCGACTTGTCGTTTTAAGAATTTACGCCTCATTCAGCGACTTAAGATCCCGAGTAACTTCGTAATATGTATTATGACTTGCATGTGCGGTCGAGTTTGATTTTCGAAAGATTCGGAATTAAATTGAGAGAACAATTCTCATTTTTTAAGCTTAAATGAAAAGAGTTGACCGGAGTTTGACTTTTAAGAAAATGATTTTGGAATGGAATTTGATGATTCCAATAGTTTCGTATGGTGATTTCGGGTTTAGGAGTGTGTCTGGGTACTTATTTTGAAGTTCGTATTTGAATTTGGTTTGAAATGACGAAAATAAGAAATTTAAGGTTTGGAAGTTTGATCGGGAAATTGACTTTTTGATATCGGGGTCGGAATCCGATTCTGAAAATTGGAATAGGTCTGTTATGTCATTTATGACTTGTGTGCAAAATTTGAGGTCAATCGGACTTGATTTGATAGGTTTCGGCATCGAATATAGAAGTTGGAATTTTTTTGTTTCATTAAGTTTGAATTGAGGTGTAATTCGTGTTTTTAGCGTTACTTGATGTGATTTGATGCCTCGACTAAGTTCATAATATGTTTTGAGACTTGTTGGTGTGTTCGGATGGGTCCCGAGGGGCTCGGGTCAGTTTCTATCCTTCTTCAACTTTTTCTTACCTCCCCGAAAAAGAAGAAAGAAATTAGTTGGAGGAGGAGAGAGAACAGGGAAAAAGTACTACTTGAATTTCACGTCAAATTTTCTAGGAACTCAGACTATGACATGAGGTATGATTGTATGAGTGTTATCACAAAAGCTCAGAGAAGTCTGCCTACAAACAATCTGCTATTTGGACTAGGCTTTTATGCTATGTTAATGTGACATCGATCAATGTAAAGTGTATGGTATAAGAAATCAAGATATCTTTGATAAATAGGAATAATTTCGGATAACACTAAATAGAGTATTAGGTAATTTGGGTTTGAGACATATGCAGAACTTTATTCCATGTAAATATATGCTTTGAAAATTGAAGTGCAAGAATAAAATATACAAGAAACAAGATACGCTAATAATTAGGAAGAAACAATTTACCATTCTTGGGAGATCGAGGAGGTTTCTTTTGAGGTTGTATTTTTTTCCCCAAAATCTATTGTATATATTGCACACATATTTTAATTTTTATCATATTTGTATTGATTGGTGTCAAAATATTAGTATAAAAAAATGACATCTGACACAAAAAAAAATCTTGTTTACATTTGTGGGAAAAAACACGCACCGGCCGCATAGGCAGAGTGATGTGCATTAGACACATTTGGTGAAACGATACGCATGTAATGTGATTTTTATCCATAATAAGTGTATAACGATCGAAGTTTGGTCTGACGTTGATACATAGACAGATCCAGAATTTGAAGGTTATGTGTATCATTACTTTTAATAGATGGCTAGCGGCGGAGATTGAATTGAGATATTCATTCAATCGGTTCAATCTATTTGATTCGGTTCCATTTAAACTTTTTTTGGTTCATCATATTTTATTATTACCGAATAGAAATAAATTTGGTCCATTTGATCTAGCTCTCTCCATTTAAATTCGGTTGAAGAAAATGAAATAAAATAAAATTAAAAAAATTAAAATTTGTGGCACGAGGTCTTTGTCGTGCGAAGGTAATTGATAATGTGGATACGAGGTGTCATATGCGTGTGATTCTATTTAATGAGTTATTGTTGAAGCTGAGCCTTTACTTGTATTAAATTATTATCATTTGTTCTGATAATATTATAGTTATTGTTTTCTGCTATACTTCATCTTGCCAATCTTTTATATATTGCACAGGTTATTTGAATAGTGAGTAATTTTTGACTTAAAACCCTCGTCACTAATTCTATGAGGTTAGTCAAGATATTTATTGAGTACACAGGATCGGTTGTACTCATACTACACTTTTGCACCTTGCGTGCAAATTTCAGAGCTAAGTGCTATGAAAATGGAGCTTTGCATTGGAGATGTGCAAGCGTACCGGATTCATGCTACCCTTTCGTTGATGGTGTCTTGGGATTTCATTTCTATTTATGTAACTTTCAAATAGATGTTGTATTTGTTCATTTCACCAGCTTTGTAAATCTAAATCATAGTGGCTCGTGACTTATACTACCAGTCCTTGGGATAGTTGTATTGTATTTTTTTGTAGTTTTTATTTATAATATTAATAAATTCTTATTACAGTTATAGTTTATGCTGTTTGGCTTACCTAGCGAATTGGTTTAGGTGTCATCCCGATTTTAGTGGGATTTTGGATGACAAACTTATTCGAAATTCTTTTGGCCGCTTTAATCAATTTAGTCTGGAAAATCACGTCTTTACATAGTTTCGGATAGAAGAAATGAATAGTGTGATCACGCCTACTATGAATTTGGGCATCTTACCTAAGTTAAATAAATCGTGAGTAGAATTTGTAAGTGTCCCTTCCACAAAACAACATTTGCTCTTGGTCTTTGAATTAATGTTGGAAATTTGAACTTTGAAGGAAAAATCAAGTAAGTGCTTTCATCATTTGAATTTTTTTTTAATAATAACATAATAGCATGTAAGTAAAGCTTCTTCAAATAAAATTATCACCGTTTTCATCTTTTCGAATATTCTATCACAACATTCATAAATATATCATATTTGAAGACATAGCTTAAAGATCTTAATCATGTCATGATATATGTATTTGAAATCATCTATGTGCCACAGCTCCCATAATATTCATAAACATATATCATAGAGTCAGTTCTTGAAATCACATTAATGCAATAACTTGTGTAAGGCGTTCATAAAATAAATGATATCATTTAAAACATGGTTTATAATATTTATTTATAAAGCATGGTGTAACGCGAGCGAGCTCGCCTCTACGAACACATGTTCTCATTCAGATCACATTTTATAAACAGTTGAAGACATGAGTTTGAGGATATAGTCTCAAGGAATCTTAGGTCTATACTTATCTCAATCCTAGACTTTTAAGCAATTCCAAAGTACGAATTCATCTTAGTTCTAACAATAGTAAGTCCACGCAATTACAATCATATCATTCTTAACTCAGAACAATATATTTAGGCCTTTATGTATTGGTTCTAGCTAAACCACCCATACCTTCAATTTAACCCATAAGCTGAAATCTTTGCTCGTCCATACCATTCCCATTAATCAATAGGTTACAAATTCCATTCTGAATCCAACAAGATTCATCTAATACTCCCTATAACTATTCATCATGTTTCCCAACTCCCCGACCTCCACTATTAAGTATGGTAAAATACAAGCATCAAGCGCTTGTATCCATCCCTCAACACAAGTTTTGATTATCTCGGAGAAAGAGAAAAATGACACTGTATAGTCGCTCTCAAAATAATAGTCAAATATATATATATATATATATATTCTATATATTATATACCAAAATTATACAATTTTATACACTTTTTCGACTAACGAATGTAGATAATTTCTGGCGCGGGCTAAAAGTGAAAAAAGTCATTTATTTCATGCTCAAAGAAAGTTTAAGGGGTAACAAGATCCCGTAAAATTTAGATGTATAGTTAAGAATTCAGTACAAATTGACTGGGTATTTTTGTATTGCCCCGACCAAATTTGCTTGATGGAATATAAAAATGTAATATACACTATTTGTGCAACGTGCACAACACTTGGAACAGATCTTATGCTGAACTAGCCTAAATAGGTTTTACCTGCTCTGAAATCCGTCACTTTCTTTAGAAAGAACTCAAGGATTTTGTAAATGAAGGCTGGTGGTGAGCCAGAAATTTGCCCAGGTAGTAGACAAAGGAGCCGTCCTGTTAATCCCTTATCATCGGCATCTTTGCTCATTCGATGTGTCCACGCTGTGGGAAAACGGACGGATCGAATCGGATATGAGCGGATCAAAATGGATAATGCAAAAAAGAATAAATTATTCGACCCGATCCATAGTTAATACGGATAGAAAATAGTTTAACCGGCGAATAATATGAGTAATCATATTATCCATGGTTTTTTGAATATGTTCAGATTTTGGAGAATTCCTAGTTTCCTCAGCTTGAGAAACCCCCAATTGGTAATCCATTTTCTAAGTGGATAATATAGTTATTATTCATATTTAATCTGTTTTTAAAAATAATTATTATTTAACTCATTTTTTAGTAGATAATATAGGTAAATAATTATTTTTTTGGGCAAAATACATTTATAGCCACTCGTGCCAAACTTAAAACATCTAGTAGCCAAAAATTAAAATATACATTTTATAACCCAAAAATAATTCAGCGGCTAGCCACCGAAATTGACAAACTAGAGTTTGTCGGAATGGACAGCTGCCCACCGATATTGAGAAACAGAGGATTTAACTATGTCCTTTCTCTTTTCCCTGTTTTCTCATCAATTGGAGTAAGGAAAATTTATAAGGAAAAATATGTTTTTCTTCAACAAATTTCCTATCTTTCCCAAAAATTTCAAATATCCCACAAAATAAGAATGATCAACAAGATGATCAGAGCAGAAGGGGGTGGAAGACACAGTTTTATTTGAGGATTATAAAGATGTTTGCTTTATTGGTTAAAGGTAAAATCTTGCAGAAAAATATCTTGGGGTTTTATAAATTTTCTAGTGAAATCTTGAGGTTTGTTCTACTTTTCAGTGAAACAAGTAGCTGGGGAGTTCTGCTTTTCAGAATTTTGCTCTCTTTATTTGTTTGTTTAACCGTGAAGCACAACAATTAACTAGAGGACACGTATAACCATTTATATTATTTTTCATTTGCAAGAATTATGATTTTTAGTGTCAATAAATAATACTCCCACTGAAAATATTGGAAGTATGAATTAAGGAGAATTACATCAATCACCAATGTTGCCAATTGGCAAATTTTGTGAGGGACCAAACAATTATTTTCATTATTTTCTTGACAAGCTATAATCCTTTTTGGCTTACATGGTTTCATCAAATTAGAAAGAAAAGGAAATTTATGAAAAGAAGAATACAATTTTGGTTATAACTTTTAAATTCATATATGCAATTGGTCATTTGATTTTTCAATTATGTCTTGGTAAGTGGTAGTGTACAAGGTAGGAATATGGTGGAAGATATATACAAAATAGACTGTCACTATATAAAAAATATACAAAATAGACTATCACTGTACAATTTATATACAATAGACTGTCACTATACAAAATATACACAAAAAATATACTAAATAGACTGTCACTATACAAAATATATATAATAGACCGTCACTATACAAAATATATACTAAATATACTATCAATATATAATTTATATATAATAGATTGTGACTATGCAAAATAGACTGTCACTATACAAAATAGACCGTCACTATACAAAAAATATATAAAATAGACTGTCACTATACAAAAAATATATAAAATAGACTGTCACTATATAAAAAATATACAAAATAAATATTTCGGGCTATTAGATGTAATAAGTTTGGATCAAAAGGTCATTTTATGCAAGTGGATAAAAACATGAGTTATTAAAAATTTGAGGGGCTATAGAGTGTGGTTTTCTCTATTTTTTTTTTTATCTGTTTGTCATCACTCGTCCACACCTAATAAAAGTGTCCAAAATAAGTATTCCGAAGCCCGTATGGGGATTGCACACGTTTCAAGGCCCTTTTGGGTTACATGTCACAAGTGGTGGTTGTGAAGTAGCTCCCCGTATACTCCAAAAGTCGATTATTATCCTCACGTCCTCTCAATAAACTTTTCTATTGGCCCATCTCATTGTACGTGGAAATTCTTTCCCATTCTTTTATTACAAAAAGAAACAAACACACCAGAAACAAAACAAAACAGAAAGCTCGCTGATGGGTCCTCATATGATTGCAAGTACGGTATTGGTGCCAATTTTTGTGATTCGTGAGGGCCCGAAGTTGGAACTTATGCCCCAGGATACTTGGCCTTGTATGCATTTTTAGTGCGCCTCAGTCGATCCGGGCTTGTCCAAAAAATACTTTTTACAATTTTGATTGGACGACTAATATAATGCTTGTTTGAGTATTGTAATCTATTGTATTTTTAATTAAACTAGTATTTATGAATGTGCGTTGCACGTTAATAATGGTACGTTATGATTTAAATATGTATTTATATGACGGAACAATAAAATTTAATTAATGAGATAAATTTTATGTGTAATAATACAACAATCATCTAAATACCGAAAAATATTACTGATTACATTAGTATAATACGTGAATTCAAAATGAATGGACATCATTAGAACTTACACAAATGATCAATTTAGTCATGTTAGTTAGATAATTAGGTATTAAAGTTTAAAAGTATTTAATGTGATGTTATTTAATGTGATGATATTTAATGACAAAGTATTATGTATTACCGAACAATTCTTTGTAGACGATATTATTTTTGTGTATGCTTTCTTCTAATTCTTTGGTTGCTCTGGCCATAACCAGAACTTTTGTTGCCGATATTGATATCCCTCTTAAAAGTATTACATATAGTTGTTCGTGCAAGAAAATTTATTGCGGTAAATATAGTCCAATTTTTAGGATGTTTGTCCTTGTGTTTTATTTATTATAATTGCAAAACATAAACATACTGGAAATTATTTTCACGCAAATTTAAAAGGATATTTTTTAGTTTCGGAAGACGAAAGTTGAATTCGGGGATAAAAATATACTTAGAAGTACATTGGCCAGTATCATAATTTTGCACGTATGACGTTATTGTCAAAACTTCTATATATCATACGTGTGATATTACATTAGCTATTAGGCGAATCTAAATTTTTATGTAGCATGATGGACATATTTTTCTTCAAAATCAACTTATATACAATGTAATATCAATTTAACTTAGTCTATTATATATACGGTGAACTAACATATGTAAGTAATAATAAACTTGACAACAAATATGTATGGTAGAAGGTCATTTGGTATTAAAGTATTTAAGTATTTTTTTTCATAGTAACTATTGGTATCATCTTCGGCTGAGTCAAAAACGGAAAAATATTTTGTTTATATCATAAAATTTGTTATCAACATTTTATTTAGTTGACCAACATATTTATTTATGCTAGCTAAGATAACTTTTTAATTTCTATCATGTAATTTGTAAATTATGTTTTAATCTAATGATAGAAATATTTCCCTTATTAAATGTATTACTATTACCATTGGGGTTGATAACCAAGTGTTCTGGAATAACTAAATCATCTTTATTGGATGCTCTTTTTTGTTTCCGACACGAAAAAAGAAGTAATTGAATATTGGATACGTTCTTACTCTATATTTCTTAGCATATGAATCTTTTTCATTTGAGGCCACTATTATAATTTTGGCAAGCTAGCTTTTACAATCTCTACTTTCGTCGATTTTAGAACTGCCGGTAGTACTTGGCAGAAATTACCTCCCAAACTATTAATTTTCCATCAAACGGTTCATTGATATTCAATATATCTCCATAACTCCGGGCAATTGTTTCGATCATTTGATACTTAGCCATAAACGTTTCATCCCATATTATCAATTTTGTTTTCGTCATAAATTTAGTATTATTGCTCTGCTTTGATATTTTTGTGATGGTTATTTCAGTTGTTTGAAGAGGTATATCAGGTCTAAAGTCAGTGGCCTCATAATAAAATTGTTGCTGGTACACCACTTATTATTATTGCTAACATCATCATGTAGGGTTGTGCGCATTTGAATCTGATATCCGAAATCCGAACCGATCTGCTCAATTTCGGATTTCGGATATTTGGATTGGATATTCGGATCGGATTCAGATTGATATAATTTTAACCCGATCCGATCCGATCTGAAATTATTAGGGCATGTATAAATACTAAACTTTAATTTCGGATAGCCAGTACTTTCTTTACTTCTTCCTCCAAGTTATTACCTTTACAATTGCTAGATTTAGCTATATTGTCACCATAGTACCCTCGTAATTGCAGAAACATTAATTTTTCTTGTTGTATTGCCTCTTCTATAAAGAAAATATAAGTATGAGTTTTGCAACTTAGAGACATAACAACTCGAACCTCTAGAGAAATATTTTCTTAGAGATGCAATACTGATAAAAGGGATAAAAAGCAAACAGATATTTGTATTAGCACAGAACACAGAAGAAGCAGATAAGGCAGATGCATTAGCCGATTAGATTAGCAACAGTCTTAATAATACGTATAATCCGATCCGAAAATCTGAAATATTTATCTGATCCAAACTTTAAAATCCGATATTAATTTAGATTGCATTTTATAGAATCCGAAATTTCAATTCGAAATATGCTAAATCCGACCCGATTCGATCCATGCACGACCCTAGTATTATGCCCCTGATATGACATTTGCAAGTAATGCATGACATAAAAATATTATTTCGATTCCATCAAAGACATCTACAAAGGATAATCCCGCTATACCAGAGTCGACTCTTTATAATATAGTCTTGAAAGTTTGTTCTTGTTTAGGATTTAACTTTGATTGTACTTACTCAAACACTTATATGGCATTTTGATTCTTAATACTATACTAATATTTTTTACTTTGTGTTCTAATTTTTTTAATCTCTAACGCTCTTTTTATGGAATAAATTTATGTACCCTAAGATTTTTTTAACTTGAAAAATAATTTTACTCATATGATGATAAAAAAATAATTGAATTAGATTCTCTTGCTAAATAATTAATTGAAAGTGTTAATTATATGGTCTTAACATGAAAAATAATTTATTTTATGTTGATTCAGATCTTAATATTAGTTCATATATTATTTTGAATATTTAATCTTAATTATAATTTTATTCACCATAAATTTTATTTTCAAAGAGTAAAAAGATCGATTTGACATTTCAGTTTTAGATCTTTATATTTGCAGAATCATTACTGGTATTGACTCCTACCAACCATATTTCTTTCTCTTTCTCACATATTTTTATTTTCTTAGTTGTTGTTTAATAATTGTGTATATTTTTCAATATTACAAGAAAAATTTGATAAATATTTGTTTTATTTGAGTAGGAAAACAATTTAAATATAAATATAAAAATATATTATCGTGGAGATATTTTATTTTATCAATTTCAATGCTTTATGTATTTCATTTAACATTACTTTTATTTTTTCTTGGTATTGAACATTATGGAGTGACAACGTATTGCCAATACGGAGGATTCTTATGAAATTGATTTTATTAAACCTTCGTACATATTTTTAATAAGAATTTAATAGATAAATTTTTATAATATTAAAATATTAAATATTAAAAAAATTAACATACAAGGTATTGCAGTCCAAAAATAGGTTATTATATTTATGTCTTTTCCCTATGAGTTCTTCTAATTAATATTTTAGGACTATTTTGGTCTATCAATATTGTATTCGTACTTTTATAATAATATATATACGCTCTCCTTTTTCTAAATGGATTTGAACAATATAATACATTCTCAAATTAAATTAGTAATAGGATATTATAATACGTTTTCAAATTAAATTAGTAATAGAAATTTTTAAGAAGGTGTTCCTAAATATATTAGATTTACATGCTAACATGTAGTATTTATTATATGTTTATGCCCGGAAGTAATTATACTAATAGAATTCCTAAAGTTAGTCATGTAGGATTCCTAACGCGCATTATATGTCCTAAAACTAATAGGATTATAAGGCTAATGTCTAGAATTCCGGTTATGTCCTTTTATTGTAAGTTATTATGCTTAATATTATAAGATTATTTTTGTAATACGACATTATATTCATGCTTTTAGAATAATATAGATAGATATAGATAGATAGATAAATCAATTTATTTCTAACAAGTTTCACTAAATTTATAGCAATGTCAAATTCAACCAAAATGCACATGGGCAGATAATGTGTCACTGGACTGTTGCTAGTCACTTGCTAGAGCTTTATATAATTTGATAATTTAAGATCATATATTTAAGCTATGACAGATCAAAAGTCACTATATAAATGGCACTGATTTTATGATCGTTATTATCGTCATTGCGACGGTGGTCTAAACTCCAAGAAAACTATGCACATGGTATGATGTTTCTAGCTTATTAAAATCGGCGAGAGATCAAGAATGGATATAATAGAGCTTTAGAGACACCGAGTATAATTAATTATATCCATAATTTTCAACTTGAATTAATTATACCACGTCTGAAAAAAATAGTAAATGTGATTACACTTATATTCAAATTGTAAAGGGTTATGTTATATCATTTCCTCGACAAAGAAAAGGACATAAAGAGAGAAAACGTCACAGCTTATGACTTGTAAGTTTATAGTAAATGCCAAGATAATTTGCTGTTTTATATTCTTTATCCAGTGATATTCCTATTTTTCCTTTTTTATGTAGAAATAACACCAGATAATCATTCTAAAGGGCTGTTATTTAAAAATTAGCCAGTACGTTCTGAATTTCAGTTTTTCAGTTTGAATTTTCTGGACAAAAATGTGCTGAATTATCTTGAAATTAAGATTTTTAATTTAAAATTTCAGAATAAAATAATTATGAGCTAATTTCTAAATAGTTATATGTGCACTTGTCTCTTTTTTCATTGAGCAAAAATAAAAAATGTTGTTGGAAAGTGGTGGATAAAAGGATATTATTTATTACTGGAAAGGATATTATTTCCAACTGTGAAATAATAGAATTGAATAATAAAAGGATATTATTTTTTACTGAAAAGGATATTATTTCCAACTGTAAAATAATAGAATTGCGAGCCAAAAAGTTGTCCCCACTCTTTATAAATCAGCTGCTCTTTTTAAGAAAACATCAAACTGATCGCCACACCATTGACTCAACACTTACTTGCTTTCTTCTTCTCAGCGCTCATATTCTCTCGCCATGGATCCTTACAAGGTAGTATTAGGGTTTATACATACAAATTCAAAGCTATGATCTTTCATTATTTTGCTTTTGATTGATCCTTTAATCTCTGAATTATTTTTTATAAGCTTCGAATAATCCGCTTGGATTCATTAATCCTTAGTTTAGCTTTATGCTAATAGCAGAAGATTTCCTTTTAGAGACTAGCTATGTTGTGAAGTTTAGGTTTTATAGTGGAAAATTGAAGAAGTTAAATTTATTAGTTCGTTTTAGTGGATTTTCGGTTGCTTGTGTTTAGCTTTGATAGTGATTTATGATGCAGAATCGCCCTTCAAGCGCGTTTAATTCACCTTTCATGACAACAAATTCTGGTGCTCCTGTGTGGAACAATAACTCATCATTGACTGTTGGGACTAGAGGTATTTTGTTTTATTAAGTAAAAGCCAACCTTTCCTTTTTCTTTCTGTCCCTTATGGTATATAAAGTCTAGTAACATTTATCTCGTCTCACTATTCTTCTTGTTTAGGCGTGTGCAAATCAAATACTATCTTGATCTCTTGGTTTCATGTATATTTGCGTGAGTGTTATATTATTTTATTTTTTGATAAGTAATTAGACTTGTTAATGCAAACACAGCACTAAGATGCTGCTGGCAAATGAATTGATTTGAGTTTCTCCTAGTAAATTGTCAGTCAAGTGTCTTATTTACAGTTAGCATCTTGGCCATTAGGTGAAGCATTAAGTGTTTGGTTCATTAAATTAGGAAAATAGTTATGGGGATTTGGAGGAACATGCTTTTTGGAGAGGGGTGATAGCGCCATATTGGAAAGATATGGGGTCTTGGAGAATTAAAAATGTATCTATGCCGTTTTCATGTGGATTGTGGAGGAGCTTTTTGAAGGGGTGGAAAGAGTTCATGGTAGAGGATGGGAGGAGGGTAAGTTTTTGGAGGTACAGGTGGTGTGGGGACAATACTTTGACACTTATTTTTCAATCATTTACAGAATTTTCATGCCAAAAGAAGTTTTTTTGGGTTGAGGTTTATGAGGAACTTTCAAGACTGGAAAATGGCAGAATTCCAAGACTAAGTCGATTTTCTTCACAAACAAGGAACACCATAGGATAACCACGATGTATGAAGGTGAGGGTGGGGAACAATGGAATGTTTTCTGGTAAGTCATACTACGAGAAGCTCCTGGCTAGGGAGGAGGCTGCGTTCCCACATAAATCGATTTGTAGCCCTAAGGTTCGAGAAAGGCGTGCTTTGTCACTTGGTTAGCTACAAGAGGTTGATATTGATGGCCGGAAATCCGAGGAAGAGGAAGGTTTACATATTCAAGCTGGTGCTTCATGTGAAAGTGATTGGATGAAGACGTTGACCATTTCCTCCTTCATTGTCGGGTAGGCCCGAGTTTATGGTGGGAATTTCCATGTTGGTTTGGTATAACTTTGGCGATGCCAGGCACCGAGAAAGAGCTAATGTTCAGTTGGAAGTGTAGTAGATGGAAGGGAAGACACAGGCCATGAAATGTTGCTTCACTAGCACTTATGTGTGGGTTATTTAGGGAGAGAGAAATATGAAAGCTTTTGAGAGTGTAAAGATGAAGTTTGTACAATTGAGGAATAGCCTCGTATCCCTTATTTCCTTTAGGTTTAACATAGATTCCTTTATGTATAGAGGATTGGATATTGCTCACAGAAAATCATATCTTTTTGAAGGTTGTCTACTTTATGGTATACTTCTTTTATTCGGGCGTAATTATGCCCAAACATTTTTAAAAAATATATATAACTTTATCAAAATAGTGTAGATTGAGGCAAGTAAAAGACATTGTTTATTGGTGATCTGGAGATGCACTGGCTGCTTTGTTTATTTTTTTATTTTTTTATTTTTACTGAATGTTTGAATTGTATAATCTAGTGAATGCATAACCTGGTCAATATCTATTCTTTTATTTTCCTTTCGGTGTTAAGTATTAACAGTACTTGCATCAGAAATTAATAGGAAATTCTCCAGTATGTTGTCTTGACATTAGTCTGTCCTCAATAGTCAGCCGGAAAAGAGAACAATTGACCAGTTTGTTTATTGACTTCTAGATAGCTTGTTTTTGTTGGTTTTGATCAGTTATCTAATATGAGTAGGAACTGTATCTGAAAATATTGTTAGTGTGATCTTTTTTCTTCATAATGGTCACCAAGAAACAAAGTAATAAGATTTGATACCTTGGATGGTCGATAGATGGCGATGTTACATGATGGAGAGTATCATATCATTATTTTTCTCTATTTCCATGCTTTGAATAATCTGAATGAATGCATAATCCATAGAGATCAATTGAATTGCAAAATAAAACAAACCAAAAAAAAAAGATAGAGAAAAAAGAAGAATCAGTATATTTTATAAGCAGGAGAGATACTTCTTTCTAGCAAAAGTTCTTTTTATGAGATCAATGCAAATAGGATTCGTTATTCTGCTGTTGGAAATACATACCAAGTAACATCTGAAACGGTCTCAAATTTCTAGTGAATTCTGGATAATTGACCAAGATCCTGGTACACCACTGTAATCAAAAGTAATATATGCAAACATCCTAAAGCCCTGAGTTCTGCTTCATTGAGGTTCTTTTAATGGCTTCAAACATGTTCACTAATTTTGAAACTTTTCACTTTGCAGGGCCAGTTCTTCTTGAGGACTATCATTTGGTGGAGAAACTTGCCAATTTTGATCGTGAACGTATCCCGGAGCGTGTTGTCCATGCCAGAGGTGCCAGTGCCAAGGGTTTCTTTGAAGTCACTCATGATGTTTCTCATCTAACGTGTGCTGATTTTCTTCGATCTCCTGGGGTTCAGACACCTGTTATTGTGCGATTCTCTACCGTTACCAATGAGCGTGGAAGCCCTGAAACCCTCCGAGACCCCAGAGGGTTTGCTGTAAAATTTTATACCAGAGAGGTAATTGCTCAATCAAATACTTGACTTTTCTCACAATGCGTGTGTAATCTGGTTGTTATAACATTATCTTCACTAGTATCCTTTAATCAACACCCATTAAGCTAGCCACTGGCTTTAATCAACACCCATTAAGCTAGCCACTGGCTTTAATCAACACCCATTAAGCTAGAAGCATTACTCAAAAGCAGGCTTATATCTTAATTTTGTAACAATGCCCATTTAGATAACTGTACATGAGCTTTGCTGCTTGTTTGGGCTGTGTTTGGATCTAAATGTTGGTGTTGGTCTTAAACTATGTGTCTCTATGTTTTCAATTCTTTTGCTCGTTTTTATGAAAACAGGGCAACTTTGATCTGGTAGGAAACAATTTTCCTGTCTTCTTTATCCGCGATGGAATGAAGTTCCCAGACATGGTCCATTGTCTGAAATCAAATCCTAAGTCCAACATTCAGGAGAGCTGGAGGAGCCTTGATTTCTTCTCTCACCATCCGGAGAGTTTGCATATGTTTACCTTCCTCTTTGATGATTTGGGTGTCCCACAAGATTACAGGCACATGGATGGTTCCGGTGTCAACACTTATACTTTAATCAGTAAAGCTGGGAAAGCACATTATGTGAAGTTCCATTGGAAGCCAATATGCGGGGTCAAGTGCCTTTTAGAGGAAGAAGCTATTAAGGTTGGGGGAGCCAATCATAGCCATGCCACCAAGGATCTATACGATTCAATTGCTGCTGGCAACTATCCTGAATGGAAGCTTTTCATCCAAACTATTGATCCTGATCATGAAGATAGATTTGACTTTGACCCCCTTGATGTAACCAAGACCTGGCCTGAGGACATCTTGCCACTGCAACCAGTTGGTCGCTTGGTGTTGAATAAGAACATCGACAACTTCTTTGCTGAGAATGAGCAGCTTGCATTTTGCCCTGCCATTATTGTCCCTGGTATTCACTATTCAGATGATAAGCTTCTCCAGACTCGGATATTCTCATATTCTGATACTCAGAGACACCGTCTTGGGCCAAACTATCTGCAGCTCCCAGTTAATGCTCCCAAGTGTGCTCATCACAATAATCACCATGAAGGTGTCATGAACTTCATGCATCGTGATGAAGAGGTACAGTGCACCCTTGTGCTACAGATTGCCAAAATAACGATGCTTATTCCAATTTAAAGAGGAAAAAGGTTATCGATGTATTATTTGACTACTTTGTTATGTGGCGTCTAGAGATAGTTGGAAAGTCTTTTTTTTGGGGGAGGGGGGATTATCCTGATAATAAAGCTATATTGCAACTTTATTTTCTTGAAAACCCCATCTTCAAATGCATGTTTACAGTATCACACTTCTTTAAGGGTGGATATCTTGGATAATTTAACTCCTGATGCATATTTGGTTGGTCAAGTGTGGCAAGGATGGCATTTATTTTGAATCACCTGATATAATTAGTTTCCCACCTCTTTAGCAATACAGCGATTTTCTACTAGTTCTCTATGGTGATGCTTTTACTTGATGTTGCTTGCATGTCCAGGTCAATTATTTCCCCTCAAGGTTTGATCCTTGTCGTCATGCAGAGCAGTACCCGATTCCTCCTCGCATCTTGACAGGGAAGCGTGACAGGGTAAGCCTTTGTTTATTCATTTCACCTTGAATATCTTGAGCTTTTAATGTGAAGGAGATACTCATAAATAAGATTTACCAAACTGATTTGGGCCCTAGGTCCACTGTCTTATGGTGTCTCTTTGAGATATATGTATTCTGCACTTTGTCTAGGCCTCTACTGCATTCTGCAATTGGAGATTTGGAGTTCAAAATATCTGAAACCAAAATCATTTAATGACGGTTTTAGCAATTTGTCTGCCTGCTATGGCGCTGATAAAGCAGCATTACCATTAAAAGTAGAAGAATGACTGACTTGCCGTCTAGCAGCTTGGCTTGCATCGTGTTGACGTGTGAAAATGATGTTTATGAGCACCTTATGGCTCATGTCTGTTATCTACAAGTTTTCTATTTGACTTGCATCTCTGTTCTTTTTCTTTCCCTTTTTTTCTTTTGGTGGTGGTGGTGTTTATTTTTTTTGGAAGGGGGGTGGGGGTGGGGGGTTTATTCCATGGACATCGTGTTTTTATATATTCTTTTGTACTAAGATCTCTATTCTTTTAGTTACAAGCCTTTTACTTTGCTGAAATGCACTTTCATCTTCTTCTTTTTTCTTCTTGTTTGCTGAAATGGATTTTTGTCTTCGTTTACAAATAAAATGCTTATATATTCTTAGGAAGTTCAGCTAGGTGTTTGCTTCGATTTGATAGGTTGAGCTTCACTTTTGAACTGCAGATATCTTAGGTCATTTTTACGAGTTATCCTTTTTTATATACAAAATATTAAGTAAGATTCACTTACTATATGGTTCTTTTTGTAGTGCATCATTGAGAAAGAGAACAACTTCAAGCAGCCAGGAGAGAGATACAGATCCTGGTCGCCTGACAGGTAAATCAGTTGCTTGGTCATTTTATGTTGACCATTTTTTCACTCCTTTCAAGCACTCGGATATATTCTTCTGCCTTTTTATTGCAGGCAAGAGAGATTTATCTGCAGATGGATTAATGCTTTATCTGATCCACGAGTCACTCATGAGATACACACTATTTGGATTTCATATTGGTCACAGGTCTCTTTTCTTTCCTTTATCATGTTTCTTTAGTTATCTCTATCATGAGAGTGGTAAAACATGCTCAGTAATGCTTTTGCATAAATATGTTTTAGGCTGACAAGTCTCTTGGTGAGAAGATAGCTTCTCGTCTTAATGTAAGGCCCACAATGTGAAGATGACAACAGTAGGAAAATGTTTGAAGTTGCTGTGCTGAAGGAGTGCCAGTCCAAGAAAACATCCTTTTCTTTTGGTATGAAGTATAGGTCTGATGATTGTGTTGTAATTTGTACCAATGATTGTGTTGTAATTTGTACCAAACAAACTTCAACATGTCACATTAACTGTGACAATGTTACCGGAATAAATTGCAGTTGTATGTTCTCAAACATCAGTCGATCATTTTCATTTTGTCCTTCCGTGTTCACTCTTAAGTAATTGCTGTTTTATTCCAAATGTACTCTTTGATAACTATAGTTCCACGGCTATTTTGTGGTTTCTTGACAGATCAGAAGAGCTGTAAAACTGATTTCTCTCCAAAATTTACCTAATGCTTGTGCCATTATCAAGTGTCTTAACTCTAGCATAAGATTCTAGTAGCTCCTCTACAATTTTCCAAGCGGAGAAAACATAAGGAAAAGAAAGCATTATTTAACAGGGGAAGTCTGCCCCTTTATATTTTCTTCTTCTTCTTCGTTGGAGTTGCTCATAGTCAGTTTTCTTATGAAGGTGAGTACCTAATAGATGTTGGAATGGCATAAACGATGATCATGTTAATTCAAAAGGGAGAAATTAATACTTTGGAAAGGTAAGAAGATGTGCGTCAACTATTATTATGTATCGGATTAGCTATCCAACAACGTACCTATTGCGAAGTTTTTCACACCTTGAGGTGTCCTTTCGCGGACCTTGTATGAATTCATGATGCTTTGTGCACCGAGTTGCCTTTGTTTATTACAGAAAAGGAAAAAGAAAAAGAAAGCGACTCAGAGGTAAGTTTCATTGTGCCTTCTTTTTTGTGGTTTTCTTATGAAATAAAGGTAAGAAAATCAATTCATGGGCAATGTTAGTGTTTGTCAATTTTGGTGGCTACATGAACCGCATTACGGGAATAATTGCTTAACCTGGCCACCATATCGAACAGTACGTAGCATAATGCTTCTAAAATCTAAATATTCAATTTGTTGTGTGAGTTGGAATCTATTGAACGTCACTTTCCATTTACTGATCCCGACATAAAATACATTGATAAAGGTACAAATTACTTATTCTATAAAATGACGTCAAAACGATTTGTGCCTCTGAAGGAAAGTGACTCGAGAGCCTCGGATCAACGGTCAAGTTATAACTTATAGGTGATAGATTCGTGCTGTGAAATCAACTATTGATGCTTGTATCAGGATAGACTGCCTACATTATACCTTGGAATGCGGCTCTTACCCAATAAGTTTGTTTGTACACAAGACGGCCCTTCTAAGGAAAGTGACATGGTAACTTATAAAAAGGAAGGAGATGATCATGGAGCATTTGTTTGTCCTTTTTATATAGGGGAGAATCTAGTAAGCATTCATTAGTGACAAGTGACACAAAGTCACGTGCAATGTCCACAACTCTGCAGTTTCATGTTATACATATTCTTTTATTTCCAATTTCGCTTTCACATTTGACAAAAAAGCTCAACCAAGTTGAGTCTCCGATTACTTTGTCTTCACAATGTATCACTCAGGTATTATCTGCGTTTTCACTAAATACTGATTTCTATTAGTAACAATTTATGTACTACTCAATCGATGTGGGACTCTAATATCAATGTGTCTAACTCTAATACCATGGTAAGAAAGGGACCGTATATATTAACTGAACTCCGAATAAAGCTAACTCATGTAATGAGAATTGCCAAATACCAAATGAGTAGATTAAATACCTTATCCACGCTCGATAAGATTCTTCAAAAAAAAAAGTATAAGACTAATGGATGAAGCCTTGGATCAACAATAAAGTTATTTCTATAACTTATAGGTTACGTATTCGACTGCATTAGGTTAATATATTTATGGTCCTTTCCTATACTCTGCATAAATACGGGTTGGGTCGTGCACCAGCCACTTTTGGGGATGGCTGGGATCAAACATGGTCCTAAATTACCTGCAAGTAAAGGTTTTTTCTCATTTTCTGAGAAACTTAATATAGTATGTACTGTTAGTATGAACGTCACTTTCCATTTACTCAACACACTACTACTCCACCAACCCTGAATTTGTGGTAAGTGATGACCAAAAAAGTGAGAAAGAAATGCATTGTTTATACTTTTCATTTTCAATGCATATGAGAACGAAAAAAAATTCAAAAGGTTTACTACTTTCTTTAATTTATTGTCTAAAATCTACGAATGGTTTTCTTGTCAGCATTTTCTCTTTTTCTTTGTTATATTATATCCTCAGTTTATGGATTTGGATTAGTGATTTGAAGTTGACTTTGCAGCGATATTCCAAAGGGGTTGTGGGTCCTGTGCTTGTTAACCAGAATCTTCCCTTTGCTGGCAGACTAAGCTAAGAGAGAATCATAAGAGTTTGGAATCACAGATAATAACTAGGAGAGAGAGAGGTAGTGGGTTGTTTTTGCTCTCTGTTTGTGGTTTGTGGAGAGGATTTCTAGAGGGACAACATTAAAAGGGACAGTTAGTCCCCACCCATATTTATGTTGTTCTTGTTGCTGCTTGTCAGACAACCACATGTAGTGTTTGGAAATACTATAATTTTCTTGCAAAGGTTACATTTTTACTACATATAGAAGCAGGAAAAATCTGATCTTTGGAATATCCAAGAAATCCTTTCATAGTAAGTTTCTCATCTCTTTTGATTGATTGTTCTTTTGTCTGTGATTTAACTTGCTTTCTAATATTTGGGATGGCCAGTCTTGTACGTTTCTTGACTAGACTGCAATTTTATTGCCTTTATGTTTTTTGCATCCCCTGTTGAAACAGTTACATTTAGCAAATGCTTTGTCTTTACCCCTCTTTCTCATAGTAAAAACATCAACTGAAGTCTTAAAAGTTAGAGGGGTTACCAGTGTTAGATCCTGTTGGAAGAATCTACTGAAAAGACGCTGTTCACTTTCCTTGTTTTGTCCTTATTTCTTTCAACTATGTTGTGTTTGATTTATTGTTGTATAGACCTATGTTTTAGTAGTAGCTCTTTATTTCTTCTAACTTTGAATTATAATCAGATATGTATAACAAAATTAGAAAACCCAAGTTGGTAAAATATATTGATTTTTCTCATATTTGATTGTAGAGTAAATACATACACAAATATTCCTCCTTTATTGATCTTTGGACTTATTCCCTTATGCTTGCTTTTATAGCAGATCTCAGTTAGAGCATCTATTGGCAATTTGGCAGATTTGGTTTTGCAAAGCTGAAGTCTTTTAGATAAGACTGATTACCAGAAATTTGGACCTAGTGTCATTTTGATGTCAATGGATGAAAGACTTGTTGTTACCAATACTTTCTTGACGACTCAATTTGATTCCTTCATGGATTTGGATTACATGGACGAACTGTTGTTAGAAGGGTGTTTTTTGGAGACTATTGATGATCGTGAATTTGCGCATCATAGACCATCCATTTCCAATATGCCGTTTGACTCTTCATTCGTGTGGCCTACTTTATTAGATACCAATGATGTCGAATTTAGTGGAAGCCCATCGAAAGATGGCCAACAAGAAAGGCAAAGGTTATCTTTCTCCAAGAATTTATCTGTAAGCCAATTCCAAGAGCTAAATTCAGTTAAAGTTCAGTCTTTTGGTGAGAATTCGATTAATGCCATGTGCAGTTCAGGTCAGTCTGACTGTTTATTTGACGCTCCTGAACTGAGTAGGAGGTGGTGGATTGGACCCAATGATTCATCATCTGTAATGGACAGATTGATTCAAGCACTTGGATACATAAAGAATTGCTCCAAAGACAAGGATATCCTTATTCAAATATGGGTACCCATATACAGGGATGGCAAACGCGTACTCTCTACAAATGATCAACCTTTCTCGCTAGACCTTAATTGCCCTAGGCTTGCCCACTACAGACAAGCGTCTTTAAACTATCAATTTCCTGCAAACGATGATTCTAAAGAGATGGTTGGATTACCGGGCAGAGTTTTTCTGGATAAAGTTCCTGAGTGGACTCCTGATGTTCAGTTCTTCCAAATGGAAGAGTATCCGCGTGTTGGACATGCACAGCAGTATAACGTACGAGGCACCCTTGCTGTTCCTGTGTTTGAACAAGGCAGTCGTAACTGCTTGAGTGTTATTGAAGTTGTCAGGACCACACAAAAGATCAAATATAGCTCTGAGCTTGAAAGTGTCTGCAAAGCTCTTGAGGTTTGTCATTTCTTTTACCTTTTCTGAATTTATTGTTTCCTTAAATTGCTGGAATTTTATGGTCTGAACAAGCACTTACAAATATTGGCCTATTTCTGCACTTCACTGATTTCTTTGATCATTATTGCTCTTGGTTACCAGATAAGGTTAATTATAATACTGTCTCATAAGCTGCACCTCTCGTTGAAAGACTTTTTGCCTTAATTTCAATGTTTATGGATCTTGCTTTTGTTATGAAAATTGAATTGCTTGTTTGGCGTTCTTGTGGAAATGAAGTCAATCTTCTGTTTTCTGATGGTCTACCAACAATTTGCTTGTTGATAGGCTGTTGATCTTCGGAGTTCTGAAGTATCAAGCACTCTGACAGCGAAGGTAAGGGCGAAACTTGCAAAAAGTATGTGCCTTAGGTTACCATGATTTCTTCGTCATAATATGTAGGATTATTTTGTCAGGCATGTGATTTGACCTACCAAGCGGCGTTATCTGAAATTCTAGAGGTTCTAAAATCTGCATGCAAGACACATGGATTGCCATTAGCTCAGACTTGGGTACCTTGCATTCAACATGGAAAAGGGGGTAGCCGCCACTCTAATGAAAACCTCATTCATTGTGTTTCCACAGAGGATTCTGCTTGCTATGTAGCTGATCCTCGAGTTCAGGGTTTTCATGAAGCCTGCTCTGAGCACCATTTGCTGAAAGGCCAGGGTGTTGTTGGGAGTGCATTTATGACGAACCAACCGTGTTTTACAGCTGATCTAACTTCCTATAGCAAGGCAGAATATCCACTTTCTCATTATGCAAGAATGTTTGGGTTGCATGCTGCTGTAGCTATACGTCTGCGGAGTATGTCAACTGGCTCATCCGACTTTGTATTGGAGTTCTTTTTACCGCCAAATTGCAGAAATCCTGAAGAACATAAAAGAATGCTCACTTCATTGTCCATTATCATACAAAACGTTTGTCAGACATTCCGGGTTGTGTCAGACAAAGAATTACAGGACGAAACTGTCTCATTAGGTGAAGTGACAAGCGTTGCAGCTAGTGAATACAGTGAAGAAGTGAGAGAACAAGAACGCAAAGGGTCCATTGTATCTTCGCAAGAAAGGACGTCGTGGACCTCTAGTCATGAAGAGGTCCAGGAGACTTCGAGTGTTGTTTCAGCATTCCAAGATGAACTGCTGACTGAAGAACCTGTAGCGCTTAGGAACCAAACGAATTCTGGTTCAGCGACCGCTTTTGCCTTTAGCAGAAACTATCGTACTGCTGGAGAGGGCATCTCTCATAATTGGCGTAAAGCAAGAGACAGAAGACGTTTGAAGGCAGAGAAAAATATTACATTGCAAATTCTTCAGCAGTACTTTGCTGGTAGCCTGAAGGATGCTGCAAAAAGCATTGGTGGTAAGCAAGCATATCTAAATTTCAATCCATATATAACTCTTTTATTCTCAGTTCATTTATCATTTTTTCTCCTCATCTGGTTACTTTATCTAATGGTGCTTTCTTCTATGCAAGCATTTTTAACATACCATTTTTTTTTCACTCCCATGTCCGTGTCCTCTTAAATTTCAGTTTGTCCTACCACTCTGAAGAGGATATGCAGGCAACATGGAATTCAACGATGGCCTTCTCGGAAGATAAAGAAGGTCGGTCTCTCCTTAGAAAGGATCCAACGTGTTATCAACTCAGTCCAAGGTGTCTCTGGCACTTTACAAATTGAATCCTTCTATTCAGACTTCCCAGAATTTGCATCTTCAAATATATCAAGATCAAGTCCCTTTGCAGACCCAACACCGACTAATCACCCGGAGGACTTGAACAGGCAACCAGAAAGTGGTGGTAACAATGCTGCTACATCTAAGTCAGTCTCCTCGTCCTGTAGTCAAGGTTCCAGTTCAAGTCAACGTTCAATCGGGACACAGCCACATCCTTACCCGTCAAATGTTGCAGGTCACGAAGATCCAGTGGCCGAGGAAGCTTCTGATAATCATGCATTAAAAAGGGTTAACAGTGATGCTGAGCTGCATTTATCAAGTGAAGCACTAAATCCACAGCCAAGATCTCAAAGCCATGCGTCTCTTACTGAGAGTCCTAAATCAGTAAGTCTTTCGCCCATGAAAAAGAGTCTGGAGAGATCTCAAGAAGGTGCCCCAAGAATAAAAGTAATACATGGAGAAGAGAAGATTAGATTCCGCATTCAAAAGAATTGGGGATATAAAGAACTGATGAGAGAAATTGCCAGGCGATTTGGCGTAGATGATCCAAGTGGATTTCACCTTAAATACTTGGATGATGATTCTGACTGGGTATTATTGACGTGCGAAGCTGATCTGGAGGAATGCATCGATGTTTGTTGGTCTTCCCAAAACAAAATGATTAGACTCCTTTTTCTTTGTGATTCACAGCCTCATTTAGGAAGCTCTTTTGGTAGCAGCAGTTCCTTGTGAGAATTGTGGACATTTCGTAAAGCCTCAACTGCAGTTGAGTGCTAGGAATGGATGTTTCTTGCTCTGTCGTTCACGATTTGCATCTGATATGATGAACTGGAGACATCTTGATTCCTAAACATTGCAGAAAAAGTTATCCTAGTCTGTATGGTCATAGTGGTATCTAAGATATCCTGAAGCTGAAATCTCTAACTGATGTGGTGAGTGCTGAGGGACCGTGATTGAAGTGAATGATGCTCTCTGCGGGGCCAAAACTTGTAATGGTTCCTCTGCTGGTTCCGCTTTTAAAATTATTAAGGACTATATGAGTATATTCGGCCTATCACCCCTTCCTTAGGCCAATGGATTTGGGAAATTGTTTGTCCTAAAGGATTTACATTTTTCCCAGACGCTGAGTTTTCAACTTTGGCAGATGCGCTGAGATTAGTTTGGCGTACTCAAGATTCTGATAAAACCTGTCTCCTTGAAACTACCTCTCACCAATTGGTATCAGCTCAACACTGATGCTAGTGCGAATATAGATTTGGTAAGTGTGCACGAAATGGAAAGAATAATTTGTGTTCTCATTCCAAGAGGTAAGCAATATAAATACATGTATATCTGGTGCTAACTAAGGAAAGAAATAAAAGAGTTTCCTACAAATATGTTATTTATGTACACTACTAAGAAAGAGTCTACGTTCATTCTATAATAAGTGTCTAGATTCATTGTGTTTAGATTTATTCAATAACACTCCCCCTCAAACTGGAGCATATATGTTTATCATTCTCAGCTTGTTACAAAGGTAACCAACTCGAGTGCCATTCAATGCTTTAGTGAACAAATCAACTAGTTGCTCTTCTGTTTTCACGTAGCCAGTGGAAATCAAGTTCTTTTGAATCTTCTCACTCTTGAATCTTCTCACGAATAAAATGACAGTTAACTTTAATATGCTTGGTTCTTTCATGATACACTGGATTTGAGGCAATATGGAGCGCATGTCACAACTCGCACTTTGGAGTTGTGATTTCGGCCAAGAACTGGTGAGAAAAGGCTCTTCTGATTGTCTGACGTAGGTCTGTCTCCTCGGGCAACTTGGGCTTTTTATTTTAAGCATATATAAGGGGGGTATAGGTGATGAAAGCTCCGACCTGCCTCCCTCATACGTGCTGCCACCAAGCCGTATAGAACGAGCTACCTTGGGGGCAACCTCAAGGGCCTGCCTAGATGACTCAAAGGAGTGTCAAAGGTATCCATACGAGTTTGGGAACTCTATGGACGGCGCAACGCCTTCGGGCTAGCGTTGGGCATCAAAGTGGCGCTGAAGGCTCGATGTGTGGGACGGCCAGCCCCGCGGGCTGCCGAATGTTGGAACGAGACCTCCGTGCCGATTGGATACTTGACGCACCTGTCATAGGGGCATCATGTGTCGACTTGTGAACATGGCTTGGGTTCAACCATGCAAGCAAGGGTCCGTTGGCCTAAAGGTGCAGGTGTGGGGCGACACCGCACTATTCGGGATGGAAGCGTGTCGCGAGAGCAATGTATGGGCATGGCACGAAAGACGCGCATGACAATGGCCAAGGGCTAAAGGTTGCCTTACTCGGGCGAAGCACGAGCTAGTCGCGGATGCACTAGGTGAGTGTCAAGCTTGAGGATTGGGCTGTGCACGCGGGAGCGATGCTCAGTCTTGGACGAGGGACAAGGCATGTCCTAAGCCAATCCCCCAGGGCGCGCATGGATTGTGATCCTAAGATGAAGCGCCACGACATGTCTAGGGCCAAGGGCCTAGACATCTTACGGGCGACACAAGTTGGGGCGAGCCCCACCAACAGGCACATGATCGTGCTTGGAATCCTGGGAAAGAAAATAGGCTGGCCTGCAGCGAGGGGAACTGCAGGCGCCGCACGGGCGAGCAGGTGCCGCTACCCAATGTAAGGATTTGGGCTCGTGACAGCGCAACTTGATTATCACACCAGAGTTTTGATGGAGTAATGCTCCAACCATATCTCAGTTAAAAGATGGTGTATCCACATTATCTCACATGTTGATTGTGCCATAGCTCTATACTCGGATTATGCACTGGACCGAGATTCAACATTTTATTTATTACTTCTCCATGATAACAAGTTTCTACCGACAAATACACAATAACCAATAGTAGATCTTCTGTCAATCTTGGATCCAACCCAATCCGCATCTGCAAAACAATCAATGCGAGAATGCTCGTGATTGCTATATAATAAGGGTGGTAAGTGGGCTGGGATTGGTGGGACTGCTAGAGGTGGGCTTGGGCCAGTCTCGTGGGCCGGTTCTTGCCTACGAACCGTTAGAATCGGGCCCGTTTGGCCCGCCAAGGGACCGGAACCGGATATTTCTTTTATAAAAAAATAACCGTTTGGCTATTTAAAAAAAAAGTTGTTGGGCTTTAAAAAATAGCCACTGGCTATTTAACAAATAGCCATTTAACCCCCACCCCCAACTTAGTTTTAACCCCAAACTTTTTATAATTACACTTTTTTCCTATTTTCAACTATAAATACCCCCTCATTCTTTATTTTCTTACAAAATTAATATCAATCTATCACAATCTCTCTCTAATTTTCTTCTATACTTGCTACTATTGCTTACTTTATTCCAAAAAATAGTCAAAAAACATTGAGGTTGTTACAATTCGTGAAGTTGGTGAATTGAAGTTAGCTTTTAAGGCTAAGTGTAAAACTTGTGGTATGGAGTTAGATTTTAAATATTTTGGATCGCAGGGCGGGACAAGATCTTTGGTTGTACACATAAAAAAATACCCTAAAGATAACGTCAGATATCAATGTCTGAAAGCTTTGGCCGAGAGGAAAAGTGTACCTAGTCCTAGTCAGGCTGACTCTAGTACTGGTTCAAATCAATTTCAACTGGGAGTTAACATTGTTACCGCTGGTATTTTATATTATGATTATCGCGCTTATTTTTCTTGCGAAATCGGGTTTCGACATGTGACAACTCTTTTAAGGAGGTATTAAAAGAGGAGAGTCACCACCTAACGATTTTTAAGGTGTGTTAGGGCACCTATTTGCAAATGACTCCGGTTTAACTGGTCAACGCCACTAAAGATCGGGTAAGGGATCAAGTTACCTCAAAGAGAAGGTGTTAGGCACTCCTCGAGGTCCACAACTGTGGGTTCCAGCCAAACTTAAATTATATGAATTAGTCTATGTGATTAAGTAAGCAAAGAGAGTACAAAATCTAGGAATTTTATTACAAAGAGATGTTGAATAGGGAGGTACATTTATTTTTTTAAATTCTAATAGAAAAGAAAGGAGGGGGGGGGGGGGTCCTAAGTTTTATATCCTAAAGGATCACCCCGTGCAACATAAATAATATTTCGTAACTCCCTTAAGATAGGGTGTTACTCATATTATCTAGCGGGCACATACTATCATCTCCTGCTACCCGATTACTATGTTAAAGTTGTTTACCTAAGATCGCTCTAATTCAATTCTAAGTCGTGCCCTATGCGTGCACTACCCGTCCCATACCTATGGTCCAGGAGGTTTTAGACCTCTCTTTGGATGGTTCTAGACCTTATCTAGGCTGCTCAAAAATGCAATATTAGGCGACAAACAAAACATATAAAGACTTCACATAAAAGCAATTGAGGGTTCGCATTGACCTCCACGCTTAAGCAGCGAATGCACGCAAACACAAATGTCAATTAGGAAGCTGCAGAATCCAGAATCTTAAACCTATAGACATGCTTTCTAGGCGATTTTTGAGTTAAAGTATGCGGGCAATTTCAGATGCAAGACATTGCTTATAGACAAAATTATTCAGGTATTACAAGCTGATTATTGAAGGTTTTAAGTTACCAATCCTATATGTGTTATGCCTAGGTGATCTATGCAGTTGAGTATAACAAAATCTGCTGGGAAAAGTCATAGAATTATCCAAATTTTCCTAACAGCGACGCTCAGGAAACAGTGTTTGAGTAGTCTAGTATTAACCAATTAACGAGCAGTTATTTCCTATAGGCAGGATCTCTAACGCACAACACTTTAAAGCTTATTTTATCGTCATATCTTAATCATATAGGCATAATTTCTAGGTGAGCAGCGCCAAGTAGAATAATTGCAATCATATAGGCATAATTTCTAGTAGGCGATGAGGATTGACAGAAACATCGATGAGAAACTAATTCCTATAGACATGTTCTCTAATAACACATAACAATAAATATAGTTTCAGCATTTGGGGTTTGTGAGCAGACAATGTGTGTGTGTGTGTGTGCTTCTTCTAATTTTGTAATTTCTACAGTGTACATGTAATCGAATAACACATATAGCAAATAAATTACCAAGTCCTATAGGCATGTTATCTACCCATTTTGCATGTAAATATTAAATTCTACCCATTTTTCCTTTTTACTAACACTCCAATTGTTTATACAAAAGTTATTATAGGCCCAATAGTGAGTAAAAAAATACAAATGTTACACAACAGTGACAATAGGCACACAATAGGCTAAACATGAAATACCCAGTATTGTCTAAGCCTTCAACAACTCTCACATAGCGTACCCAGACCTCTAATATGGGCCATATCCAACACACAACTCCAGAATCCATAAAGGAGCCCAAAGTCAATTTATTCAACCATAGCACCAAGTGTTGCACATTTAAATCAGCCAATTCAGGTACACAACAAATAACAGGACGGAATAGGATGAATATGAGTAGTTTGGGATTTAGGGAATGATTAAGGACCAAGCCCTAGTGTGTCAGAGTTCACAAGGGTCTTAATTGGATCCTGAGCAGTGCTCACACTAGTGGGGTCAATAATAGAACCTAGATAGCCTTGGGTTTCAGCCGGCTAAGAATGAGAACTCAAGAGAGCCCAAATGACGAGTGAAAGATAGTAAACCAAGGTTGAGAGACAAAGATGGGGGGGGAGGGGGGTTACAAACATAGTCAAGTTGATCACATAGAGCAAATTATCAAACAGGCCTTAGGGCTTTAGAACAGACTTAGCAAAGATTAAAAAAAAAAACAAGTTTGACACCTAGTGCATAAATAGTCGTACATTAGCAAAACAAGTTTGCAAGATTGGTGAAGGTAGCATACACAGATTCATAATAAAGGAAAATGTCCAAATTATGCTAAGTGTAGATCCTAATGTTATGAAATAGTCATACTAATTTGGCTGCAGAATAACATTTAGACATGATAAAAGCAGATTACAACTACTGGTGAATCAGGGAGTTAAAACATGCTAAATGGCACACTGATAGAGAACATGATCAAAATATGCTATATAGGCAAGCTATCACCACTGAAATTCAGAATAGGATAGGAAAATATACTTGTGCCATGTAGTGAATGTAAACATTCATGTTTTGAATACAATTGACTAGCTAACGAAAGAGAGCACAAATTATGTAGACAAAGCATATTCGAATAACAAGATTGATGTCCTAAGGCAAAATTAAACACCAAGAGATGCTAACAAGTGTAAAGGTCCCAAACAGTAGTAATTCTTAACACATGGACTAGTCAGATTTGAAAAATATCTATTTAATAGAACCAGGTTTAGGCATGCTTGAAGCTAAAAGTTAAAGAGACCTAAAAAATTGAAGAAAGCAAACAGAATTGCACACAAAACAGCCTAAAAAAACATATTAAACTGACGAACTTCAGGAGTGAAAATATATGTAAATCGTAGATACATAGGAATGAAATTACAAAGTTTAGTAACTCATCAGTTAAACGAAGAACAGTAAAGAATGAACTTCCACAGAAAATCTAGAATCCCAATGTGTCAAAGTTCCCAAGAGCTTCGATGAACTCAGGGCAATGCTCGCACCAAGAACAGGTTAAGTAATAAGGTGTTAATGGCCTTGACTTTCAGTCGGCCAATACAGAATACAGAGCAAGAGAGTAGCAAAACCCTAATTTTTAGTGAAGAAAATCAGTTTCAAAGTCTCTCTTAAAGGGAACTTGGGAGGGGTTTATATAGTGACAGTAATTGGAAGAACAATTATGGAAAATAATCAATTAAACATAAATAGGGAAAAAAAATCAGTCAAATTTAAGTAGGAACAAGGAAAGTCACCTGCATAGCCTATTCCGAGTAGAAATAGGTAAAAAAGACAAACCCTAGTTGGAAAATGGTAAAAAATTAGCCAAGAATCCCGGTGAATCGAGCCCACATGATCCTATTGAGAGTGTATACAGACGGATTTTTGTCTGGATCTTATAGGTTGAGGATGATTACACTTGATTCGGAGAGGTAGTACTTGCCAAAATCGGGCAAGTACAAAGTAACACCACGAACGGGTGAATGGTAACGAGATAATATAAATAAGGTAAGCAGATTAAAGTTCCTCAGAGAAGGGGGAGGGTTTCAGGGCGGCGAGTTAGAGGGAAATGGGATTAGGGTTTGGGGTTGGGTAATTTAAAAGGGTAGGTTGATTGTGGGTCGTTGATCTTAGAGATCAACGGTCAGGATTTTAAAGAGGGAGTGGGGCGGGTTAATTAAATGGGTATGGGTGGTGGGTTGCTGGTGTTGGTCTAGGGGTTATTGGGTTAGGGTATTTGGCCTTTTGGTCCGAAAATTAGTTAAAAAATTGGGCCAGCTCTTTTAAATAGAAATTAAAAGGGAAATAATTTAATAAAATAACTAAATAAATATATAAAAATGCTACTTATGCAAATTAATACTTTAAACAATAATAGAAGACTACAAAAAATATAAAATATTATTTTGACCCTAAATGAAATGTCAATTGCAATAAGAATGCAAAATATAGGCTATTATTGCAAATTTATGCGAATAGCCTAAAAATACAATTATAATTATATAAAAATGAAGTGAAAATATTTCAAAAATATATTAGGGATGAAATAATAATTTGAAGTGATTAAGTCATCACAAAGAATTTAAAAGGGTAATTACTGAATTTTTTATGTAAATTAATGCGAGAAAATTAATTTAAAAGCTCTAAAATTATGGAAAATTATAAGAAGTGCTTGTGTAAATCTTGTAAATTAAATAATAATGCAAAATAATATTTTAAAAGTATATATATTGTTTGAAAAATATATGAGGGCAAAATCGGGTATCAACAGCTATCCCTCTTTACCCGGGAATGATGAAAGAGTTGTCGGGTAAAGAAAACGATGACCGATTTTGACCGAATGAGGTGATTTGAAAAAATAGAGGCCGAACCCTGGTTCCTGAGTTTCCTACATACCCTGATGTTACGGGAATCAGGCCGTGTGTAGTTCTAGATCCAACGATGAACTGAACCGATGGAGTTGTTATCGGAATGGTCGTATGCTTCGGAAAATGTTCTTTTGGGGTAGGACAATATCAGATGAATTTATGCGGAGTCATCGATGTGAATCTTAAACGTTACTGATGGATCACTGAGTAAATATCTGAACTGTCATAGAGTAAAAAGCGGGTAATTGATGGTGGTTGGTTACGTTTGGAATAATTGCAGGATGTGAATATTGAACAGAAACCGGAGCGAAGATTGCTCCCGTTAGGAGAACAGTTACTTCCTAGATTACCTGCAAAACTTAAAACATGATGCATGCAAGTATATATGGACGGTGAGGATGATGTCCTTAGACCATGACGTCCTGGGCCATGAATCATGTGATAAGGGATTCACAGGACATGAAATGATGTCCTTGGGCCATGAGAATGGTGCCTCCAAACCATGACGCCTTTGAATAATGATGTGCACTTTTGAGAGATCCTCGGGCCATGGAATGGTGTCTTCCGGCTATGAGGATGATGCTTTCAGACCATGACGCCTTTGGATAAAATGGCGATATTTCAGCCCATGAAATGCAAAATATGATGTTTGGCTGTATGCGAAGATGAGACAAGACAAGGCTTAGTCTTGGGTAAGATAAGGGCAGTGCTTAGCCCTGGGTGAGTAGAGGATAGTGCTAGGTCTTAGATAGCGTAATGGAGATAGTATTTAATCTTATACGAGGAAAAGGCAGTGCTTAGCCTTATGCAATTAGGGAGGCAATGTATAGTCTCGATGCGAAGAAAGACAATGCTTAGCCTCGTGCAATTAGGGAGGCAATGTTTACCCTCATACAATTAGGGAGACAATGTTTAGCCTCATGCAAAGAGGAGACAATGCTTAATCTCATGCAGTGAAAGGCAGTGCTTAGCCTCATGCAATTAAGGAGGCAATGCTTAGCCTCATGCAAAGAGGAGACAATGCTTAGTCTCATGCAGGGAAAGGCAGTGCGTAGCCTTATGCAATTAGGGAGGCAATGCTTAGCCTCATGCAAAGAGGAGACAATGCTTAGTCTCATGTAGGGAAAGACAGTGCTTAGCATTATGCAATTAGGGAGGCAATGCTTAGCCTCATGAAAAGAGGAGATAATGCTTAGTCTCATGCAGGGAAAGGTAGTGCTTAGCCTTATGCAATTAGGGAGGCAATACTTAGCCTCATGCAAAGAGGAGACAATGCTTAGTCTCATGCAGGAATATGAGACAATGATCAATCTCGATGCAAAGAAAGGCAGTGCTTAGCCTTATGCAATTAGGGAGGCAATGCTTAGCCTCATGCAAAGAGGAGACAATGCTTAGTCTCATGTAGGGATAGGCAGTGCTTAGCCTTATGAAATTAGGGAGGCAATGCTTAGCCTCATGCAAATAGGAGACACTGCTTAGTCTCATGTAAGGAAAGGCGGTGCTTAGCCTTATACAGTTAAGGAGGCAGTGCTTAGCCTCATGCAAGAAAACAATGAGTGATAGTGAGAAAGTAGAGTATTTCTTAGCTGGAGATGCTTGCGATAGATAATTTGTTGTTTTGAAGGTAGTGACCTGATGTGTCTGCAGATATTGTTGTCTTATTGTGCTTGCATCTAAAGAGTTTTGTGGGGGAAGGTTGGTCTATTCTTTCACCTTTTTGCTTTGCTTTTGCTCCTGTCTTGAGATCATGTTTGAGTTACCCTGGGCAGCATCTGGATTTTATAGAAATAAAGTTTTTTCGAAAAATATGCATGCATTTGATGAGTGTAGTTATTTGAAATATGATAGTATGCAATATTAAGTAATCTAGATGAGCCAATGACTGTAATATTTTTTAGAGACATTGCGACCTCCTTACTTTAGAATTTTTAGGGTCCTCCTCAAAATTCTGCCACAGTCTAAAAACAATCCTTTGACTGTTCTGCATATGACGAAGTTGGCTGGACTAGCTTTAGAATTTTGAGGGTCCTCCTCAAAATTCTGCCCCAGTTTCTGATCATGGAAAAATGAAGATTTTATTAAGATGTGATCGAACCCACAGGGCTGCCTACGTATCCCCTCTTAAACGGGAATCAGGTCAAGCGTAGTTCAATTACATCAAATGAAGAAATATAAACAATCCTAAACATAGTATCTCTTGACTGCGTCTGAGTTGATAGGTTTTTGCCAAATTTCTCCGTCCATTTCTGCAAGTATAAGTGCCCCTCCTGTTAGTACTCGATGAACCATGTAGGGACCTTTCCAATTGGGTGAAAACTTCCCTTTAGCTTCATCTTGATGCGGGAAATTCGCTTTAGCACTAGTTGCCCCGGTGTGAATTGCCTTGGTCTGACCCTTTTATTGAAAGCTCTTGCCATTTTGTTTTGGTAGAGTTGACCGTGACATACTGCACTCATTCGCTTTCCATCAATGAGGGCCGGTTTCTCATATCGGCTCTGTATCCATTCTGCGTCGCTGAGCTCGGTTTCTTATATGATTCTCAGAGAAGGGATTTCTACTTCGGCAGGGATAACTGCTTCAGTATCGTAAAGCAATAAATAAGGAGTTGCCCCAGTTGATGTGCGAACTGTGGTACAATATCCAAGCAAAGAAAACGGTATCTTCTCGTGCCATTGTTTGTAATTATCTACCATCTTCCTCAATATCTTCTTGATGTTCTTGTTGGCGACTTCTATAACCCCATTCATTTGCAGCCTATATGCTGTGGAATTAAATTATTATGCTTGATATTGAAAGTTTCACACATAGCCTTCATTAAATCACTGTTAAGATTGGCAGTGTTATCGGTGATGATTGACTCTGGAACCCCGAACCGGCAAACAATGCGATCCCGAACAAAGTCTGCGACGAACTTCTTGGTTACAACTTTGTAAGATGCAACTTAAACCCATTTTGTGAAATAGTCTATAGCCACTAGAATAAATCTATGCCTATTTGAAGTAGCGGGTTCGATTGGACCGATGACATCCATACCCCAAGAGGAGAAAGGCCATGGTGCACTTGTTGCATTGAGTTCATTGGGTGGCACTCATATCATGTCAGCATGTATCTGGCATTTGTGACACTTCTGGACATACCTGATGCAGTCTGTCTCCATGGTCATCCAGAAATACCCTGCTCTTAGTATTTTCTTGGCTAAGACAAAACCATTTATGTGCGGCCCACAAGTTCCGGCATGTATTTCCTCGAGCAATCTGGATGCTTCCCTAGTATCGACACACCGTAATAACCCCAGGTCAGGAGTCCTTCTGTATAGAATCTCTCCGCTTTGAAAAAAGTGATTGGCTAACCTTCGGAGTGAGTGTTTCTGAGTATGAGTTGCGTGCTCCAGATATTCTCCTTTTGCCAAGTATTCTTTGATGTCATGGAACCATGGATTTCCATCACTTTCTTATTCAACATGAGCACAATAAGCTGGTTGCTTATGAATTCCAATTGGGATAGGGTCGATGAAATTCTTGTCTAGGTGTTGTATCATGGAAGATAGAGTGGCCAATGCATCTGCGAACTCATTCTGAATCCTCAGAACATGTTTGAATTCTATCTTCGTGAACCTCTTGATCAGCTCTTGCACACAGTACAGATATGGTAATATCTTAGTATTCTTCGTGGCCCACTCTCCTGAAACCTGATGTACTAAGAGATCAGAATCTCTAATCACCAGCAACTCCTGAACGTTCATGTCAATGGCCAACCCGAGTCCCAAGATGCAAGCCTCATATTCTGCCATATTGTTGGTATATGGAAACCTGAGTTTTACGGATATCAGAAAATGTTGACTAGTTTATGATACTAAGACAGCTCCAATACATACTCCTTTGAAGTTTGCGGCTCCGTTGAAGAACATCCTCCAACCATCGTATGCTTCAGCGATGTCTTCTCCCACAAAAGATATTTCTTCGTCGGCAAAATACGTTTTCAATGGTTCGTATTCTCTATCTACAGGATTTTTTTCCAAATGATCTTCCAATGCTTGCGCTTTGACTGCCTTCTGAGTTACATAGATGATGTCAAACTCACTCAACAATATTTTCCATTTTGCCAACTTTCCGGTAGGCATGGGTTTCTGAAAGATGTAATTCAGCAGGTCCATTCTTGATATGAAATATGTGGTATAAGCACAGAAGTAGTGCCTCAACTTTTGAGCTATCCATGTCAAAGCGCAGCAGGTGCACTCCAGCAAAGAGTACCGTGCTTCATAGGGTGTGAATTTTTTACTCAGATAATATATGGCCTGCTCCTTTCTTCCCGTCTCATCGTGTTGTCCCAGAACACAACCAAAATCCCCATTTAGTATGGACAAATAAAGCAGCAAATGTCTCCCTGGTTTCGGTGACACCATAACAGGTGGTTTAGATAAATACTCCTTGATTTTGTCGAAGGCCTTCTGGCATTCTTCAGTCCATCTCGTTGCGGCATCTTTCTTCAACATTTTGAAAATTGGTTCACAGATCACAGTTAATTGTTCTATGAAACGGCTGATATAGTTGAGACACCCTAAGAAACTCATCACATCTTTCTTGTTCTTTGAGGTGGCAAGTCCTGGATAACTTTGACCTTTGACGGGTCCAATTCAATCCCTCGGTGGCTGACGATGAATCATAGCAATTTTCCGCCAGGGAATCCGAAGGCATACTTTGCAGGATTCAGTTTCAGATCGTACCTTCGAAGCCGATTAAAGAATTTTCTCAAGTCTGCTATATGATCTGTGCTTCTCCGGGATTTGATGATGACGTCATCCACGTACACCTCTATTTCCCTGTGTATCATGTTGTGGAAAATGGTTGTCATGTCTCTCATGTAAGTGGCTCCAGCATTCTTTAGGCCAAAAGACATCATTTTATAGCAGTACATCCCCCATGGTGTGATAAAGATTATTTTTTCGACATCCTCTTCATCCATCCAGATCTGATGATACCCTGCGAAGCAATACACAAAAGACTGGAGTTCATGCTTGGCACAATTGTCGATTAGTATGTGTATTTTGGGCAATGGGAAATCATCTTTAGGACTTGCTCTCTTTAGATCCCAATAACCGACACATACTCTGACCTTCCTATCCTTCTTCGGAACCGGTACGATGTTGGCTAACCAAGTCGGATATTCAACCACTCTGAGAACTTTGGCTTTGATTTGCTTAGTGACTTCCTCTTTTATCTTCAAATTCATATTTGGCTTGAATTTTCTGAGCTTCTGTTTCACTGGTGGACACATGGGATCGGTGGGTAACTTGTGAGCCACTATGGATGTGCCCAGACCAGTCATATCATCGTAAGACCATACAAAGATGTCTTCATACTCCTTCAGGAACTGGATGTACTCTTCCTTCTATGACGGTGATAGGTGAATGCTTATACGGGTTTTCTTGACTGTTTCGGAATCCCCTAAGTTAACTGTCTCGGTCTCGTCCAAATTAGACTTAGGCTTGTTTTCAAAATTTTCCACTGCTCTGACAATTTCCTCAAGTATTACATCCTCTTCCGGTTCTTCTGAATCACTATCCTTATGTTGCGTTATCTCATTCGGGATAGGTAATAATAATGTTGTAGATAAAAAATGTAAAGAATAATAATAAATACTAAAAATAACAATGCATTAAATAAATCTTGAAAACGTCAAACAAGTACGACTCGATGACTCGAGGAACTATTTCAAAAAAAATACGTTCAGAACAAAATACTGAAAATGTCTTAGATGCTCATTGCTTTTTAAAATAATTTATGCTAATTACCAGGCTACCCAGGAACTCTACGGGTCTGGCATGGTGCAACAGTCCAGTTCTTGAGAACAGCTCCTTTCTCCATTGTCTGAATAGTAAGGTCTTCCTCCTCCTCCTCTGCAACTATCACACTGTAGTCCATGTCTTCATCATCCAGAAATAGCTTCCTTATACCAGCTAGAGCTTCATCTTCTTCAGACCCCCGCATCATGTCGGCTTGATGAAATGTCTGGTGTAAATGTGGTACCAGTTGTTCCAGCAGATAATAAGGACCACACCATGGCGGCGACCAATCCTGATACTCTCGCCAAGTGTATTCATACCCAAGCCCAAAAGTTGTACCATGATGCTTCAATTGTATCGGTTTGGTGATTCCTTGGAGATTCTTGTCGATACCCTTGCTAGGCTCGTACCCTATCCATAGCAATATACTTTCTATCTTGTTTCTCCACCATTTATCCTTTTCAATTGTGTTGACGCGCTTAATGCGATGGTATGTTTCTCCATCCAGCTTCTTCATGTTCTTGATGACTGGAACAATCTGATTGGTATAAATGTGATTACTCCCGTCTACATGGATGATCACTTCCTAATAATTCCATTCAAACTTCACAACCTGATGCAGAGTAGAAGCTATGGCCCCGGCGGCATGTATCCAGGGTCGTCCCAACAGTAGATTGTAGGTAGGAGATATATCCAGCACTTGAAACTCAACATCAAACTAGGTTGGGCCCATCTGTAGGCTGAGGTTGATTTCTCCAATTGTGGCCCTCTGAGACCCATCAAATGCCTTCACATTCATACTTCCTGCTCGTATCTCGTGCAGACCTTTACCCAACCTCTTCAGAGTAGTCAGCGGACATATGTTGAGACTTGAACCCTCATCTATCAGAACCCTGGCGATGAATTTATCCTCAAATTGCACTGTAATATGTAGTGCCTTGTTGTGACTAAGTCCTTTCGGTGGCAGCTCATTTTCATGAAAAGTAATTTTGTGGCTTTCCAACACCTGCCCGACCATGTTGGCCATTTCCCCACTGGTGATGTCGGTGGGTACATAGGCTTCACTCAACACCTTCATCAGGGCATTCCTGTGTGTCTCTAAATTTTGCAACAATGATAAAATGGATATCTGAGCAGGAGTTTTGTTCAAATGGTCAACCACATAGTATTCTCTTACTTGCACCTTCCTCCAAAGGTCGTCAGGGCCAGTCTCGATGATAAGTAGCTTAGACGCAACCTCTTTGCTTGTTCCTCCCAAATGCTCGGGTGTATAAACCCTACCGGTTCTAGTCATGCCTTGTGCTGCACCTGTTTCTTCCATTTTCACTTTTCCTTTCCTTCTTTCCTCCGCAACATAATCCCATGGTATAACTTTAGACTGGTAAGATGGAGTAGGTGCTACCATCACAGTGAAGGGTGTGGTTACCTCAACTTCAAATGGCATTGGTGCGGCTACTTCAACTTCAATTGGTGCCTGTGTTTGCATCACAATAGGTATGAGGGTGATTAGAGATGTTTTAGGATCATCCCCCTCCCGAATGAGTCTAATTGACCCTTCCGGATCCCATTCTTCATCGGTCTTTATCACATTTGCTCCCTCACCTCTGTGATTTGAGAGAGGATTGTTACAAATATTAGGTGCAGTCTCCTTTGCCTGTATGACTTTTGTGTCAATTAATGTCTGGATCTTGTCCTTCAGAGTGCGACATTCCTCAATGGTGTGACCCTTCATGCCTGAGTGATAGGCGCATGTCTTGTTTGGGTTAATCCACTTAGAAGAGTTTTTCATAGCAACAATGGGAATGGGAGTGACATAACCGGCAACCTTCAATCTCTCGTAGAGTTGGGTCTATGGGTTCAACAATCGAAGTGTATTGTCTGGGTGGTCTGCGGTCGAAATTTGGCCTTGGTTTTTGATAATTCTGGTGGGCTGGTAGTGGTGAATGGTAATATGCAGGTTTTGTGTTATAAGTGTAGTAGGTGGCAGCAAGTTGTTGGTATCTAGGGGTGAAGGCTGGTATGCGGGTGGAGGTGTTTGGTATGTGAGAGTAGATTTCGGACCTTGGGCTACCATTACTGCACCCACTTCTTTCTTCTTAGAGATTCTTCCCGACTGCAAAGCTTTATTTGTGGCCTGGAGTGCTTCGAAATTCGTCACCATTCCACTTTTGATCCCTTCTTCTATTCTCTCTCCCAGCTTTATGATGTCAGAGAACTTATGGTTTTTAATAACCATCAACCTTGCATAGTATTGTGGGTCTTGAGATCTGACGAAGAACTTATTCATCTGTTCTTCTTCAAGTGCCGGTCTTACCTTCGCAGCTTCAGACCTCCATCGAGTAGCATAATCACGAAAGGTTTCCGTTGGTTTCTTCTTGAGATTTTGAATGTAGAAATCGTCTGGTGTATTTTCTGTGTTGAACCTGAATTGATCCATGAAATCTGACGCCATGCTTACCCAATTAACCCACTTCTTTGGGTTCTGACTGATGTACCAAGACAAAGCATCTTCAGTGAGGCTGCTCATGAACAACTTCATACAGATTCGTTCATCTTTTCCAATTCCTACCAATTTGTCACAATATGTTCTTAGATGCACTTTCAGATCACCAGTTCCGTCGAACATTTTGCACTTGGGAGGTTTGTAACCCTCTGGCATTTCTACATCTGGTTGTATACATAGGTCCTCATAATTCAAACCCTCAATGCTCTTGCCACCTTGATACTCTGAACTCTGTCAGTGAGCTTATTGAGTTCTTTCGCCATGTTCTTGATGAGCAGGTCCTTCTCGATGGATTCTGGTATATATAGGGCTTGCTGTAGGGTATGGGATAAAGTTTCCATATATATGGGATTGCTTTGGTGGACTCCAGGAATCTAGGCATAATCATTGGTTGAGTTTTATGGATTAGGAGTAGGCTGTGGTGCATTCTGAGGGGTGCGGTATGTGGTTGTTTGTGGGTATTGAGTTGGATGGTGATGGTGTTGTTGAGGAGTAGGTACCGGTGGAGGGTTGTGATTCTGAGGAGGTGTGGCGTATTGGTGTGGTGCGGGAGGATTTGGTGGTTTTGATTTTGTGTGTTTTGGGGAGGTGTCGGGTTTTGGGCATTTGCATTTTGTTGGTTGATATCAGGGACATTCAGGGTGAGGGAAAGGATTGACAAGTTCTGTACCTGCTCCAGTTCCCCTTGTAGCTCCAATATTTTCTGTTCCAGACGTAGTACCAATTCATTCTGTGCTGGAGTACTCCGACCGTCCGAAGTTTCAATGTTCTCTGCATTGTCCTTTCTGATAATGCTTAAATCATCCATTTTTCCTTTCCCTTTGCTTTTGCCTTTAGGATCACTTGGTGGAGGAGGAGGTGGAGGACCTCTGGATCTAGTATGATATGCGGATGATACCATTATCACGAACCAACCTTGGGGAATGGGAATAATCAAAAGAAAGAAAAACAAAAAGGTAGCCAAGTCAATAAGGGATATTGAAAGAATATTTGCAATATTGAACATGCTTTGCAAAATCATGTAACAGATCCACGTCCTAATTTGGGGGACCTCGTTGTGCCCGAGGTAGGCCTAAGCGATACATAGATTTGGAGAAAATTGATGCCAATAATTTTGTCATTTCATTAATGCGAAAATGAATCAAATCCTTAATAAAACCACAATAATAAGAAAATTACTAATGGCATTTGCCTTATTACAATCGAAATCTAAAACTAAGCTAAAAAGTAGTAAAGAACATAATTTCCTAATCTACTTGGTCCCAAAAGGACCTTATCCATGCTTGGCTCTCTTGACTCCATCAATCAGATTCCCCAGGTCGCACATATCTAACAATAGGTAAGCCTTTGATAGATGCCCCCCTTCATTGCCATCCCTGTTCTGACAATCTGAATGCCTCTTTCTCATCTTTCCCTCAAGCTCCATCAACCCTTGCTCCAAATATTCTAATCTTTCTGTTGATTTAGTGGCGGTTTCCTTCCATTCGTTGATTGCTTCCATATCCACTTTGTGTTGTTCTAGATGCCTAGCTTCAGACTCGAAGACCCTTTTGTGTAACCTCCTATACTTGACTTGTGCTTCAACAGCGTCATCTATGATCCTGTTTTTCAGATTGATTCCCGGCTTAACGTCTCCTGCTATATCATCCACTAACCATGATGTGTAGAAGTACACATGGCCAGCATGATACCTATATGGCTCAATAGTATCCTTTTCCACAATGGCCTTCTGATTCCACATATGTTGTGCCTCGAACTTGAATGGAATAACGTCCTCTTTAAAATCTACTTTGTACTGGACCATGTTGGAAACCCGAGGTATAACTTGTTTTCTTCATTACCCTTATAGGAGCATAAGGATAGATGCCCCTCAACCCTGTCAATACTAGGTGAGTAGTCTCTCTTGACCTGATGATTAACTCACTGCTAGGAAACCATTCAAACATCCAATGTACCTGCTCATCCGTCAAACTGCTGAAGAAACGCACCCAGCTCACATCATTTCTAGGTTGTGCAAACCTGTATGGGATAAATGTCATTCTCTTTGGGTGATGGTAAGCTATGTAGTTATTCAATGGTCGATGCAGAAGCTCTCGGTGATATTCTCCTCTTTGAAAATGCTCTAATAACCAAACTTGCAGTAACAGATTATAACCCTCGAAGTGCCCGAACCCCTACTTGCACCGATCTAGAGCACGGTACATCTCGGCTAGGATCATGGGGATGATGGTATAAGTCTATCCCTCGATGCCTTCCATCAAAGTCCTTGCAACCATGGCTAAACGGGTATGAATTCTTCCCCCTTTCATTGGAAATATCAACAACCCCAAGAAGCAGACAATGAACACATAAACCTGACGATGCGTCCAACCCAAGAAAGTAATGGCAAGTTCATCATGATGAAGGCGATATGACTTGTTCTACCCGTAACGCTCATAAAGGAATTCAAATGGGATATATGACTTCTTCAAATAAAGCAACTGATTATTTTTCTTGAAACCCAGCATTTTCATAAAACCGTGAAGGGTGCAATTCTCTGGCACTAATAACCCTGGACTATCCCACAGAAGCTTAGCGAAACCTCCTATTTCCTCTAAGAGAAGAGTCATTTCTATGTTACCAAAGCGGAAGACGGCCCTTTTCTCATCCCAAAATATAGTAGTGGCCTCAATCAATGCTCTATTCGGTCGAATGTCTAACAAGGACGGCAAATTACCAAGGACCCTTCTCACATGATTCTTGTCGCTAGGCGCGAGTTTTTTCTCACATGATTCTTGTCACTAGGCGCGAGATTTTTCCACCAATCAAGTAGCAGAGGTGGGATGTTTTGGACCATGCCGAACCTGGGGACTTCGTGCTTCAGTTTTTGCAAACAAATAGAGTTAGCCCTTTCCCCCTCCATATTCGACTATTTACACACCAATGATCCACATATTGGCTTATTTGCTCCAAGTAAATGCACATAACGTGACGATGTCCATTGGGATTGTGGAAATCCCGTCGGACTTTGGACAAGGCTTATCTTAACGGGCTATTACGTTAGCAACGTTCTAACCCGTACTAGGTTTAACATGATGCATGTACATTTAATGTTGGAGTGAGGTTTCTAGAATGACCTAGACTGGTACTCCCAAGTGGACAATTTGAGAGGGAAAGGAACGGGACCGTCGACTGCACCGCTGATCGACTAGTCTACCGCAAATAAACCTTTCTAATTTAAAAGGGTAATTTTGGAAGAGCGCGAACACTCATCAAGCACCGCTATGTCGATAATTGGCATAGGTGGAGTATGCTGTGGAGCATGCTTTATGCAGAGATAATAACACATTGCCAAGTATTTGCATGATAAATATGTAAAAAGCGGTAAATACAGTATTAAGGTAAAACATGAAAAACATAAAAGAAGGACAAAGGAAGAAGTTAGTCCGTGGAATATATGCGAGAATGTAATAAAGCAAACAAGGGAGAAGGGACAAAAGAGGCATGATATAGCTAGTAAAGAGCAGTTAGAGCAACTAAAGGCGAATAGGGAAAATGATATGCATGTTATAACAAATTTAAACAAATAAAGGTGGAGAATAGAAGGGATGTGCATGTTATAACGGGTTTAAACAAGTAAAGGTGAACGGGAAAGGGATGTGCATGTAACAACAAAATTTAACAAATAAAGATGGAAAAGGAATGTACGTTTTATAACAAAGTAAACTAATCCACATAAGCAAAGTTCATAATGGTAAGAGCCTAAATGTAAGTCCCCAGCAGAGTCACCATGCTGTCGCACCCATTTTTATCGCAAAATCGGGTTTCGACATGTGACAACTCTTTTAAGGAAGTATTAAAAGAAGAGAGTCGCCACCTAACGATTTTTAAGGTGCGCTAGGGAACCTATTTGCAAATGACTCCGGTTTAACTGGTCAAATCCACCAAAGATCGGATAAGGGCTCAAGTTACCTCAAAGAGAAGGTGTTATGCACTCCTCGAGGTCCACAACTGTGGGTCCTGACCAAACTTAAATTATATGGATTAGTCTATGTGATCAAGTAAGCAAAGAGAGTACAAAATTTAGGAATTTTATTACAAAGAGATCTTGAATAGGGAGGTACAACTATTTTTTTCATTCTAATAGAAAAGAAAGTAAATGGAAGCAGGGGGGGTCCTAAGTTTTTTAGCCTAAAGGATCACCCCGTGCAATATAAATAATATTTCGTAACTCCCTTAAGATAGGGTGTTACTCATATTATTCAGCGGGCACAGACTATCATCTCCTGCTACCTGATTACTATGTTAAAGTTGTTTACCTAAGAGCGCTCTAATTCAATTCTAAGACGTGCCCTACGCGTACACTACCCATTCCATACCTATGGTCCAGGAGGTTTTGGACCTCTATTTGGATGGTTCTAGACCTTATCTAGGCTGCTCAAAAATGCAAAACAAGGCGACAAACAAAACATATAAAGACTTCATATAAAAGCAATTGAGGGTTTACATTGACCTCCACGCTTAAGCAGCGAATGCACGCAAACACAGATGTCAATTAGGAAGCTGCAGAATCCAGAATCTTAAACCTATAGACATGCTTTCTAGGCGATTTTTGAGTCAAAGTATGCGGGCAATTTCAGATGCAAGACGTTGCTTATAGACATAATTATTCAGGTATTACAAGCTGATTATTGAAGGTTTTAAGTTACCAATCCTATATGTGTTATGCCTAGGTGATCTATGCAGTTGAGTATAACAAAATCTGCTGGGAAAAGTCACAAAATTATCCAGGTTTTCCTAACAGTGACGCTCAGGAAACAGTGTTTGAGTAGTCTAGTATTAACCAATTAACGAGCAGTTATTTCCTATAGGCAGGATCTCTAACGCACAACACTTTAAAGCCTATTTTATCGTCATATCTTAATCCTATAGGCATAATTTCTAGGTGAACAACGCCAAGTAGCATAATTGCAATCCTATAGGCATGATTTCTACTAGGCGATGAGGATTTACAGAAACATCGATGAGAAACTAATTCCTATAGGCAGGTTCTCTAATAACACATAATAATAAATATAGCTGCAGCATTTGGGGTTTGCGAGCAGACAGTGTGTGTGCGCGCTTCTTCTAATGTTGTGATTTCTACAGTATACATGTAATCGAACAACACATAGAAAATAAATTACCAAGTCCTATAGGCATGTTATCTACCCATTTTGCATGTAAATATTAAATTCTACCCATTTCCCCATTTTACTAACACCCCAATTGTTTATACAAAAGTTATTACAGGCCCAATAGTGAGTAAAAAATATAAATGTTACACAACAGTGACAATAGGCCAACAGTAGGCTCAACATGAAATACCCAGTATTGTCTAGGCCTTCAACAACTCTCACACAACGTACCCAGACCTCTAATATGTGCCATATCCAACACACAACACCATAATTCATAAAGGATCCCAAAGTCAATTTATTCAATCATAGAACCAAGTGTTGCACCATTTAAATCAGCCAATTCAGGTACACAGCAAATAACAAGACGGGATAGGATGAATAGGAGTAGTTAGAGATTTAGGGAATGACTAAGGACCAAGCCCTAGTGTGTCAGAGTTTACAAGGGTCTCAATTGGACCCCGATCAGTGCTCACACTAGGGAGGTGAATAATAGAACCTAGATAGCCCTGGCTTTCATCCGGTTAATAATAAGAACTCAAGAGAGCCCAAATGACGAGTGAAGGATAGTAAACCAAGATTGAGAGACAAAGCTGGGAGGATACAAACATAGTCAAGTTGAGCACATAGAGCAGATTATCAAACAGGCCTTAGGGCTTTCAAACAGACTTAGCAAAGATTTAAAAAAAATAAGTTTGACACCTAGTGCATAAATAGTCGTACATTAGCATAACAAGTTTGCAAGATTGGTGAAGGTAGCATACACAGATTCATAATCAAGGAAAAGGTCCAAATTATGCTAAGTGTAGGTCCCAATGTTATGAAATAGTCATACTAATTTGGCAGCAAAACAACATTTAGATATGATAAAAGCAGATTACAACTACTGGTGAATCAGGGAGTTAAAACATGCTAAAGGGCATACTGATAGAGAACAGGATCAAAATATGCTATATAGGCAATCTATCACCACAGAAATTCAGAATAGGATAGGAAAATATACTTGTGCCATGTAGTGAATGTAAACATTCATGTTTTGAATACAATTGACTAGCTAACGAAAGAGAGCACACATTATGTAGGCAAAGCATATTCGAATAACAAGATTGATGGCCTAAGGCAAAATTAAACACCAAGAGATGCTAACAAGTGTAAAGGTCCCAAACAGTAGTAATTCTTAACATATGGACTAGTCAGATTTGAAAAATATCTACTTAATAGAACCAGGTTTAGGCATGCTTGAATCTAAAAGTTAAAGAGACCTAAAAATTTGAAGAAAGCAAACAGAATTGCACACAAAACAGCCTAGAAAAAACATATTAAACTGACAAACTTCAGGAGTGAAAATATATGCAAATCATAGATACATAGAAATGAAATTACAAAGTCTAGTAACTCACCAGCTAAGCGAAGAATAGTAAAGAATGAACTTCCACAGGGAGAGCTTGGAAAAGTTTGTACTTTTCAGAGATTGGATCCGTTCGGAAAACAAAAATTTGGACTTACTGAATCACAACCAGAGGAAGATGAACCTTACGAAGAAGTGCTAGCCGAACTTGTTGAGGATGCTACTTCGCCCGACAATGGAAGCGGCGATGACCAAGCTACATTTTCTCCACCACCAACGGAACTTCCTCCCAACCTTAAAGTATTTATGAAGTTTGTAAAATATAGCATGTAACTTGTATGAACAAAAATTAGTATATATTTAAGGGTGACAAGTGGGTAGGTCCGGGACCGGCCCGGGCCCGTGGGCTAAGTGGTCTAAGTGTGTCGGGACTGGTAGGATCGCTAGAGGTGGGATTGGGCTGGTCTCGTGGGCTGATTCTTTCCTAGGAACCGTTAGGACCAGGCCCGTTTGGCCGGCCAAGGGACCGGGACCGAACCGGACCGGTCCCTTGGCGGGCCCAACAGACATATTTTTAAAACAAACTAGCTGTTTGACTATTTAAAAAAAGAGTTGTTGGGATTTAAAAAATAATTGTTGGCTATTTAAAAAATATCCATTTAACCCCACCAACTTAGTTTTGACCCCAAATATTTTATAATTACACTTTTTTTCTATTTTCAACTATAAATACCTCCTTATTCTTTTATTTTCTTACAAAATCAATATCAATCTATCACAATCTCTCTTTAATTTTCTTCTATATGTAACGACCCGACTTGTCATTTTAGGAATTAACGCCCCATTCAGTGGCTTAAGGTCTCGAATAGTTTTGCAATATGTATTATGACCCGCGGGTGTGGTCGAGTTTGATTTACTGAAGATTCGGAATTTAAGAAAAAGAACCATCCTTATTTATAAGCTTAAATGGTAATAGTTGACCGGAGAGTTGGATTTTGAGCAAATGACTCCGGAATGAAATTTTGATAATATCAATAGCTCAGTATGGTGATTATGGACTTAGGAGCATGTCTAGAAAATTATTCGGAGGTCTGTAGAGGAATTTGGCTTGAAATGGTGAAAGATGAATTTTTGGAAAGTTTGACCGGGGGTTGACTTTTTGATATCGGGGTCGGAATCCGATTATGAAATTTTGAATAGCTTCGTTATGTCATTTATGACTTTTGTGCAAAATTTGAAGCCATTCCGGATTGATTTGATAGGTCCCGACGTCGTTTGTGGAAACTTGAAATTTCAAAGTTCATTAGGCTTGAATTGGGGTATGATTCATAGTTTTAGCATTGTTTGCGGTGATTTGAGGGTTCGACTAAGTTCGTATGATGTTATGGGACTTGATGGTATGTTTAATTGATTGTTTCCCTATGTTTGGAGGGGTTTATATAGTGACAGAATTTGGAAGAACAAATATGGAAAACAATCAATTAAACACAAATAGAGAAAGAAAATCAGTCAAATTTAAGTAGGAACAAGGAAAGTCACATGCATAGCCTATTCCGATTAGAAATAGGTAAAATAAAATCGGACAAACCCTAGTTGGCAAATGGTCAAAAATTAGCCAAGAATCCCGGTGAATCGAACCTACATGATCCTGTTGAGAGTGTATACAGACGGATATTTGTCTGAATCTTATAGGTTGATGATGATTACACTTGATTCGGAGAGGTAGTACTTGCCAAAATCGGGCAAGTACTAAGTAACACCACGAACGGGTGAATGGTAACGAGATAATACAAATAAGGTAAGCAGATCGTGGAAAGAGTCCATGTTTGAGATGGATTCGGAGAGTTTTAGGAAGGTGGCGATTAGGGTTCTTCAGAGAAGGGAGAGGGTTTCAGGGCGACAAGTTAATGTTAAATGGGATTAGGGTTTGAGGTTGGGTAATTTAAAAGGGTAGGTTGATTGTGGGTCGTTGATCTTAGAGATCAACGGCCAGGATTTTAAAGAGGGATTGGGGTGGGTTAATTAAATGGGTATGGATGGTGGGTTGCTGGTGTTAGGCTAGGGGTTATTGGGTTAGGGTATTGGGCCTTTTGGTCCGAACATTAGTTAAAAAATTGGGCCAGCTCTTTTAAATAGAAATTAAAAGGGAAATAATTTAATAAAATAACTAAATAAATATATAAAAATGCTAATTATTCAAATTAATACTTTAAACAATAATAGAAGACTAAAAAAATATAAAATATTATTTTGACCCTAAATGAAATATCAATTACAATAAGAATGCAAAATATAGGCTATTATTGTAAATTTATGCGAATAGCCTAAAAATACAATTGTAATTATATAAAAATGAAGTGAAAATATTTAAAAAATGTATTAGGGATGCAAATAATAATTTTAAGTGATTAGGTCATCACAAATAAGGGTAATTACTGAATTTGTTTATGTAAATTAATGCGAGAAAATTAATTTAAAAGCTCTACAATTATGGAAAATTATAAGAAGTGCTTGTGTAAATCTTGTAAATTAAATAATAATGCAAAATGATATTTTGAAAGTATATATATTATTTGAAAAATATATGAGGGCAAAATTGAGTATCAACAATGATCCAAAAAAAGAACGGAAAAAATTGGCAAAAATGGTAAATGTTATGTGCTTACCATATAGTTTTCCTTTTGACCCCGCAAAGCATTATATTAGAAACTTTTTAAATCATACTTATAAAGGTTTTCCTCGCACAATCGTAAAAAGCGATATTTATAAATATAAGCATGAATATGAATAATATTTCTGTTATTTATTTACTCATATAAATTATCGTGTTGCTATTACAACTGATATTGGTAGAAGTAACAACGACTGTGATTAACTTATTGTTACATGTCATTGGATTAATGAGGATTGGATAATGTAAAAGCGCATAATTGCTTATAGAATAATTGCTTCACGTCACACAAGGGAGTTTATTGCTAGCACAATTACGGATATTTGTAGATATTTTTGCATTAGTGATAAAATAATATCGGTTTCAATGGATAATGCCACTAATAATACAAATGTTATATACTTGCTTACCACTACGCTAAATCCTGCATTTAGTAACATTTTTCATGTTAGATATATTTGTCATATTTACCATTTAATTGTGGATGATGTATTCAAGCTTCAACAGTAGCATCAGAGAGCGCTTTCACTCAAGCAAGACTTCAAATCGGTGATTATAGAGCCTCTATGAGGGAGAGCTTGGAAAAATTTGTACTTTTCATAGATTGGATCCGTTCGGAAAAAAAAATTGGACCTGCTGAATCACAACTAGAGGAAGACGAAGCTTATGAAGAAATGCTAGCCGAACTTGTTGAGGATGGTGCTTCGCCCGACAATGGAAGTGGCGATGACCAAGCTACTTTTTCGCCACCACCAACGGAACTTCCTCTGAACCTTAAAGGATTTATGAAGTTTGTAAAAGATAGCATGTAACTTGTATGAACAAAAATTAGTATGTATTTAAGGGTGGCAAGTGGGTAGGTCCGGGCCCATGGGCTAAGTGGGATAAGTGTGTCGGGACTGGTAGGATCGCTAGAGGTGGGCTTGGTCCGGTCTCGTAGGCCGGTTCTTTCCTAGGAACCGTTAGGACTGGGCCCGTTTGGCCTGCCAAGGGACCAGGACCGAACAGGACCGGTCCCTTGGCGAGCCCAACAGATATTTTTTTAAAACAAACTAGCCGTTTGATTATTTAAAAAAGAGTTGTTGGGATTTAAAAAATAGTTGTTGGGTATTTAAAAAATATCCATATAACCCCACAAACTTAGTTTTAACCCCAAACACTTTATAATTACATTTTTTCTCTATTTTCAACTATAAATACCCCCTTATTCTTTTATTTTCTTACAAAATCAATATCAATCTATCATAATCTCTCTTTAATTTTCTTTTATATGTAACGACCTGACTTCTCATTTTAGGAATTAATGCCCCGTTCAGTGACTTAAGGTCTCGAGTAATTTCGTAATATGTATTATGACCCGCGGGTGTGGTCGAGTTTGATTTACTGAATATTCGGACTTTAAGGAAAAGAACAATCCTTATTTATAAGCTTAAATAGAAATAGTTGACCGGAGAGTTGGCTTTTGAGCTAATGACTCCGGAATGGAATTTTGATAATGTCAATAGCTCAGTATGGTGATTATCAACTAAGGAGCGTGTTCAAAAAATTATTCGGAGGTCTGTAGAGGAATTTGGCTTGAAATGGCGAAAGATGAATTTTTGGAAAGTTTGACCGGGGGTTGACTTTTTGATATCGGGGTCGGAATCCGATTCTGGAAATTTGAATAGCTTCGTTATGTCATTTATGACTTGTGTGCAAAATTTGAAGTCATTCCGGATTAATTTGATAGGTCGCGACGTCGTTTGTGAAAACTTAAAATTTCAAAGTTCATTAGGCTTGAATTGGGGTTTGATTCGTGGTTTTAGCATTGTTTCAGTGATTTGAGGGTTCGACTAAGTTCTTATGATGTTATGGGACTTGATGGTATGTTTGGTTGAGGTCCCGGGGGACTCAGGTGAGTTCCGGGAGGGTTAACAGATCATTTTTGGCCTTGGTGAGATTGCTGATATCTACTGTTGCATTCTTCTGGTTTTCTTCTTCGCGTTCGTGAGTGGGACCTCGCGTTCGCGAAGGGGAATTTGAGGCAGGCAAGAATTTCCCTTCGCGTTCGCGAGTGAGTTCTCGCGTTCGCGAAGAAGAGCTGGTTTTAAAGCTTCGCATTCGCGAATATTAACTCGCGTTCGCGAAGGTCAGAGCTGGTAAAGCATCGCGTTCGCGAAGCCAGCATCGCATTCGCGAAGGGTGAGATTGGTAAAGTTTCGCATTCGTGAAGCAGTGTCGCGTTCGCGAAGGGTTAATGCTGGCAGTTAAGTTTGTGCTTCGCGAACGCGAAGAAGGCCTATCTGGGCAGAATTAAAAGTCCCAAAATGGGAGTTTTGAGTTCATAACACAAAATCAAAGTTGGAGCTCGGTAGAAAGAGATTTTTGGAGAGATTCTTGCATGGGTGTTTAGGGTAAGTGATTCTTATCCAGTTTTGATTAATTTTCATGATTATGCCTTTGAATCTATCATTTAATTCGGATTTAAATGGAGGAAAATCAAGATTTTTGTAAAATCTTCCAAAAACGAAAATTTAAGATTTGGAGGTCGAGTTGTTATTGGAATTCGATAAAATTGATATGGTTGAAATCGTATCGGAATGGGTGTTCGAATTTCATGAAAATTATGTTGGGTTCCGAGAGGCGAGCCTCGCGTTGACTTTTATTAACTTTTTGGAATAAAACTTTAAGTCAACGTATTATTATCCGGAATTATTTTCGAAGAATTAATGAAGTTGTTCAATTAATTTGGATAGATTTGAGTTGTCCGGAGGTCAATTCAAGAAAGAAGACTATTTTGGAATATCGACCTAACTTCAAAAAGGTAAGTGTCTTGCTTAACTTCGAGTAGGGGAATTACCCCTTAGCTATCGAGTCTTATGTGTCATCTGTGAAATGTGAAAAACCGTGTACGCGAGGTGACGAGTACGTACTCGGGCTTATATGTGCAAATTTTATTGGATTAAAGTCTTAGGCATTATTGTGTAGTAAATTGGATAATTGTTGGCATTTATTAAATCATCTGTTTTCCATGCCTAAATTCTTGTTGTGGAATTTGTTTTTATATGACAATTTGATGTGATTGTTACTTGAAAATTTATGTAATTTTGTGAGTATTGTTGGTTTGATATTTCTTGGAATTTAATTTCAATATGAATTTTCCCTATGCAAATAATTAATTAAGCAAGTTTAAAAAGAAGTGTTAATATAATTATCTAAATTTGGATTAATGAAGGTTTTGCTTTATGTTGAGTAATTTCTATCTCTGTTGATTATTTTTGGGGTGTTATACACATTGTATGGAGTCTTCGACTATTTGTTATGAAATTAATTAATTTGGTTGTATCTTTGAAATTTTGGTTGTGGCTATTGGGCAAATTGTGATATGAATTGATTTTGTTATATTGCCGTGATAATTTTCCGTGTAAATTGTTGTGTTGTGTGAGCTATTATTTTGAGGAGATAAGGGTGGCATTTCACCGTTGATATTATGTGGGTATAAGAGTGGCATTTCACTGTTATTGTGTTTGTTGGAATATTGTCTTGGCGGAGCGATAATGGTGGCTATAGGAGCGATAAGGGTGGCTATTGATATTGTCAGGGTGGAGGGATAAGGGTGGCTATAGGAGAGATAAGGATGGCAATAGGAGCGATAAGAGTGGCTATTGTCAGGGACGATAAGTGATGATGTGGAGTTGTGGTGTTGGTGATCTTCATGTGATGTTGTTATTTTCTTGTGTTTATTTTTATACCTTGTGCAATTCGTCTTGTTGTTAGTAAATTGATAATAATCTAATTTATGTTTAAATTTGGAAGCATGTGGCTATTGCCAGGCGGATTATAAAATAAAATGTGGGCACGAGGTGCCGTGAGTAAATGATAATGATATTTGGCATGTGAATTGTTCGTGCAGATGTGATATGAAAAATGGGCACGAGGTGCCGGAAAAATATGATGATTTAATTATGGGCACGAAGTGCCATGAAAATATGAAAAGGGCTGAGACCCATATTTTTATGATTATGAAATGAGGTGTCACATTGTGACTTTTAATTGATAGAATTATATTCAAAATATTTATTTGGAAGGATTTTTATATAAAAAGTAGTATTTGAAGGAATTGTATTTAAAAGATATTTATTTGAGAAAATTATATTTGGAAAAGAGTTATATGGAAGAAATTATATGTGAAAGATATTTATTTGAAGAACTTGATTTAATTGGGTGTAATTGTATTTATTAATTATTGAGCGGTATTAATGGTGTTCTTGTTGTCTTGTTGTGCATATCACTAGTTGTTTATGTCACCCTCATTGTTATATGTTTCCTACTATTTTGTATATTATATTACACAGGCTATTAGACTAACGAGTTTCTTGATTGTACCTCGTCTCTACTCCACTGAGGTTAGTCTTGATACTTACTAGGTACCGACCGTGGTGTACTCATACTACACTTCTGCACATTTTTGTGCAGAGCTAGGTATTGGAGATATTGGACTTGAGCAGAGCTAAAGCGGGATCGTAAGGATTCAAGGTAGAGCTGCTTGGGTCGTCGCAGTCCCTTGGAATCTTTTTATTTCATTATACTGTTAATTTTTAATCAAACATTATTATATATTCGGTCCTTGTGATCATTCCATATATTCAGTTAGAGTTTGTGACTCAGTACTACCAGTCTAGGAAGGTTATATATTCATATTTGTTCCGTTGTTAGTTTTGATTACTTATTTAATTAAAAAAAAATGGCTTCAAAATGTAATTGAAATCGGCTTACCTAGTCTTAGAGACTAGGTTCCATCCTGACACATGTGGTGGGATTTTGGGTCGTGATAAGTTATATCAGAGCTCTAGGTTCATAGGTTCTACGAGTCACGAACGAGTCTAGTAAAGTCTTACGGATCGGTACAGAGACGTCTGTACTTATCTTCGAGAGGCTACAGAACTATTAGGAAATTTCCACTTCTTTCAATCATGTCGTGCGAATTTGTTGATTGTGGAATTTGAGCCTTTGTATCTCTATTCTATCATAGATGGTGAGGACATATACTACCGGGTTAGCTGAGCAGGTATCCGTACATACTGCTAGGGCTGCAATAGGCTAGGGCCGAGGTAGAGGCCGAGGCAGAGGTCGAGGAAGGGCACGTGCCGTGACTAGAGCACCTTTTAGCACAACAGTGGAGGAGCCACCAGTAGCTACAGTTGGGGGACAGGTACCAGAAGCACCTGTTGTTACTCTCGGACTTCAGGAGACTTTAGCACAGTTCCTGAGTATGTTTGATACATTAACTCAGGTGGGATTGATCTCTGTTGCACCAAATATTTCGCAAATTGGGGGAGTAGCTCAGACTCCTACCACAACTCCAGAGCAGCAGGTTCACGTTAGTCAGGTTCCGGGTGCAATACAGGTACAACCTGTTATTTCGGTTCGGCCTGAGGTCAGGCCAGAGGCATCAGAAAAAGAACAAAAGAGACTTGAGAGGTTTAAGAGGTATAGTCCACCTACCTTCAGTGGCACAGCTACATAGGATGCCCAAGGATTTTTAGAAAATTATCACCGTATTCTCCGCACCATGCGTATTGTGGAAGCAAGCGGAGTTACCTTTACTATATTTCAACTATCAGGCGCAGCGTATCGGTGGTGGCAAATCTATAAAGAAAGTAGACCATACGATGCAACACCACCAACTTAGGCTCAATTTTCGGCAATGTTCTTGAAAGAGTTTGTTCCCCAGACTCTCAGACATGCATGGCACACAAAGTTCGAACGGTTGCTTCATGGCACTATGACAATGTCAGAATATGCTATCAGGTTCAGTGAGTTAGCTCGTCATGCACCTATCTTGGTTTCTACAGTTAGAGAACGGGTCCGCAGATTCATTGAGGGGCTCGATTATGATATTAAAATAAGCATGGCTCAAGAATTACAAACTGATACTCCATTTCAACAAGTAGTGGAGATTGCGAGGAAGATTGGGGGTGTTTTAGGCGGGGAAAGGGAGTCTTAGGAGGCCAAAAGGTCTCGAAGATCTGGAGGGTTCAGTGGATTTTACTCTTCAGCTGGGACCCATTATAGTGGAGGCTCGAGCAGTCGGCCAGATCAATCGATACATCAGATTACCCGGACTGCTCCAGTAAGTTCTTACAATGCACCACTAGCACGAGATTCCTATAATGATTATTTCAGTTATCCGGCACAGACTCAGTTCAAGCAACCGCGACCTCAGAGGGGTTGTTATGAGTGTGGTGATACTATGCACATCATGAGAGATTGTACCAAACTTGGGAGGGGTGGATTTCATCATAGCACTCCAGCTATAAGCTTTATTCCAGTTAATACTCCACGTACACAGTCATTTAGAGGTGGAGGACAAGCGGGTAGTGGGCGCCTAAGAGGTGGAGGCCCGATCCGTTGATATAATCGCTATGATTTAGCTGAGGCCGATACACCATATGGTGTCGTTACAGGTACGATCCCGATTTGTTATAAAAGAATATTTTCCCTTAGTTTGTTTCGGACCTGAATATTGAGGTGAGTCCACCTATTATGCCCTGCTTATGGGTGAGCTTCATAATTTTGTGACCCACTTATATGTTTATCCCTATTGAGAGATTTGAAGATGTGAGCCCGTGTCTGTCATTTTTATTTTTGTGCACCATTGAGGGCTATAAGTCCAAAAGTACTTTTTATTATTCATTACAGTGGGTTTAATGTGTTTCGGAATAAGTGATTCCAATTTTCATGAATTATATGCCCTACCGGTATGAGGGTTTATTATGTGTTGTGAAAACTGTTTATGAAATAAATTGAAAATAAGAAAGAAAAGAAATTGAAGTTTCACTTTGCACAATGTGCAAAATACTTGTGATTCGGAGTTGAGGACGAGATCCTCACATTTTTATATGATGTGAAATATTTAAACCGGGATACAAGTGGAGGTGGAAGTTATATAAGGACGAGGTCCTTGTGGTAAAATATTTATGAGTTTAAAATTCTCCCTGTGTAAAATTTAATTTGTACAATAATGTTAATAGGGAGTCATGCATGTTAGGCTTATTTGATAATTCTTGTATATTTTCTGTGTATATTCAGCCATTTTCGTGTTGTAAACATTGAGTTTTAGCCCATGAGATGAGTGCCCAGGTGGCGTTAAATGTGACTCATTAATTCGAGTAAGTACTCATGAGGTCTTCATGCCTCACATTCTGTTGTCAATGTTGTGAAAATACGAAATGAGGTAGTGGTTAATATGAGATTAATTGATGATGTAGGAATTAATTATGAACGGCTTTTAAGACCAGAGATGTGGTGATGAACATACATATGATGTACTTCATGTCCTGATATCATTGTGATAATGCAGTGCTTGTAATGCTGAGATTAGTGTTATTGATATATACATTGTGGTGTTTTGTTGGGTTGTGGATGTGTTGTTAGGAATTGTTTTGGTGTTACTCTGGCAGGTGGTTAGGCCCAATTACATGGGAGACTCTGCCGAAATTTCTAAAAATTTTGGGAGTTAGATAAATTTGGGAGATTGATATGTGCGAAAGAAGAGATAAATTGTGTTATGTATTTGAGGGCGAAAGATCCTAAGCGGGAAAGAATGTAACACCCCAGAAATATTTTGAAGTACTTCAACACTATCAAGAAAGTTGATGTGTGCGTAGGCACGAGTTTCTATAGCCAGTTGGGACTAATACCGTGCGTTGTGAAAAATCAGGCATTTTGATAATGTTGGAGTGTAAGAAATTGATCTTAAAGTCTACAAATATGGATAAAAGAAATAATCTCAAATGAGATGGTGTTGTCGAGCTTATCTCAAATGCGGTAACGTGGGATCAACCGTGAGTATGTGTAAAAATAAAAATCATCGATTTGGTAACCTCAGATTAATTCTTAGCATGAGGTGGAGAATATAACGACCCAACTTGTCGTTTTAGGAATTAACACCCCGTTCAGTGACTTAAGGTCTCGAGTAGTTTCGCAATATGTATTATGACCCGCGGGTGTGGTCGAGGTTGATTTACTGAATATTCAGAATTTAAGGAAAAGAACAATCCTTATTTAGAAACTTAAATGGAAATAGTTGACCGGAGAGTTGACTTTTGAGCAAACGACTCCAGAATGGAATTTTGATAATGTCAATAGCTCAGTATGGTGATTATAGACTTAGGAGCGTGTCCGGAAAATTATTCGGAGGTCTGTAGAGGAATTTGGCTTGAAATGGCGAAAGATGATTTTTTGGGAAGTTTGACCGGGGGGTTGATTTTTTGATATCGGAGTCGGAATCCGATTCTATAAATTTGAATAGCTTCGTTATGTCATTTATGACTTGTGTGCAAAATTTTAAGTCATTCCGGATTGATTTGATAGGTCCCGGCGTCGTTTGTGGAAACTTGAAATTTCAAATTTCATTAGGCTTGAATTGGGGTATGATTCGTGGTTTTAGCATTGTTTGAGGTGATTTGAGGGTTCGACTAAGTTCGTATGATGTTATGTGACTTGATGGTATGTTTGGTTGAGGTCCCGGGGGGCTCGGGTGAGTTCCGGGGGGGTTAACAGATCATTTTTGGCCTTGGTGAGATTGTTGATATTTGCTGCTGCATTCTTCTAGTTTCCTTCTTCGCATTCGCGAAGGGGAATTTGAGGCAAGCAAGATTTTCCCTTTGCGCTCGCGAGTGAGGTCTCGCGTTTGTGAAGATTGGATCGCATTCTCAAAGGTCTGAGCTGGTAAAGCTTTGCGTTCGCGAAGCCAGTGTTGCGTTCGTGAAGGGTGAGATTGGAAAAGCTTCGCGTTCGCGAAGCCAGTGTCACGTTCGTGAAGGTAATGCTGGCAATCAAGTTTGTGATTCGCGAACGCAAAGCAATGGTCGCGAACGCGTAGAAGGCCTATCTGGGCAGAATTAAAAGTCCCAAAATGGGGGTTTTGAGTTCATAACACAGAATCAAAGTTAGAGCTCGGTAGATGGCGATTTTTGGAGAGATTCTTGCGTGGGTGTTTGGGGTAAGTGATTCTTATCCGGTTTTGATTAATTCCCATGATTGTACCTTTGAATCCATCATTTAATTCGGATTTAAATGGAGGAAAATCAAGATTTTTGTAAAATCTTCCAAAAACAAAAATTTAAGATTTGGAGGTCGAGTTGTAATTGGAATTCGATAAAATTGGTATGGTTGAACTCGTATCGGAATGGGTGTTCGGATTTCATGAAAATTATGTCGGGTTCCGAGAGGCGAGTCCCGCGTTGACTTTTGTTAACTTTTTGGAATAAAATTTTAAATCGATGTATTATCCGAAATTATTTCCGATGAATTTTAATGAAGTTGTACAATTAATTTGGATAGATTTGAGCTGTCCGGAGGTCAATTCAAGCAAGAAGGCTATTTTGGAATATCAGCCTAACAAGGTAAGTGTCTTACTTAACCTCGAGTGGGGGAATTACCCCTTAGATATCGAATCTTATGTTCCATTTGTGAAATGTGAAAAGCCGTGTATGCGAGGTGACGAGTACGTACTCGGGCTTATATGTACAAATTTTATTGGATTAAAGTCTTAGGCATTATTGTGTAGTAAATTGGATAATTGTTGGCATTTATTAAATCATTTGTTTGCCATGCCTAAATCCTTGTTGTGGAATTTGTTTTTATATAACAATTTGATGTGATTGTTACTTGAAAATTTATGTAATTTCGTGAGTATTGTTGGTTTGATATTTCTTGGAATTTAATTTCAATATGAATTTTCCCTATGCAAATAATTAACTAAGTAAGTTTAAAAAGAAGTGTTAATATAATTATCTAAATTTGGATTAATGAAGGTTTTGCTTTATTGTCACGACCCAAAATCCCAACCTGTCATGATGGCGCCTATATCGATACTAGGTAAGTCGATAATCTAAATAAAACACAATTTCTCTTAAGTTTGCAAATATAATACTTAAATACGATCCACAAATCTCGCAAATACTGATACAAACACTCCCAATACCTGGTGTCACTGAGTACATGAGCATCTAATATGATTACAAATCTGGAAAATACGGTCTATAATAGTCTGAGACCAAATACAGTAAACAAGGAGATAGAGAAGGAGAGACAAGGTCTGCGAAATACGACAGCTACCTCAGAATCTCCGAAAAATCAATTGCGCGAAAGGATCAACACCCTTTATATTCGGGAATACCTGGATCTGCACACGAAGTGCAGGGTGTAGTATGAGTACAACTAACTCAGCAAGTAACAATAATAAATAAGGAACTGAAGATAGTGACGAGCTACACAGTTATAGTTCATTTCCAACAAAGATTAGACATGCTTTCAAATCCAGCAGTTTAAATCAAGTCAATTTATACAGTTCAATTTCATGAAATCTGGATATAAAATCTTTCAGAGAATGTCACAATAATGACAAATAGCAACTAAGTGCAACAACAAATGAAAAGCAAGTACAGCCTTTCAGGGCAACAGTCACTCAACTCGTCACAATAGCTCAACCACTCAGCTCTCAGCCCTCAGCACTCACATTCAATGGGTTCCCGCGCTCACTGGGGGTGTACAGACTCCGAAGGGGCACCTACATCTCAAGCACTATAATCTGCACGGCCAACTCACATGTTGCACGGACAACTCACGTGCCATAGTATCAATATCTGGATCCGCACGGCCAACTCACGTGCTATAGTATCAATATCTGGATCCGCACGGCCAACTCATGTGTTATACGGACAACTCACGTGCCATAGTATCAATATCTGGATCTGCACGGCCAACTCACGTGCTATAGTATCAATATCTGGATCCGCACGGCCAACTCACGTGTTGCACGGATAACTCACGTGCTATAGTATCAATATCTCACAATCAGGCCCTCGGCCTCACTCATTCATAAATCTCTCCAGTCTCTCGGGCACTCAATAATCATGAAATCACCCCCAAACAACAATGATATGATGCATCAATAATGAACAATAGAGACTGAGATAAAATAAATAAGTAAACTGTGATTGAGTACCAAACAACAATTTAGCAGATAATTCAATATGTACATGACCTCTGTGGGTCCCAAAAATACCAACATATAGCCTAAATATGGATTCTAACATGTCTTACAGTCAAATTTCCACAACACATAGAGAGCATATAGCTAACAACACGTTATTCATCTTTACAGTTTCACAGGATTGACCAAGTCACAATCTCCTCGGAGCACGCCCACACGCCCGTCACCTAGCATGTGCGTCACCTCCAAAGTAATCACATGATACAAAAATCCGGGGTTTCATACCCTTATGACCAGATTTATAATTGTTACTTACTTCAAACCGTGTAATTCTTTATTCTGTTATGCCCTTGCCACGAGAATTGGTCTCCGAATCCTCGGATCTAGTCACAAATAATTCGTTTCTGTCAATAAAATTTATTGGAATTAATTTCATAAGAAAATACTAATTTTTCATAAAAATCCAAAATTTAGCTCAAAAATTGCCCGTGGGGCCCACATCTCGGAACCCGACAAAAGTTACAAAATCCGAAAGCCCAATCAACCATGAGTCTACCCATACCAATTTTACCAAAATTCGACCTCAACTCGACCCTCAAATCTACAAATCTTATTTCTAACTTTTTAAGTTCAAATCTCCGATTTACACCTCAAAAACATATAATCTAGTCGGATTATTCGATGATAATTCAATATTATGGAGTAGAAATGATCAGAAGGGACTTATCTCAAGCTTTCTTTGAAAATCTATCAAAAATCACCTATCCTCAAGCTCCAATTTGCCAAAAATGGCGAATGGGACGAAGTCCCCTACTTTATAATTCTGCCTAGACAGCCTCGGTCCTGCCTCGATCTTAGCCTTCGATCATGGTCCTCGATCCTGGGTCTCGATCTGGGACCTCGATCCTGGCCCTCGACCCTTGTCTTCGATCATGGCCTCGATCCTGGTCCTCGACCATGCCTTCGATCGTGGCCCTCGATCCTGGGCTCGATCGTGGCTTGATTCTGGGCTCGATTATGGGCTCGAATCTGGGCTCGATTTCTGGCAGAAAGAATTTCCAGCAGAAGGAAATTGCAGCAGCTGTTACAGTTTAATTTTTGATCTGTTAACCATCTGAAACTCACTCAAGGCCCTCGGGACCTCAATCAAATACACCAACAAGTCCTAAAACATCATGCGAACTTAGTCGAGTCTTCAAATTACATCCAACAACACTAAAAAACACGAATCACACATAGATTCAAGCCTAATGAACTTTGAAATTTCTAATTTCTACAAATGGCTCCGGAACCTATCAAATCACGTCCGATTACCTCAAATTTTACACACAAGTCATAAATGACATAACAGACCTATTAAAATTTTCAGAATCGGATTTCAACCCCAATATCAAAAAATTAACTCCCCGGTCAAACATCCCAAAAATTCAACTTTCGGCATTTCAAGCCCTATTCCTCTACGGACCTCCAAATAATTTTTCGGACACGCTCCTAAGTCCAAAATCACCATATGGAGCTATCGAGATCATCAAACTTCAAATCTGAGGTCGTTTACACATAGGTCCATATCCGGTCACTTTTCTAACTTAAAATTTTCAATTATGAGACTAAGTGTCTCATTTCATTCCGAATTCCTTTCGGACCCGAACCAACTAACCCAGTAAGTCATAAAATAACTATAAAGCATAAATTGAGCAATAAATGGGGGAACGAGATTATAATACTCAAAATGACCGGCCGGGTCATTACATTTATGCTGAGTAATTCCTATCTCTGTTGATTATTTTTGTGGTGTTATACACATTGTATGGAGCCTTTGGCTATTTGTTGTGAATTAATTGATTTGGTTGTATCTTTGGAATTTTGGTTGTAGACATTGGGCAAATTATGATATGAATTGATTTTGTTATGTTATCGTGATAATTTCCCGTGTAAATTATTGTGTTGTGTGAATTATTATTTTGAGGAGATAAGGGTGGCATTTCACTGTTGATATTATGTGGGTATAAGGGTGGCATTTCACTGTTGATATTATGTGGGTATAAGGGTGGCATTTCACTGTTGTTGTATTTGTTGGGATATTGTATGGGCAGAGCGATAAGGGTGGCTATAGAAGCGATAAGGGTGGCTATTGATATTGTTAGGGCAGAGGGATAAGGCTGGCTATAGGAGAGATAAGGGTGAAAATAGGAGCGATAAGGGTGGCTATTGTCAGGGATGATATGTGATGATGTGGAGTTGTGGTGTTGGTGATCTTCATGTGATGTTGTGATTTTCTTGTGTTTATTTTTATACCTTGTGCAATTCGTCTTGTTGTTAGTAAATTGATAACAATCTAATTTATATTAAAATTTGGAAGCCTGTGGCTATTGCCAGGCAGATTATAAAATAAAATGTGGGCACGAAGTGCCGTGAGTAAATGATAATGATATTTGGCATGTGAATTGTCGGTGCAGATATGATATGAAAAATGGGCACGAGGTGCCGAAAAAATATGATAATTTAATTATGGGCACGAAGTGCCATAAAAATATGAAAAGGGCTGAGACCCGTATTTTTATGATTATTAAATGCGGTATCACATGGTGACTTTTAATTGAAGGGATAATATTCAAAATATTTATTTGGAAGGATTTTTATTTAAAAAGTAGTATTTGAAGGAATTGTGTTTAAAAGATATTTATGTGAGAAAATTATATTTGGAAAAGAGTTATATGGAAGAAATTATATGTAAAAAATATTTATTTGAAGAACTTGATTTAATTGGGTGTAATTGTATTTATTAATTGTTGTGCGATAATAATGGTGTTCTTGTTGTCTTGATGTGCATATCACCGGTTATTTATGTCGCCCTCATTGTTATATGTTTTTTATTATTTTGTATATTATATTGCACAGGCTATTAGACTAGTGAGTGTCTTGACTGTACCTCGTCTCTACTCCACTGAGGTTAGTCTTGATACTTACCGGGTACCAACCGTGTTGTACTCATATTATACTTCTGCACACTTTTGTGCAGAGCCAGGTATTGGAGATATCGGATTTAAGCAGAGCTAAAGCGGGATCGTAAGGATTTAAGGTAGAGCTGCTTGGGTCGTCGCAGTCCCTTGAAGTCTTTTCATTTCATTGTACTGTTAATTTGTAATCAAACAGTATTGTATATTCGGTCCTTGTGATCTTTCCATATATTCAGTTAGAGTTCGTGACTCAGTACTGCCAGTCTTGGGAGGTTGTATATTCATATTTGTTCCGCTGTTAGTTTTGATTACTTATTTAATTCAAAAATAAATGGCTTCAAAATGTAATTGAAATCGGCTTACCTAGTCTTAGAGACTAGGTGTCATCACGACGCCTATGGTGGAATTTTGGGTCGTGACATTATACTTGCTATTATTGCTTACTTTATTCCAAAAAATAGTCAAAAAATATTGAGGTTGTTATAATTTGTGAAGTTAGTGAATTGAAGTTAGCTTTTAAGACTAAGTGTAAAACTTGTGGTATGGAGTTAGCTTTCAAATATTTTGGATCGCGGGGCGGGACAGGATCTTTGGCTAGACACATAAAAAAAAATACCCTAAAGATAACGTCATGTATTAATGTCTGAAAGCTTTGGCCGAGGGGAAAAGTGTACCTAGTCCTAGTCAGGCTGACCCTAGTACCGGTTCAAATCAATTTCAATAGGGAATTAACAGTGATACGCAAAACAACAAGGTACGGAATGAAAAAAAACAAAAGTTAGAGTGAGAAGCTCGAGCTTCTATTTACCCTCCCCTTCTCTTTCTTTACCTCTAACGTCTACTCTACATTTATTAGCGGCTACATTTTCCCCAATTGCACTCAATGAACTTATCCATTGACAACGCTGGACTAACCATCCCCATATTACCAGTACCACCAGACCCTAACTCTAGAGGAGGTGCCTCCACATCTGAAAATTTTCCACCTCTGCAAGAAAGAGCAATGGAAATTGACACAACACCCAAACAATCTCAACTTGAATCGTATGTAGGAGCTCTGGGCTACAAAGTGGGAAGTCGAACATGGCTAAAAGTAAGACTACCACCAAGAGCATATGAAGTGATTGAAGGCAAAACGATGGTGGTGTTTACTAAGGAAGAACATGAACTCCTCGCAGACACATGCCGGTGGACCATCATCGGTAAGTTTCTAAGGGGCATACCTACAATTGACCAAATTAGGGTTGATTTTGCTCTTTTATTGGTCACGAAAGGGGAAATTAAAATAGGTGCAAAAGACAAGTACCATGTTTTCATTGATGTGGAAAACGAAGATAATTTTAATAACTTTTACTCAAGAGAGAATCCATCTCTTTGAAAATGTTAGTATGAAGATTCTGAAATGGACAACTGATTTTAAACCTAACTCTGAAACATCCCTGGCCCCAGTTTGGATTAATCTCCCAGATTTGCCTTGGCATTACTATGAATGGGATGCCTTATGCAGAATAGTTGGTCCTATAGGCAACCCATTGGTCATGGACAAAGCTACAACAACTAAGTCTAGGCCAACAACAACAAAAATGAGGGTTCAAATAGATCTTGTAAAGCCTATGTTATCTACAGTTAGAGTAGATGTAAGAAACCAACAAGGCAAAATGGAAGCTTTTGACCAGAAAATTAAATATGAGGCTATGCCTGCCTATTGCTCTCACTGCAAGGTGCAAGGACATTCTATTAAAAGGTGCAAATCCTCACAACCTGCACAACAAAAGGAAAGATCAGACTACAATGAATGAAAAGGAAGGAGCTGCTACATAAGCCAAACAGAGTAACAGCAAAAGACAAAGAAACATAGATACCAATACTCAAAGATACATCACATGGAAAACAAGTATTAGAGAAGAACAGCTACAAGGAGGAAGAAAAAATATCCAATCCAACAACTCTAAAGGATGGCAGAATGTAGAAAGAAAAGGGGGAAAAGGAAATTCAATTATTATGACACAACAAGAAAAAAATCAAAACTACATCAATGAGAGAAATACAATACCATAGTCTTTAAAGCCCACTGCTAACGAAAACACATACACCAAAGAAAACCAACAAATAAGGGAAACAAACAACTCGTTTAGCATTCTTCAAGAAGAAATCGAAAAGGAGGAAATGGACACCATAGCATGCCTCAATGATAATGACAAAGATAAGTACAACACAAAAGTCATTCAGCAGCAGCCAAGAAGCACAAGATGGGACAAAGACCAAAATAAGAAAGAAGAAGGAAAAAACAAAAAATAACAGACAAGGTTACATATTAGAAGAACAAGGGGTGGAAATGCTGCCAACAACAACAGGGTTGATACTGAACTGCAAGGGGAAATGCTCGACTTGGTTATTGCTGGCCCAAAAGATATAATTCACCCACACAATAAGAAGAAAAGATTCTCCAAACAGGTAACCATTCCCGAGGAGGTTACACTTCAAGGAGAAACAAGAGAGATCAATGGTAACATCAAAAAGAAGGGTACTGATCAAACTACCAACTGGCCAGCGCTCAATCTTGAACAAGTTAATCAGGAAAGGTCCATTTTTATTGAAGATGAAGGAATGGAAGTTAGAAATCCAAGCTTATCCGGTAGGAGAAGGGAGAAAGTTTTTATCCTCAATAAGGACCTTGAACCACCTGATCAAGGTGAACAAAGAGAAAAATCAACGGAGGAGTTTAAAGAAGCTTTTCAGGATATAGTCAGCATAGAAACAGAAATGGACATTGCCTATAGAAAGGAAAGCAGACTTGTTAGTTCAGATGATGAACTCACTAGAGGTTACATCAACTCTGAATACCATGATTTCTATAAAAATAAGGGTAAATTAGTGCAACAAAGCATCACCCTCTTCAACAATTTATCTCCTAGAAACTACCAGAATCCTGGAGGTATTTTTATTCAAACACAAGAAAGTGCAGAGGAGAACAAAGAAGTGCAAATAGATCCTACCCCTAATGTGTCAAATGATTAATACAATATCATGGAACATACATGGGATTGCTTCAAAGGGATCTCTTGAGAGACTCTAAACCATTAAACAATAATTTCAAATACCTCTTATCTGTTTACAGGAACCTATGGTCGACAGTAGGAAAATGGACAGCTTAAGGAGAAGACTTGGTATGCATCAAGGCTTTTAAATCTGCTCCAACAAAATCTGGATCTTTTGAGCTAATGAAGTTAATGTTATCATCATTCAAGACAAAGAACAACATGTTTTGATCAAGGCTTCGTACAATAATAATCCTCATATCCACATGATTGTGGTGTATGTTAAGTGCACTGAAGAACAGAGAAGAGAGCTATGGCAAGATATGAAGGATATGGCCAACAACATACAAGGGCCATGGGAGGGCAATTAGAGACTTTAATGTTATCACCTCAAGTGAAGAAAATAAAGATGGAAGAAGCTATAGAATGGAAGAGAGCCTATATTTCATTGAGTGTCTCAATGAGTGTGGGCTATAGGATACAGAATTTACTAGTTCTACATTCACATGGTGTGATAACAGAGACCCGCCGACTACCATCTGGAAGAGGCTTGATATACCTGTTTACAATACAGCTTGGTTTGACTCTATCAGTGACACCTCAGTTACACACCTGTTCAGAGCTTGTTCAGACCATGCACCCTTACTAATTAAAATGAGTTCAGAGACAAATTCCTTCATAGAGTATTTTAAATTCTTAAACTTTTGGACTAAACATCTGAATTACTTGAAAACAGTTCAGGAATGTTGGGATGAAGATGTCCATGGGAACCCACTCTAGACGCTTCATCAGAAGATCAAAAGAGTATGTAAGGAGCTGAGCAACTGGTCAAGACAAACTTTTGGTGACATATATGAGGAACCCAAAAGGTTGGAAGTTGAGATTAGAACTCTGAAAGATAATTGTGTTAATGACAATTCTCCTGAAAACAGAAGAGAATTATCAAAAAGCAGAGCTGGATTTACAAGATACCTGAAAATTCAAGATAATATTTCAAGGCAGAAGTCCAGAGCCAAATGGTTTGAAGAAGGTAATTCTAATACAGCATACTTCCATAGCATTATAAAAGAAAGAAGGAGGAGACTAACTATCACTAAAATCATGGATGAGCAAAACCAATGGATCGAAGAAAATGATAGTATAGCAGAAGCTGCAATCAGGCACTTCTAGAACATGTTCTCTTGGGATACTCAAACTACCAACTTTGAAGCCTTGAATTGCTTTGAGAGATGTATTATTAAGGAAGACAACAACATGCTCACAGCTATACCTACTATGCAAGAAGTAAAAGATAGTGTGTTCTCAATTGACAAGGATAGTGCATCAGGCCCTGATGGCTTGAGTAGTTGTTTTTATCAAACTACCTGGAATATCATATGTCATGATCTCCTAAAAGCTGTGGAATCCTTCTTTAATGGTGCAGACCTCCCCAAATTCTTTACTCACACTTGCTTAGTAATGATCCCCAAGTTCAAACACCCTCAGAAATTCACAGACCTGAGACCTATAAGCCTGCGCAATGTGTCCAGTAAGATTATTTCTAAAATTTTCAATACTAGAATTTCTTGCGTTCTTCCTAAGATTATCTCTAGAAATCAGTCTGGTTTTATCAAAGGAAGAGCTATAACTGAAAATATTCTCCTTTCCCAAGAGATTATAAATGACATTAAGAAGCCCTCTAGAGGTGGAAATATTGTTATTAAACTTGATATGGCTAAAGGATATGACAGAGTTTCTTAGACTTTCTTATGTCTGGCTTTAAGGAAACTTGGCTTCTCAGAATGGTGGATTGATCTCATTTATAACTTCATATTCAACAATTGGTACTCTATTATTGTCAATGGGGGAAGGCATGGGTTCTTTAAATCTGAAAGAGGTTTGAGACAAGGTGATCCAATATCTCCTTCATTGTTTATTATCAGTGTTGAACTACTATCCAGAATGCTAAATAAGCTTCATGAAAGAGAAGGTTACAAGGGCTTCTATATGAATATCAATGGTCCTAAGATTAACCATCTTTCTTTTGCAGATGATACTATCTTGTTCTGCAATGGAAGCAAAAAAATACTGGAGATAATATTGAAAACTTTGGATACTTATGAGAAAGTATCCGGGCAACTCATTAACAAAGATAAGAGCTGTTTTGCAGTGGCTAACAACATTAAGGCAGCCACAATCAACAGACTCAAGAACATCACAGGAATGAAACATCAGCAATTCCCTATCAAGTATCTGGGATGCCCTCTCATCACAGGAAGGAGGAAGATATCACACTACTCTGATATTGTCAACAACATCATAGGCAAAATCAGGGGTTGGCAAACAAAATTCCTCTCTACATGAGGAAGAGCTATCATGATTAGACATGTCCTTCTTGCCTTCCCCATCCATCTTCTTGCAACCACCAATCCTCCTAAAGGCACACTGGAGCTTATTAAGAAATATGTTGCCAGATTCTTCTGGTCAGGACAGAACACAGGTGGTAAATATCATTGGACTGATTGGAATAATCTTTGCTACCTCTATAATGAGGGAGGAGCTAACTTCAGATGCCTAACAGACACCTGTCATGCCTTTCAAGCCAAACAATGGTGGAGATTGAGAACTACCAATTCCCTATGGAAGGAATTCATGGAAGCCAAGTTCTTTCACAATAAGCACCCTTCTGTAGCTCAATGGAACAGTGGTCAACCTCAAAATTGGAAATATTTGTGCAACATTAAGGAGGATGTAGAGAGCAATATTTTATGGAATATAGGTGATGGAGATGTGTCTTTCTGGTATGATAATTGGACTGGCATGGGTCCTTTACACCAACTAGTTCCTGACAAGACTAGCTGCAATGAGATCAAGGTCAAAGATATCATCAATAATGGCTCATGAAATTGGAATAAGCTTCATACTCAACCAGATAATGAAATAAAGGATAAGATCAGGGCTCTTAATATCAAAATTAATAGAAACAAGAGAGACACAACCATTTGGACACCATCTACTACTGGAAAACTTTCTGTTGGTTCAGCTTGGGACACCTTCAGGCAGAGGAAAAATATGGATAATTTTGTTAACTATGTCTAGCTTAAGGATATTCCCTTCAAGATCTCCTTCCTTACCTGGAGAGCTATTCATAACAAATTATCTACCGAGGAAAGAGTTTCCAGATTTGGAATAAATGTTAACAATATTTGCCACTGCTGCAACAACCAGAATCCGAGCATTGAGAACATTGACCGTCTCTTCTGTCTTGGGGATCATGCTAAGAAAATATGGAGTTATTTTGCTAGACCCATGGGAATTGGTCACAATATAAGGAATCTCAAAATTCAACTTCATAATTGGTGGAATTTTAAGACTCACAATCCTATTGCAAAACTCATCACAATAATTCTTTCTTCGATCATATGCTGGGAGTTATGGAAGTCAAGATGCACCAAAAAATTTGAAAACATCAGAACATCATTCTATAGAACTAAAACTAATATAATGTCAATTCTTTTGCAGGTACTGAAAAGAAAATTTGGAAGAGCTAATGTAGGGAGATATTGGCACACTATTTTTCAAGCAAGTGCAGCTATGCTAGAACAAACAACTAGCACAATGATCAGGTGGATCAGACCTAATACTCAAAAAATAAAGCTAAACAGTGATGGAAGCTACATTCAAGGCATTTGTGGAAGAGGAGGACTCATCAGAAATAACCAGGGAATTATCATTTTTACCTACTCAATTCCCATGGGACCTGGTACTAGCAATATGGCTGACGAAGCAGCTATGCTATTAGGCTTAAAATGGTGTGCAAATAATGGTTTAGAGATAGTCATGGGGGAAACCGACTCATTACTTATCTACAAGTGCATAAAAACGGAATGAAAGGTACCTTGGAAGATCACCAACATCATTAGTGAAATCCAGGAGCTAGTTAAAGAACATGGATTCGAAATCAACCACTGCTTCAGAGAAGCCAATAGACCAGCTGATAAATTGGCAAATTTGAGTCACAGTCTTAATACAATCCACGTCTTCAACTCTTTTGTTGGACTCCCCAACCAAGTCAAGGGCCTAGTTAACATGGACAGATGGAACTTGCCTTCCTTCAGGATTAAGAAAAACAAACCTTCCCACATTAGTTATAACCCCCTCCCCCTCCCCCCCCCCCCCAATAAACACCTTGTATATTAGATTCTTAGTTAGAACTAACTTAGAACCCTCTTCTCAATGATCACATACAAAGTTTGGAATGCCAAACTCAAATTGTAACTTCTTGCACATCAATGATCAATAGAAGCGAATTTAAATTAAAAAAATTAACATTGTTACTTGTGGTATTTTATATTGTGATCCAAAAAAAGATCGGGAAGAATTGACAAATATTGTTATTGTTATGTGTTTACCATATAGTTTTCCTTCTGACTCTGCATTTGTGCATTATATTAGAAATTTTTTTAATCCTACTTACCGTAAAGAGTGATATTTATAAATATAAGCATGAATATGAACAATATTTGTGTTATTTATTTACTCATATAAATTGTCGTGTTGCTATTACAACTGATATTGGTAGAAGTAACAATGACTGTGATTACCTTATTGTTACATATCATTGGATTAATGAGGATTGGATAATGTAAAAGCGCATAATTGCTTATAGAATAATTGCTTCACGTCACATAAGGGAGTTTATTGCTAGCACAATTATGGATATTTGTAGATATTTTTGTATTAATGATAAAATAATATCGGTTTCAATGGATAATGCCACTAATAATACAAATGTTATATACTTGCTTACCACTACGCTAAATCCTGCATTTAGTAACATTTTTCATGTTAGATATATTTGTCATATTTACCATTTAATTGTGGATGATGTATTCAAGCTTCAACAGTGGCATCAGAGAGCGCTTTCAGTCAAGCAAGATTTCAAATCGGTGATTATAGAGCATCTATGAGAGAGAGCTTGGAAAATCAGAACTTTTCAGAGATTGGATCCGTTAGGAAAGAAGAAATTTTGGACTTGCTGAATCACAACCGGAGGAAGACGAAACTTACGAAGAAATGCTAGCCGAACTTGCTGAGGATGCTGCTTCGCCCGACAATGGAAACGGCAATGACCAAGCTACTTTTCCACCACCACCACGAAACTTCCTTCGATGAAGGATTTATAAAGTTTGTAAGAGATAGCATGTAACTTGTATGAACAAAAATTAGTATGTATTATGTAACTTGTATTTTGGCACATCTTGATTAGTTCCTTTTTCTTCTCAATGGTGGTATTAGCACCTTGTTGTGCTCATTCCATAGGGGGGAGAAAGACTAAGAAAGATATTGCCATGTATTTTATTGTTATAATAAAATTACAAGGCATTGCTTTGAATATCTTTATATAATATTTTTATGTTTAAATTTGAATTAAAAAATTAGATCATAATTCTTTAATAAATTTACAAGGCATTGCCTTAGATATTTTTTTAACATCTTTTTGTCTCTAATTTCTATTTAATTTTTTTTTAAATCACTACTTAGCCGTTGGCCCAACTTAGCCCGCGGGCCCAGTCCGTTTATCCCGGGACCATCAACTCGTGGGCCCGATCCCGGGATAGTTCCTACAAAAAATCATTTAGCCTATTTAATTAAGGACCGGGACCGCGGCCCACGAGACCGGCCCACTTGGCTCGTTAAGGGCCTGGCCCGACCCACTTACCACCCCTACTATATAATATGCCAAGTCCAGGAGCTTTTTTTAAGTAACATAGGATCTGCTCCAAAGCCTCCCAATGTTTGATTATGGGCACAGACATGAAATGGCTAACTATACTTACTGCAAAAGCAATATCTGGACGAGTCACAGTGAAATGGTTTAATCTATCAATTAACCTCATGTATCTATCTGGATCATTAAATGGCTCGCTATCATCTTTCATAAGATGCAAATTAGGAACCATTGGTGTACTGCAAGGCTTGGCAGCCAACTTACCAGTTTCTGCCAAAAAGTTAAGAATATACTTTTGTTGAGATAGAAAAATTCCCTTCGTGCTTTTAGTTACTTCTACTCCCAAGAAATATTTCAATTGTCCCAAGTCTTTCGTATAAAACCTAGTATGCAAGAAAGACTTAAGAGAAGAGATTCATGCATAATCACTTCCTGCAATCACAATGTCGTCAACATATACAACAAGGAGAATAGATCAGTTGTTGATTGCCTGTAGAAGACTGAATGATCACATTTGCTCTTTCTCAGTCCAAATTTTTGAATTACCTCACTAAATTTACCAAACGAAGCTCGGGGACTCTGCTTCAAATCATATAAGGACTTCTTTAAATGACAGACCTTCCCATATTCCCCCCGAGCAACAAAACCAGTTGGTTGCTCCATATACACCTCTTCATGAAGATCGCCATGAAGAACTACATTTTTAATATCCAATCGATGTAAATGACAATTCTCAGAAGTTGCTAAGGAAATGAACAAGCGAACAAAAGCAAGTTTGGCAACCGGAGAGAAGGTGTCTGAATAATCCACTCCATAAGCCTGAGCATACCCTTTGGGAACAAGTCTGGCCTTAAGTCTTGCCATAGAAACATCTGGATTTAACTTTGACCATGAAGACCCATTTGCATCCCACTGTTTTCTTTCCACTAGGTAAATTCAGTAAATTCCAAGTATGGTTTTCCTCTAAGGCATGTATTTACTCAAGCATTGCTTCAGACCATCCAGGATGATTCAAAGTCTTTTTCACTGTTTTGGGTATAGAAATAGAGTCTAAAGATGCAATCAAAGACCTAGACGTAGAATTAGCAATAGAATATATGGATTTTCAAGTATGTGTACCTTTGTGTAAAGCATTGGAAAGGTCAAGCTCTTCTGGAAGATCAGGAGGAAGAGGATCAGATGACGAAGGAACTGGTACAAGAGACGTATCATTTGTCTCTCACCTCCGCAAGTAAACTTGAACAATTGTTGGTCTTGCTAACACAATTGGAGCAGTTGTTGAAGGCACAATAGCCGATTGGTGCTCGATAGAAGAGCTAGGATGTGGAGGGACATCATCTGATTGTTCTGTCAAAGTACGGGTAACCTGATATACTAGCCACTCATCTTCATCCCCCTGACTTGTAGAAATGGGAGGTGTATAGAAGAATGGTAGTCTCTGAAAACACCACATCAGTTGACACCAGATATTTGCCAAGTTCAGTAGAATAACACTGATACCCCTTCTGAAGGTGAGAATAACCAAGAAAAATATACTTCAATTTATTGGTATCCAACTTGGTAATAGATGGTCGAATATCTCGAACATAACATGTGCTTCCAAACACCTTAGGTTCCACAGAAAATAATGACTTGTTTGGAAAAAGAACACTATCAGGCATATAACCACTAAGCACAGTAGATGACATGTGATTAATCAAAAAGCAAGTTGTGGAGACCGCATCTGCCTAGAACTGTTTAGGAACTTTCATTTGGAACAAAAGTGTCCGAGCTGTCTCAAGTAGATACATATTCTTCCTTTCAGCAACTCCATTTTGAGAGGGTGTATCAACACATGAAAACTGATGTAGTACACCATGTTGTCTTATGTAGGACTGAAATAACTCTGACAAGTATTCTTTAGCGTTATCACTCCTTAGAATATGCACCGAAGCATTGAATTGAGTTTTGACTTCAGCACAGAAGACAGAAAAGTGAGTAAACACTTCAGTACAACTCTTCATAAAGTAAATCTAAGTCATTCGGGAAAAATCATCTACAAAAGTGACAAAATACTTATGTCCAATTTTAGAAACAACATAACATGGTCCCCAAATATCAGAATGGACAAACTCAAAAGCTGACTCAACTTACTTGTTAACCCTTGGACCTAACAAGATGCGATGATGTTTTGCAAAATCGACATGAATCACAATCAAATGAAGAAATATTATGAAATTAAGGACAGAACTTCTTCAACAAAGGTAAAGGAGGATGCACCAATCGACAATGTGCTTCAAAAAGAGACACAACACTAGAGCATACAATGGACTGTGGCTCCCATTCATCAATGATATAGATATCACCAAATATATATCCTTTACCAATAATCTGCTTCATCGTAAGATCAAGAAACAAACAATGATTGGGAAAGAACGCTACACAACAAATAAGGTCTCTAGTGATTTTACTAACAGAAATCAAATTAAAGACCAAGTTTGGTAGACTTAATACAGATGACAGAGTAATAGAGAAAGTTGGTTTAATAGTACCAAATCTAACACTAAGACAAGTTGTTCCATGAGCTACAGTAACTGAAAAGGGTGCTTTGTATGATCGAAAGCTAGAAAAAATCTTTGGATTACCTGTCATGTGATTTATGGCACCTGAGTCAATCACCCATTTATTTGAAGAGGTGATAAGACATGTATTATCTGACCCGACAAAAGTAATAACTGAAAAAGATTTCTTAATTGATTTATGATATTGAAGGAACTCAAGAAACTCATCTGAGACCAAGATTGTTGGACTAGAAGTTGTATCATTATTTCCTCCTTGCTTACTATTTATAGTCATTCTATTTCCAACTAATAAAACTCACTATACCAAAATAAGTGATGGAGAATCCAACAGAAAGTCCCAAACAGACTATATTTGAAAGCAGAAACCAGACAATACTTAAAAAGGACAATAGCCAACACAATCAAAAACTTGAGAATAGCCAAACTCAAAGTTGCACTCAAAAAGACAATTTTTGAAATCTAGCCAAGCTTCAGATAACCTCCAAGAGACAATATCAAATCACAAATTGGTGAGCAACAGTACAATATCACAAATTGTTGCACTTGCAGAAAACCTCAACCAATTCCCAGAATCATAAGAACAATAAGCAAATAATAAAAAATTCTCAAACCTGACCAAAAATGAATGTTCACAGATTCATGCTTCAAGGTTCTTCTTCTCCAAAATGTGGTCCTATCACCACATGACCACCGCAATTTAACCGAAACTTCGAGGCAAAGTCGTAACGGGAAGCCATACCAAGATCGATCCACGAACGCGCCTCCGCACGCAGCTTAAACAGAAGTATCTCTGGCAGTTTCGTCGGCACGTGAGACGCACGTGTTTCTAATCTAAACCCGACAAAGCTGGATACCCTACTCTGATACCATGTGCACGAAATGGAAAGAATAACTTGTGTTCTCATTCTAAGAGGTAAGCAATATAAATACATGTACATCAGGTGCTAACTAAGAAAAGAAATAAAAGAGATTTCTACAAATCTGTTATTTATGTACACTACTAAAAAAGAGTCTACGCTCATTCTATAATAAGTGTTTAGATTCATTCTATGACACCAAGGGACTTCCTGGAAGATGGCTTTTTATTTTTTACAGTTTGGATTGAGGTTTACCAATTGCCTTATGCTGAAGTTGGAGCTTAAGTCAAGATCCTACACTCCTACTCTTCCGGGATAGAAGAATCACATAACTGGAAGTACGTACCATCGCAAGAAAATTCACATTACTGGAGGTTAGCAGTGGACTGGACTCTGAAGTTGCAATGCATGTGTTACTACACGACATATCTAATCATCATCCCAAAAATTTAGTATAAGAATGCAGATACCTGCTGGAAAAACCCTGGACTAGCAAAGTTCCATGTGTGTAAAAATTAATCAAGATTTTAGCGAAGACTGGGCAGTAATTTCCAAGGTCTATGAAATATTTCACTTGATCCTCCTCCTAGTTTTCTGTGAATTGTGCCGGAGGGGGAATACTTCTAGACTCTAATAATGGTCTAACTGTCAAAAGAATGAAAATATAAGAAGTTCTTGAAGTCAAGATTCTGTATATTATACATTTTTTAATAAGATTATAGAAGGACTGTTTATGATTTTTGGTTAAAGATACTCGAGCCTAATTTTAACTATTATCCTTAAGTATGATTAGGGGGTATCTTCTTGATTCATGCTCACTCAGTGACTTGAGATGATAGGCAGTTGTGTCAATAAAACTTTGTTTACTACCTAGTGCTAGCATTCTTGTGACAAATTTGGTCTTCTGTACAGAGTTATTTCTCATTCACATTAATGAAAAATTTACCTTTCCAAAAAATTATAATAGAAACAAAATATTCGTGCTTTCTAAATTCAGCCTCTTCAAAAAACTTGCTTGTATTTCTTCTGCTTATCTGCATGATTTATAATTTTTTATTTTAAAAAAGAGAAAACAATATTTTTGAAAGAAAAAAAAATGTGCTAAATAAACCAGGTGCATCTTAAAAAAACTTGCTTGTATTTTTTCTGCTTATCTGCATGATTTACAATTTTTTATTTTAAAAAAAAAAGGAAACAACATTTTTTAAAGAAAAAAAAAGTTGTGCTAAATAAACCAGGTGCATCACTGGATAAATTCAAAATTTTTTTCTTAACACATGCACATTAATCCAAGGGGTATCTCATGGTACGGAGCAAACAAAGGTACATGACAAGGATCTAAACGACAACAATATAAATTGAAGACCGGCAAACCAAAGATATGTATACCTTTTTATTTTCCTTCCTTTCCTTGTTAGGATCTATGGGGTTTGCTTTTCATTTTAATTTAGTTTTTTAAAAGAATTAATTTAAAAAATATTTTTGAATGCAGGTTGTTTCGTACATTGGGTTGCGCTTTTTTTATTAAATTATTTTTAAGAATTAAAAATTTTAATGATAATTTTTTTGAGTTTTAGTTGATTTCTATTTTCAAAGTTAAAATAGTTTTTCGGCAAAAATGTTTTAGTTTCTATACACCATCAAATAAAAGCAAGTGAATTGGAGCCTGAGTAAAATTTTAGGGAATAAAAAAAGGGAGAACCCAAATAAAATCTTAAAAATTTCACGGAGTGCACTATTTGGTCATTATTATCCAACGTACATACAACTCCTGGTCTTTTCCTCCTACTACTTCTTCTTCTTCTTAGTCGTTGTGAAAACAAAGGTAAGGATGAACTTACATGGTGTTTGTGAGCAGGTTTTAAAGGTGGTTTATGATATTTTACATTAGTGAGCTGTTGTGTCGTTCATTTCTTTGCTATTTGCTTAGGGTCTTTTCTTCTTCTTAATTGCAAAATGGGTTTATTATATTTATTATTATTTTGACAAATTGATGATTTGGGTTTGTTCTTTATGATATTTGGAGGTTAAATTCGAGATCATTTGGAGTAGATTTAGGTGTTGATCTTGTATTGGACTGTTGAAATTCGAAGAACAAATTTCTAGTTTTGGGCAACTTACACTTCAAACCTATTTGGTCTTAAGTGCATGACAACATTGGTTGCACTTCAGACCTATTTGGTTTTAAATGCACCTTAAGTGTAATTTTTACACTATAGACTTAATTGGCCTTAAGTGCATAGCACTTCAGACTTTTTTCTTTTAACTCCAGACCCGATAAGTCTAAAATTGATCCTAAAGTGGGTAGACTTACAAATTTTTGTGCAAAGTGAATATAAATTTAATGGTGAACCCCAACACTGAATATAGATGCAAACCCCCCAATAAAATCATGCAAAATTATAGACAACACTATCAGTTAATCCGAAAAATTAAAATATTACATACAATTACATCTTGTATAATTTCTTTGCTTACTCATCATTTTCTTTAAGACCGCTATAAAATGCCAACAGATCTAATTGGACCACTAAATGGGCCGATCAATGGGCCTCCTTAGAGATTTATTGGATTACGTACATGTTTTGATACAAATCCCTGGTTGAGTCCATTCCCCATCTCTGATTCTCCCTTCTAAATTTTAATAGGTCCGGTTGATCGGAGAACGATGAGCTCGGCTGCCAATCACATTGCCACTAGCGATTTTCTCAACGTGAAGAGGCGTTCGCTGAGGATGATAGTTGTTGTTACGGTGATCGCCTGACTGACGTTGCCAATGCTCGTTGGAATGCCCGGCTTTGTTCATCTTGATGGCATTGCATTGTTCTAAACACTCTAAAACTTGTTCCATAGATGGTCTATTTTTAGGATCAGACTCGAGGCATTGTAATATGAGTTGGCCTATTTGAAATGCAGCATTTATAGGATACCGTCTTTGTAGTTTTGAGTCCATAATTTTCCTTAGCTTCCTCTTGTCAGGTAATAAAGGCTTGGCCCAATCTACTAAATCATGTTGCCCAGTGAGACTGTTTTGATCAACTACCCGAAGGCCCGTAATTATCTCTAGCAAAACCACTCCAACCCCGGACACATCACTGTTCACGTACAAATGTCCTGCCCAAAATAATTGACCATTAACGTCAATAGCATTACTTATCTTTAGACATTTTTCAATGGCTTAACAAGTGTGGTGTCATGCAAAAGTGGCCGTTCTTTAGATTTTGTCGTTATTTTAAAAAGTAGTACAAATACAACCCTTAAAAAATTATCCCTTCCGAATAACGTTAAACTCATGTGTTCGGAGACGGATCCATGATTTAAACTTTATAGATTCAATTTTTAAAATTTTTAGTATTGAACCCATTATATTTTTAAAATTATGGATTCATATCTACTATTTTTACAATTTTAATGAATTTTTTCATAAAATATTTTACTCCGTGTCAAAAGTTACGAATTTAATTAAAACCGTTGAATATATACTACATTTGCCCCTGCTTATGTCTAACTTTTTTCCATAAGATTTTCGATTTGTTCAACAAGGATCCTTAGACCGTAATTCAAAAGGTTCATAAGTTACAAAAGAAATACTATAAGAAAATATCATTTACCAAACAACCGATACAATAAAGAAAGGGACAATAAGCAACAGGACCATGACCATCTGAAGAAAAAAAACAAAGGAATATTAGATGAGATTGTGATGACGTCGGCGTTAGAAACCTAGTATACTATCTTTAACCCGCCAATATTAATTTACATATAATATTAATTCATCTCCGTAAATTAATAAAGAGAAGTCATAAAATTCCTTTTTTTTTTCGAATCATCAAATTCACTATATTTGAATAGTTATATATAAGTCAATTGTCGAATGTTTCAACATTATCTTTCCATTTTTTTGTGGGGTGTTAGTCTATGCTACTCGGACTCTTCAAAAATATTTTTGGGTGCGTGTCGGATCCTCTAAATTTAGTGTATTTTTGGAGGATCCGACACGGGTGCGATAACACTTTTGGAGAATCCGAACGACATAGGTGTTAGTTAATAGGTAGGCATGTTGAATTTTCAAACTACGACCAGTAGCATGAAGATGTAAATTAGTACGTAAAGAAGTTACTTCTCTTCTTCTTTCTTCTCCCTGCTGAGTACATATCTGAGGGATCTAAGTAACATAACTATGTACTCCTAATTATCACATATTGGTCGAATTAGATGACTTTCTTTTTATCATTTTGGGAGGGTGATTAAAATTGCTCCCACATCCTCAGAGGTAAAAAACATAGGGGAAAACAATAATTACTGTGATCTCAGTAGAGTTAAAAGATATTAGGTAATTTTTCTTAATTGTCTAAGTTTTGCTAGACAGAATTTTACGATATTTGTACTCATAGAAGGTAGCAGATATATCGTGAAATTAGTTTAAAACAAAAACGGACTCGGACACCGCAATTAATTAGAAAATAACTACGGTTAAATTTGACGTTATGATGTCTTACCACTGACCACGTACTCTGGAGCTGGGTAACCATAAGTGCCAACGACCCTTGTGCTCACATGTGAGTTACCATTTACTGGACCCAATTTAGCCAATCCAAAATCAGAAAGCTTCGCATTGTAATCCTATCTTAGACAAATTTACAATTCGCAATTACATTTTTATTTAAATATCAGCAGTTATTTATGTCTAGTACAGATTGGAAAAAGAAAAAAAGATGAGAAATAACCTCATCTAGTAAAATGTTGGAAGCTTTAAAATCACGATAGATGACTTGCTTCTCTGTTGTGTGCAAGAAAGTAAGACCTCTAGCTGCTCCAATCACTATTTTAAGCCGTGTGTCCCACGATAGTTGTTTCTGCACCCTCTTCTAATAAAACAATAATAATCTAGGTGAGCAATTTCTTTTTTTCCTTTTTTCTCTGTCATTTATATGTTGAATCTATCAAGAAATTATAGGGGAAAATGAATATTTGAAATAATTTAGAACTTACTTATGAAAAGGTGACGTTCTAAGCCTCCTTTCTGCATGTGTTCATATACAAGCAGGAATTCCTTTTCTTCACAGCAATATCCGATGAGTTTTACTAAATTCGGATGACTAAATTTTCCCAAAAAAATTACTTCTGCCTGCAGTACCCCGCATATACTTTTATAGTCATTATCTTTGAAAAAATCATAGGGAGATTGTAGTCAGAGAAGAGCAAAGTGATTGATAATGATAGAAATTAAAGTTTATATATGTGGAGGTGGATCTTTGAAAGAATCAGCATAAATATTACATTCTTAACCCATAATTTTTAAACATAAAGATTGAACCCATCAACCATCTCAGTCACTCAAGTGATCAGCTAGTTAGCTAGTTACGTTTTGTAGCTATGAAATCAATATTGTAAAGTAGCACCTCACCACTTCAAACGAAAAGCTAAAAGGAGTAAAAAAAAGGTAGGTTAAAATTTTAAACTGAACCATCTGATTCGTTGTGAATCCAATCACAAGTTTGAACTACTTTATGTGTGTTTTCATTAGTATATTTTAAATATCTAGTGTTTTGGCTTCGTTAATCAATTCAATTGTTGAATTCCACCAGTTTAATATGCTGGCATATATATCTGATCACGCCTAACTCTAATCCTAAAAAGGATAAGCGGTTGATGCAAATATAATTCGGTCTAAAAGTCTGGAGTCGATTCCCACAGAGAACTAAGGCTTAGCTTTATCTTTTTAATATTACTAAGAAGACAAATTTGAACAATTTTCTAAATTATAAAGATTGAGATTTATATTTCTAACGAATTAACTAGCAAATACTAGAAAGCGGTAAAATTATCAACTAACGAGATAAAGGGTTGGATACTAAATTGAGGAGGTCTAGAGTTATGATTTCCCTAATTGTCGGAATCCTTCCAGCTATATTCCCAACAATTTCGTCGATGTATTCTCTACTGATCTTGAGCACTTTAGGTGCCGTAATTCTCTCTCGAACAACTACAACAATTTATTAGACATATTCTCTCGAACTACACTAGTTGGCTTCATCGAACCGCTCACTATGACCACGTCAAGGCTTTATTATTTCTAAACCTACCTTTAAACCCACTGTGTTGATTTCTCACATACGTTAGGAGTGGCGTTGTTCAACAACCACCTAAATATGTATCATTTCTCAAGCAACACATAATAAATAGGCACAGTCAATCGATGGCTATTCAATCAACTGAAATAAACACGTAGTTGAACAAATAGATAAATTCAAAGGCTAAATTATATTAAAACATAACAAGAATTCATCTTACAAAAGGTTCCATCAAAACCCTAGATAACAAATTAGCTATTCATAATAGTATGCATAACTAAAATACTAGAATTCATAACCAATAATAGAAATAGGAAGAAGGAAGTGAGAAACTTGTAGAAGAATTTTCCGCCTTGCTGCTAGTGTGTTCTTGCCTAGCTCCTTAGATCGAATCCCCAGTCTCCTTAGCCTCCTTAGGTCGAATCCCAGTCTCTTTAGCCTCCTTATGTCTAAATTATGTCAAAAATATATCAAAAGTCCTCAAAATACTATTTTCCCATATATATATACCAAGTAAGGTCGGGCCCAAACAATTATACCCTCTCCTACGCGAAGGATAATTTTCCAGATCAGGACGTCCGCGGCCGCGGATTTTTCACCTTGTTCTGTTTGGAATTTGGAAAAACGTAAAACATAAAAGTTGTAGCACTTTGAATTAACTTTCCAACCATATATTGTGAAGACCATGGAGTTCTGGGCGAAAAGTTATGTGCATTTTACTAGACAGTGCACAATATGCCTATCTTTGGGCTTGTTGATGATAGTTCGTTCGTTCTTAACTATCATCCGTTGATCCTCGAACACGATCTCGGCTTAATTCTTTGGGCTTGTACTCAGATTTCAAAGCTCCAAATCACTTGAATTCATTCAATAACATCTACATAGCTCGGAATCACTCCTACAAGGCATAAAACACACAATTAGTGCAAAACACTAGCGATTAAAACTCAAACTTAATTAAAGTGCAATAAATTAGAGTGTAATAACTGACTAAAATACGTAATTATAGCCTATCATCAGTAGCCTAGCTGATTGTTGAATCTCACCAACCATTAGCCACTTTATATCATCACTTTACAAGCAGCTAGCTAGAGCTGATTTCTTCACATGTTAAATAGGAGAAGTACAAAATTCAATTAATATTGGACTACTAAAACTCAAACTATGATATCTTGACCACATAGATATATGTATGAGCAATTACAAATAGATTTTAGGATTTGTGTAAATATAAGTATTTTACACCATCAGGATAAGTTAATCTGTGTCAATAGTTAATTCTTCATAACACAAGTCAAATACTAATAACATGAGAAAAAATTACTTGCTATATTTGATAGACGTACTTTTTTTAACGTATATAACTTGAATAAAGTAAAAGCACCAAAAATTGAATAAAGAGAGTGATGCTTTTGAAGAAGAAATATAGCATGGAGATGAAGCACCAAAGAATAAGGTAGAAACGTTAATTAACCTGCCATTTCTTGAGACCTTAGCTTGCTCGCTATCAGGATTGGATTTTTTCACAGCAACAGCCATTCCTACACCAACTCTAGAATTAGAAGGAGCTAATGTTTTCTTATCAACCCAACCTTTGAAAACCCTACCAAAACCTCCTTCCCCCAACACCGTATATCTGGTCTAAAATTCCTCGTTGCGCTCTTCAATTCCGCTAAACTGAACACTTTCAAATTGGGAGTCACTATCTTCCCACTCGACGCCTCTAATTCCTCTTTTTTTTTGATGATATTATCTTTGGTGCTACTGATATTAGGTAGTTTCTTGTATGATGGCGCAAATACTGTTGAGACATAATATAATTTAAATAATTAAAAGCATGATCTTTTCTGATAAAATTTGATAAGATCGTAATAAAAGGCAAAACAAAAAGGTATATATATATTTATCTGCTAGAGGGCTAGAAAGCTGAACAGAGCTAAAATGATTCTCTACGGGCTGTGTCAAACAGTTTCCCATTTCTCTATGTTGTCGTATAAATTTCTTCCAATTTTGGGAAAGTATAGTATTACTTGTACTAGCAATGAGTAGTACTAGTAATTAAGGTATACTATTACTTATAATCTTATAATTAAGGTTTGTGGCCTGATATATTTATTATCCCTGTGAAGAAGAGAGGCGACTCAGGACAAAGTGTCTAAAAACAGATTGCAAACATGTAACTTTGATTAATGGACATTATAGAATTATTTTATCACATCATGTAGAGAGAAACTTGACACAAGATTATAATTAACTACTGTATTCATATATGCCGGTTTCCAATGCATTTTCTACCCAAAACATCTACTCTATTGACCAAAGTGGAGTACTTGAAATGTTAATTACTAGGTGAATTTCAAAATTCAAGAAATCACCTTCTTCAGTTTTTTCTTTCAATTTCCTTCATTATAATTAAGTTGTACTCAAATTTTCAAGTCCTTGACTAGTGATCTTCAATCATTTTCACTGCCTCAAGATGACTCTGCTCGACTGTATTTGACTGTTTTTTTCTTCTGATCATTTTTTGCTCTTACAAACATTTGATAAAACCTTTTTTCTTTTACTTTCACAATTTTGACTTTGTCGTGAGCCTCTTGGTCAATAGTACGGAACTCAGCTCATCAAGCAACTATTCATTGAATAAAAAATATATCTCGTACTGTATTTATTTATTCATTTCAAGGGAGTATTGGATATTACGATTCAAGGAATGTAAGTTCAGTGGCGAGACTCAGGGAGGGGAAGGGGAGGTGAGGCCGGATTCGCAGGTCATTCCTAGGTTTTAAGTACCTTGGGTCTATTATTTAGGGGACGGAGAGATTGATGAAGATGTCACCTATCGTATTGGGGCGGGATGGATGAAATGGAGACTCGCTTCCGGTATTTTGTGTGACAAGAATGTGCCACCGAAACTTAAGGGTAAGTTCTACAGAGTGATGGTCAGACCAACGATGTTGTATGGGGCTGAGTGTTGGCCAGTCAAGATCGTTCATGTCCGAAGATGAAGGTAGCAGAGATGATGATGTTGAGATAGATGTGCGGGCACACTATGTTAGATAGAATCAGAAATGAGGTTATTCGCGACAAGGTGGGTGTGGCCCCTATTGAGGACAAGATGCGGGAAGCGCGGCTTAGGTGGTTTGGTCATGTGAGGAGGAGGAGCACAGACGCCCCGGTGAGGAGGTGTGAGAGGTTGAAATTAGAGGGCCTACGGAGAGGTAGAGGTAGGCCAAAGAAGAGGTGAAGAGAGGTGATTAGGCAAGACATGACGTAGCTTTAGCTGACCGAGAACACGACACTTAATAGGAAGGTATGGAGGTTGAAGATTAGGGTAGTAGAGTAGGTAGTCTAGAGTGTTCATAACAGTAGTATTGGCACGCAGTCTCACTTTCTGTTAGTAGTAGATTTTTATGACTAACCGTTATTTTCTTTCATTGTGATCACCTTACTATCTTGTTGTTTTTATTCTGCTTTTATATGGTTTTTTGGTACTGTCCCTTCTTGTCTATATTTTCATTAATGTTGTGCTTATGCTTTCCTGAGCCGAGGGTCTATTGGAAACAGTATCTCTATCCTCATAAGGTAGGGGTAAGATGTGCGTACACACTACCTTCCTCCTACCCTACGATGTAAGATAATATTAGGTATGTTGTTGTATTGGATATTACGACTTGGATTTGTAGACTAAATTAGTTATTTACTCTTTTTTGACCGCATGTACTAGGTCAAGCTCTCTGAAAAAATAACCAAGGTTGCCAACCATTTGGAGATTGCATTCATACTCAAACTAAAAACCAACAAGATTTAAACGTTCTTTTCTTTTTGTTTACTTTTTAGGTGCAAGTGAACTAATAAATAGTGAAAGAAGAGAAAAAGATTAACTGAGACTTAAATTTAATGGGATTAGAGAAACTTACGTTTAAGTGGCTATGATGAAGTTACAACTGCTAGACAATAATCCTTTTTTTTTCCACCACTAAACTGCAATTTAAATCCCAGTAAAATTGTGTTTATTCCTGTACTTTCTTAGTGTATCAGGAGGTGAGGCGTACCCAAGAGTTAAAGGTGACAGGACACATGAGCGGACTAATCAATCAATACCCCATCAAACTTTTGACCTTAAGGGTTCCAGGTAAAATATATAACCGTTTTTAATATATATATATATATATATATATATATATATATATATATATAATTTTACCGAGATTAACGGGATCATGTGACCCCTCTCTGTACATAGACCTGCCTCTGATCAGGAAACCAATTTAAATCCTTTGTCTCAGTAAAGAAATACAGAAACAAAAACTAATAACCGACTATCATCTTTGTTTTTTGTTTTTTGAAAAACAAAACAAGAAAAAGGAAAGAGGGCTAGGTTGTATTAATGGGGGGTCAACGATACCCGTGTTTGGAATAAAGAGTCAAGCATTTTTGGAATAAAGAGTCGAGCAGAGGAGCAGTAGTTAGAAATTCAAATTGTTGTTAGAGTTAGTTGGAACTAGTTAGAATAACTAACTACTACTAGTTAGAGGATCTTCCAGTAGGGTCGTTAGTTAGAGAATCTATATAAGGGGAATTCAATCAATTGTAGTAGATATAAATACAATTGTCATGAACAATTACAATCATATATGAAATTACATTCTTCTATCTTAATCTCTCTCTTCTCTTCTTCTCTTCTTCTCTTCTTCTCTTCTTCTTCTTCTTCTGTAAACTCTAACCATAGCTGAATTCTCGAAAGCTTTTCCTGAATCAGCATTACAATCCTCAAGTTCAATCGAGCTCCTGCAATCGTGTAACATTAGTATCAAAGCTTTTGATCCTCGGAATCATGGCAAAAGGTACTCGATCAAATGATAACTCGACTGAAGAACCCATTGATCTACGCGAGTTGATGCAGAAACTAATAGCAGATGTGGGAGTTTTATCAGGTGAAGTCTCACATCTGAAGCAATTGGATCAGACAATCCTTGAATTGAAGGAGCAATTCACGAATTCAAGGGAGCAACCAAAGGATAAATCACCAGTGCAGAATGAATGTGAACCATCTGAAGGAAGGTCTCATCGAGAAAGGAGCCCTACTAGTTGTAATCACCTCAATTCTAACTTCTCGAGGTGGTCTAGAATGGAGTTCCTGCTATTTACTGGTGAAAATTTGAGATCGTGGTTGTTCAAACTTGAACATTTTTTCTCTATGGAAAAAGTTGTTGCTGAGGAAAGAGTTGAGATAGCTGCAATGCAATTGGAAGGAGAGGTTATTCAATGACATCTTTCCTTCATAAGGTACAGACAATATCTACAGTCAGCTATTTGGAATGAATATGTTATGGCATCGGTAGAAAGGTTTAGGACTGATTTTGATGATCCAATGGAGGAGATCAAAAAGATCAAACAGAATGGGTGTGAAAGAATACCAAGCGATTTTTTAGAGGAATCTGAATCGAGTGAGGCTATCTCAAGAAAATGCCATCAGTTGTTTCATTGGTGGTTTGAAACACGAACTGGACATTGCAGTCAAACTCACCAACCCTACTACTCTATCTCAGTTGTACAGAACTGCCATAATGCAAGAGGCTTACTTAGCTGCAACTAGACAATCCTCTTACACACCTAATTCTGCAATCAAGAGATATCCAGGACAAGGAACTACTAGTAAGCCCTTACTACCTACTCCTAATTATTGTCCCAAGTGAAGTTTTATTTTGAATATTGATAAAGGAAGCTCAGATATGAACCAGGTCCATCTGCTGTATACACAGACATGGGCAGATTCAAGCATGAGGAATGAACGTGAAGAAGATAATCTTAACTTGTTATATCTGATATCTACTGATTGAAAATGTTGCATATTTGATAAGGAGAATGACTCCTTACTCAAAGAGAACACTATCCAAGATAAGGGAGGAGTTAGAAGTTGAGGATAACTAGAACTCTTTCACCAAGGAAGAGTAGCATTAGAACTCTAGTTGTTTCTTATTCTACTAACTCTATATATATTGCAGGATGTTCCCATTCTACAGGTGCGCACAAAAGCAGAAGTTAAACGTGAGTTGAGAGCAAAATAGTAAGGAATTTTGCAAGCAATTCTTTTGTGATTCAAGTGTGGGAACCTGAAGCTACATGAACCAAATAGAAGAACCAGTTCCAAGTGTCTGTCTTTTATTCTAGTTCAATTATAGTAAGTGGATTTCAAATTGTACCTTTCAGCTTTATCTAGAAGCAATTGTAATAGGTACTCTAAGTATTCAAGTTAGAGTTAACTTGAAGTTGTCGCAACAGTTAGAGGTTGGTTGCCCCAACGGGATTAGAGGTAATCCTTAGGTTTAAAAGGAGTCTTTGTAAATATTGTATTGGCCCAGTGATTTAGTGAAGTGTTGGGGAAAATCCTACTGAGTAGTAGGTTGTGATTTTTTCACCTTTTGAGCCGGGTATTTTTCACGTAAAAATACTTGTGTTCTTTACTTTTCGCATTTACTATTTTAGCAACAGTAGGTTAAGGAACACTTAGAAGAACCAGGTCCTTCTATAATCAGTGCACGCGAAAATTGGACACCACACAAATCACCCCCCTCTTGTGTGGCATTGACATATAAAATATAAATTGGTATCATAGCTAGGTTACCCTTAAAGAGGCTAACACCTTAGGAGAAGATCAAGATGAGTGCACCACCTGGAACAGGGAAGGGCAATCCACTGCTAGGCCACCACTCTTCAACGGCCAGTACTACTCCTGGTGGAAAAACAGGATGAGAGATCGCATCATAGGAGAAGACTATGAGCTATGGGACATTGTCATAGATGGCCCACTGGCTACCATAAAGATAAATGCTGAAGGAGTAGAGGTACCAATGACAAGAGCAGATTGCATAGCTGAGGACTTGAAGAAATGGGAGAAGAATGTCAAAGCCAAAAATTGGCTTGTTTATGGACTTGGTCCAGATGAGTATAGCAGAATCCAAAGTTGTACCACTGTCAAGGAAATCTGGGACACTCTGCAAGTGGCTCACGAAGGAACACCTCATGTGAAAAGGTCCAGAGAAACTCTACTGTATTCTCAATATGAGAACTTTACTATGAAGGAAGGAGAAACCATTCAAGAGATATACACAAGATTCACTACATTGACAAATGAACTAAAGTCTCTTGGAAGGATTATTTCTGAAGAAGATAGAGTTGAGAAAATATTGACAAGGGTTCTACAAGTGAACCAATGATAGATGCTATAAGTGTGGAAAGACTGATCACCACATCAAAAACTGTCCCCAATGGGAAATTGAATGGAAAAAGGAAAGAGTTTAACGAAGAAACAGGAAGAAGGAACAGGTTCAACCCAAGAAAAGCAAAGGATCAACCAAGGCTATGGTCGCTGCTTGGGGAGAAAGCTCAGATGATGATGATGGGGATGAAAAAGCACTTATGGTCATTGGAGAATCTGATGAGGAAACTGAGGTAAGTATAATTTATCTCAAAGACAAGATTAAATTGTTGTTTAAAGAAAGGTTATCTGAGTTACTTCTAGAATTAATTGATGAATATGAGGATGTAAACAATGAAAAGGAACAGTTGTCTAAAGAATGTGTGATTTTAAAGGCTAAGTACAAAAATCTGGAACTTAGGGTTAGTGAAACTGTAAGTGAAAATACTGTTTTAAAGAACCAGGTTCATGCACTTGACTTAACTGTCCTAAAGCTTAGATCTAAAAATCTAAAACTGAAATTAGGAACAGGTAAAATGACAGTTGATCACACAGAACTCACTCTATAAGAAAATATAGGAAAAATGAAAGATGAGTTGTATAAAAGGAATGAGCAGGTAAGAATCCTAAAGGAGGATTTAAGCAAGGTCAAGCATGAGCTAGACAAAACTTGTAAATGGAACAGGTCCTCCGATGCACTTTCATGGCTACAGGAACATCATAGTAGCAACATAAGAGGACTTGGCTTTGGGAACCTGGTACCTAAATGGGATCCTAAAAGCAAGTACCTCACACTTGCTGAGAATAAGATTTGCACACACTGTGGTAAATTAGGTCACTATAAAAGAGAATACACTGCAAAAGAAAAGGCAAGTCAAAAGAATAAAGAATTTGTTCAAGGGAAAAATAGGCTACCAAGTTGGGCTAAAAAGAATTTAATTTATCTTTTTGCCTAGTTTGGGTTCCTAAGACTAACCCCTGATTTCTTTTTGCAGGTCCAGGTGAAGGAGAACAGTCAAATATGGTATATGGATAATGGCTGCTCAAAGCACATGACAGGAAACAAGAACCAGTTCCTTTCACTTGAGGACCTTAAAGGAGGTAATGTCTCCTCTGGAAATGGGAAGAAAGGTGAGATTATTGGGGTTGGAAAGGTAGGAAAGAATGATTCGCATTCTATTGAGAACGTCTACTTGATAGATGGACTAAAGTACGGTCTAATAAGTATATCACAACTATGTAATAGAGATAACATGGTAGCATTCACATCTACCAAATGCTTTGTGATTAATCTTACCACTGATAAGATAGTTTTGCAGGGAAAAAGAGTGAACAACATATATGTTGTAGATCTGTCGATACTTTTAGAAAATGAACTCACTTGCTTAAGTGTGTTGGATAATGATACCCTCCTTTGGCACAAGAGACTTGGACATGCCAGTCTAAGAAGTCAACTCAACAAACTTATCTCCAAGGACTTAGTGATAGGACTGCCTAACATTAAGTTCAAGGAAAAAAAGGTTTGTGAGGCCTATGCAAGGGGAAAGCAGCTAAGATCCTCTTTTAAAAGCAAGAAAGTGGTAAGCACTATCAGGACGATGGAACTGGTCCATATGAATCTTTGTGGAACATTAAGCAGATGTGGTAAGAGATATGTGATGGTGCTTGTTGATGATTACTCTAGGTTTACTTGGACATTGTTTTAACATCTAAAAATGAAGCTTTTGACATGTTCACTTCGTTTGTTAAAAAAACTTAGAAACAACTAGGTAATCAACTTACATCAATTAGGTTTGATCATGGTACTAAATTTGAGAATGCTAAATTTGTTGAATTTTGTGATGAACATGGCGTAGATCATAACTTTTCTGCCTCTAGGACTCCATAACAAAATGGAGTAGTTTAAAGAAAGAATAGGACACTTGAAGATATGGCTAGGACTATGCTTCTTTCTAGTAAACTGCCCCATAGTTTCTGGGCAGAAGCTATGAACACTGCATGCTACATCATAAATAGGTGCATGACTAGACCTCTTGTAGAGAAGACTCCCTATGAGTTACTTAAAGGGAGAAAGCCAAACATATCCCATCTTAGGGCATTTGGATGCAAGTGCTTTGTGCACAATAACGGTAAAGATTCCCTAGGTAAGTTTGATCCCAGAAGTGATGAGGGAGTGTTCTTAGGATATTCTTCACATAGTAAAGCTTACAAGATTTATAACAAAAGAACTATGTGTGCAGTAGAAAGTGTACATGTACTTTTTGATGAAACTAACATTCTTTCTGAGAGACAGGAACATGAAGATGAAGCAATTGGGCTGGTTATAAACTCAAATGAAACCACAACCCAGACTGAAGCTGCACCAAAGGTAGGAACAAGTGATGGAATGGGTCCTTCTACCCAGGGCAACCTGGCATGGGGAACTGAACAAAGAAGAACTGATCCTCAAACCCTGAGGGAACCTGTCCATGAACATGTTCCTCAGCAACAAAACACTGAAGGAACATCTAAGGGAAACCAGCTGGTTGTGAAACCTTATAAGTACCAAAGTTCTCATCCATTAATAACATAATTACTGATCCAACCTGTGGAATCAAAACCAGATCTTCTTTGAAGAATCTTTGTGCTTTTGATGCTTTTCTATCTCTTATTGAACCTAAAAATGTTGTTGAGGCTTTGCAGGATACAGACTGAATAAATGCAATGCAAGATGAACTCAACCAATTTGAGAAAAGTCAAGTTTGGCATCTGGTACCAAGACCCAAGGACAGATCAGTAATTGGCACTAAATGGGTCTTCAGAAACAAACTTGATGAAGATGGAACAGTTACAAGGAACAAGGCAAGATTTGTGGTTCAAGGATATAGTCAAAAGGAGGGCATAGACTATGATGAGACTTTTGCTCCAGTTGCAAGATTGGAAGCAATTAGACTCCACGTAGCCTTTGCTGCTTACATGGAATTCACTCTTCATCAGATGGATGTCAAGAGTGCCTTCCTCAATAGCTATCTAAAGGAAGAAGTGTTTGTCAAGCAACCTCTGAGCTTTGAAAGCAAGGAATGTCCTGATCATGTGTACAAGCTTGACAAGGCACTTTATGGGCTCAAGAAGGCTCCAAGAGCATGGTATGAAAGATTATCAAAAAATTTACTTGAGCATGGCTACAAGAGAGGTAAAATTGATAATACTTTATTCTTTAAAGAAAAATGTAAAGATCTCTTGGTAGTTCAGATATATGTTGATGATATAATCTTTAGAGCAACCACTAATAAGTTAAGTAAAGAATTTGCTAAACTAATGGGGAGTGAATTTGAAATGAGCATGATGGGTGAGCTTAATTTTTTTTTTAGGCTTACAAATTAAACAAAATTCAAATGGAACTATGATCCATCAGTAGAAGTATGTAAAAGAGTTGCTTAAAAGGTTTAAAATGGAAGAATCCAAAGAAATTGACACTCCTATTGCAACAGCTACAAAGTTGGATATAGATGAACCTGGTTCATCTGTTGATCAGAAGTTGTATAGGGGAATGATTGGCTCATTGTTGTATCTCACTGCTAACAGACCTGACATTGTTTTCAGTGTAGGCCTTTGTGCAAGATTTCAGGCAAATCCAAAGGAGTCTCACTTGACTGTTGTCAAGAGAATTTTGAGATACCTAAAAGGCACCACTGACCTTTGTCTATGGTATCTAAAATGTAGTAATTTCAATCTAGTGGGATATGCTGATTATGCAGGTTTTCTTGTGGATAGAAAGAGCACCTCAGGTATGGCACACTTTCTTGGCTCATGTCTTGTGTCTTGGGCCACCAAAAAGCAAAATTATGTGGCCTTATCTACTGCTGAAGCTGAGTATGTTGTTACTGCTTCATGTTGTGCTAAATTGTTGTGGATCAAACATCAATTAATGGACTTTGGAATTGATGTTGGTCGTATCCCTATCTTTTGTGATAACACTAGTGCAATTAGTATGACCAAGAACCTGGTTCATCACAAGAGAACTAAGCACATAGATGTTAGGCATCACTTTTGAGGGACAACTATGAAAAGGGTTTGATCATTGTGGAATTTTGTACTACTGACAAGCAAATAGTTGACATCTTCACAAAAGCTCTAAGTAGAGATCACTTTGAAAGGAACAGGTTAGAATTAGGGATGATTAAGATCACCTAAAAGGACCAGTTCAAAATTTCACAATCGAAAAAAAAAAATTGGTTAGAAAATCTATAAATTTTGTGTATAGTTAGATTAGATTTTGCTCAGTCTCATACTTTCAATAGTATACTCCTGTGCCATGTTCTAAAATGACTCATTAATCTCTAATGATATTATCTCTATTTTCTTGGAAAATTCAGACTTACATAAGAGATTTCTCAGTGAAGAACCTGGTTCATCAAGATTACTTGGTATATATTCTACACTCTGCATAATTTGGAATAATTATATTTGGATCATGATTAAAAGAAGAGTCCCATCTAATCCCAAATCCATTTTGGACTTATCCGTTACAAAATGAACCAGTTACGTTCAAAAGAAGTCCTAACCGCATTAAGTGCCTAGATTCTAGGGATAGTCTTGAACGTCTTTTCAAACTGACTTGCAGTTTGATTAGACTTATGCAAAAGCTATCGTTACTCAAGTGAACTCCTCCACTTTATATTTATTAGGATTCATTTATTTCTTCACTTCTAAATTTTCAAGCCGTCCAAATTCTCTAAAACTTCTCTCCTCTTCTTCTCTTACACAAACTCGTTTTCTAAAGCTCCCAAACTCAAAAATGGCAAACCCTTCTGAAAATCCTTCATCCCCACCCAAGGAAACCACACTCCCACCATCTATCACACCTCCAACCACACTTTTGTCTAATAAAGGAAGAACTAAGACGATTGCTCGCAAGACTGTGACTGGGAGCGCATTATCTAAGAAATTAGGTAAATAATTGAAGGATAACCATGTCCAGAAACCTCAGAAATCTGATGACTCATTTAAGTTTGCTACTGAGGGGGAAGAAACGGGTTCTTCTGAGACTGAACAGGTATCATCTGGCCCTAAAGTTACTCCTAAAACTATTTCTGAGGTTGCTACAAATTTGGAGAATAGGTTTGTGCTGGTAGGATCCATGGCAGGTGTTGAAACTACTGAGTCTGGAAGGGTTAGTGGTAAAAATAAAAAATAAAAAGAAAAAGAAAGTGAGGGTGCTCGGATTACTGTGAGGAGAAAGGGAAAAGGAGTGGTTGGTTCTTCGCCCACTCTTGTTAGTCTAACTAAAGAATCAGGTGCAATGGTTATTCGGGGTGAGGAATCTGCTGGAATAGAGGAGAGTGTGAGAAAAACAGGGGGAGTGGGTCTAGAGAAGCTACTGAGGGTCTGGTTCAACTTGGGAAAAAGGTAGATGAACCTGTTCTATCTGAACAGGAAACTCTCGCAGACTTACTGAAAAAGGTGACTGCAAGTTACAATCCAAAGAAGAAAGGAAGTTCAGGAGTTAACACCCCTGGCACTACTAGGGCAAACAAGAAAAGGAAGGTTGCCTCTTCTATCCCTGTTGAAATTCTTCCTACGAGAGGAAGAGCCACAAAAAGTCAGAAGAAGCAGAGTGAGGCTGAACTGGAGAAAGCCTTAGAAGAAAGTAAAAGAAAAGCTACTGCTAAGGGAAAGAAGAAGGTGGGTGAGCCTGTTGAGGCTGTTAAAATTGATGAGATAGACCTGGTCCTTCGCGATGAAGATGAGACAGAAGAAGTGGAGGTTCTGACTCCTAAAGCTAAGAAAGCCAAGACTTCCACAAAGAAGTCTGTTTCAAAGTCAAAGTCCGCTGAACCATCCACTTTGGCTAAAAGAACCAGGTCTGCTGTGAAATCAAGAAAAGTGAAAATTGTGGAGGAAGAAGAATGGAGTGGAGAGGAAGAAGAAGTTAATTCTGATGCTGAGAAAGATAAGATAGTCAAATTTGGAAAGAAGACTATCTTGAAAGGCAGACTCATCAGGGACTTGGAGGAGGAAGGAATGGTGATGTTTTTGGAGAAGTTACAGTTGTAAGGCTGGAAGGACATGGTCAATTATGAGATAAAAGATGGTAGGGTCACCAGTGTGGTAAATGGGGTAAAAGTACCTTTTGATAAGAAAGAGTTAGGAGAGATCTTGGGTGTACCTGCTGAAGGGCATAATGATTATAAGAAACTAAAATGGCCAAGTCTAGAGAATCTCCCTACTTCCCTTGCCATTACTAGGAAATTTGGTGACAATGAAGAGGAACTTGAGCCCGAGGCTATTTACAAAAGTGAGATGAAGCCACCCCACAAAGTGATGTCCGAATTTGTAAACAAATGTGTACTGCCTAGGTAGGAACGGAGGCACATTGCCACATTCATGGACCTGGTCCTTATGGAATGTTTGGATAGTGGGTGGTAAATCAATTGTCCTGGGTTTATAATCCAGCTTCTTGATAGGGTTCTAAATGGTGCCAAGACTCATGGCATACCCTATGGCTTTATTCTCATGGTTGTGCTTGCACATTTCAAGGTACCCATCAAAAAATGGGAGGTTGGTACAAGCAAGGATCATTTTGGGGCAAATACTCTGACTGCTTGTGACTATGAAGTCCAAACCACTCCTAAAGAATCTGGTTCATCCAAAAAGGTACCAGCGAATAGCAAAGTGTGAGCCTTGGTGCAAGAGAGTAGGGTTAAGGATGCTGAGATTGATAGGCTATAGAAAAGGTTGGCAAAAGTGGAGACTGAGAGAGATGCTCTCAGAGCTGAGCTGGCAAAATAAAAGGAGAAGAATGGTGGCATTCTTCAGGATATGCTGAAACTAATCCAAGCCAAAAACCAAGAACGTGGTCCTTCCCAGCCTTAAGCCTCCTAGCCTAGTGTAGATCAACTAGTGACCCAGTTCGGGATTTTTTTGTTTCTTTTGCTTATATTCCAATGCTTTTATTTCTTCTTATGCTTTGTGGTAGGATCTTATCAATCAATGAAATTCATTGTCTTTTGCTCTAACTGTTTGTTTATATTTCTTAGATGGCTAATATCATTATATTGATATATGATGATTAATCCATGATTGCATGTGAAGTAGCCCCAGTGGCCATGAGTAATTTCTATTTAAAATATGATTATCTAACATTATTATGCAACTTTTTTATGATGCCAAAGGGGGGAAAAGGTTGTGCTTTCACTTTGGACAGTGATGTTTATAACCTAATGAACCTGGTCCTTGATGATAAGTGACTTTAAAAAAGTAAAATATTCTAACATTGTGTTGATGTTGGGCTGAGTTGAAACAGGACCTAAGCTTATGAAAAGCACAGAGTTTGTCATCATCAAAAAGGGGGAATTTGTTGGCTCAAGTAAAGTTTTGTTTTGAAGATTGACAAAGGAAGCTCAGGCATGAACCAGGTCCATCCCCTGTATACACAGACATGGGTAGATTCAAGCATGAGGAATGAACGTGAAGGAGATAAGCTTAACTTGTTATATCTGATATCTCCTGATCGAAAAGGTTGCATATTTGATAAGGAGAAGGACTCCTTACTCAAAGAGAACACTATCCAAGATAAGGGAGGAGTTAGAAGTTGAGGATAACTAGAACTCTTCCACCAAGGAAGAGTAGCATTAGAACTCTAGTTGTTTCTTATTCTACTAACTCTATATATGGTAGGATGTTCTCATTCTACAGGTATGCACAAAAGCAGAAGTTAAACGTGAGTTGAGAGCAAAATAGCAAGGCATTTTGCAAGCAATTCTTGTGTGATTCAAGTATGGGAACCTGAAGCTACATGAACTAGATAGAAGAACCAATTCCAAGTGTCTGTCTTTTATTCTAGTTCAATTGTAGCAGGTGGGTTTCAAATTGTACCTTTCAGCTTTATCTAGAAGCAATTATAATAGGTACTCTGAGTATTCAAGTTAGAATTAACTTGAAGTTGTCGCAACAGTTAGAGGTTGGTTGCCACAACAGGATTAGAGGTAATCTTTAGGTTTACAAAGAGGCTTTGTAAATGCTATTTTGGCTCAGTGATTTAGTGAAATATTGGGGAAAATCCCACTGAGTAGTAGATCGTGGGTTTTTCACATTTTGAGCCGGGTATTTTCCATGTAAAAATACTTGTGTTCTTTACTTTCCGCATTTACTATTTCAGCAATAGTAGGTTAAGGAATACTTAGAAGAACCAGGTCCTTCTATAATCAGTGCACGCGAAAATTGGACACCATACAAATTACCCCCTCCCCCCCTCCTTGTGTGGCATTGACATATAAAATATCACTAACTCCAGTGGTTCAAATCATACTAAAGGATTCAATAGAAGGACATTGAGTATAGAAGAAATGAATGACAAGAGGGTAATAGGGATGTGCTACTTCTGCAATGAGAAGTATGTACCTGGGCATAAGTGCAAGAATTCTAAGCAGATATATGTATTGGAGGTAGAAGAAATAGATGAAGGACGTGACATAGAGGAGGGGGTGAACTGATACTACAAGAGGAGGAGTTCAAGCAACTAGAACCATCTCAGCCCATAGAGCAAATGGAGATTTCTATCCATGCTCTGAATGGCTCTTGGCTACAGAACTCTAAAGGTGACTGGTTATCATGCTAAAAGGGTATTGAACATACTAATCGATACCGGGGTTCACATAATTTCATAGATCCTGATTTGGTTCATCACTTGGGATGTAAGATCAGATCAACTACTCCTCAAATGGTGGATGTTGCTAATGGAAATATGATGGTGGACAGAATGTATACCATCACATGGTTGTTGCAAGGTGATGAGTTTTCAGCAGAATTCTTACTACTACCACTTGGCTCCTGTGGAGTAGTTTTAGGAGTGCAATGGTTGCTGACTCTAGGGGATATAAAAATGAACTTCAGGAAGTTAACTATGGAGTTTTGGTATAAAGGAAGAAATAATCTTCTGAGAGGAGCTGGCAACCAAGTCAAGGTTCAAGAAGCTAGAAAGATAGCCAAACATACAGGTATCACTTCTCAATTATGCATGATTCAAGTAGTGCCTATGGAGAGTGCTAGTGAACAATGGCATGCACTTAAGGCTAAAGAAGAACCTAAAATAGATGTTAGGCTAACACAATTATTATCTGAGTATTCTAAACTGTTTGAAGAACCTACTGAACTACCTCCTTCTAGAGGTGTATTTGACCATAGAATTGTGCTGCAATGTGGTACTGAACCTGTGAATAAAAGGCCCTATAGGTACCCTTCTATGAAAAAAGATATCATTGAAGGTCTAGTACATCAGATGCTCGATCAATGCATCATACAACCTAGTTGTAGTCCCTTTGCATCTCCAGTTGTCTTGGTGGGGGAAAATGATGGTACATGGAGACTTTGTGTGGACTATAGGGATCTGAATAAACATATTGTGAAGAACAAGTTTCCCATCCCAATTGTGGAAGACTTGTTAGATAAATTAGGAGGATCCAGAATCTTTTCTAATATACACTTAAGGTCAGGCTACCATCAACTTAGAATGGCAAATGAGGATGTGCCTAAAACTGCTTTCAGAACTCACTCGGGTCATTTTGAGTACATGGTTATGCCTTTTGGCCTCTCAAATGTTCCTGCAGCCTTCCAAGGATTAATGAACTCTGTTTTTCACAAGTTTCTTAGGAAACATGTGTTGGTTTTCTTTGATGATGTCCTAATCTACAGCAGCACTATGGAAGATCATTTGGTTCACTTAAGGTCTGTCTTTGTGGAGATGATGAAGCATCAATTGTTTGCTAAGAGGAGCAAGTATTTCTTTGGAGTCCACAAAATTGAATATCTAGGCCACTTTGTTACAGCAGAAGGAGTCTCTACTGATCCTCACAAAATAGAAGTTGTGAGGAATTGGCCTACACCAACCACTCTCAAACAGTTGAGAAGATTCTTAGGCCTAGCTGGCTACTACAGGAGGTTTATCAAAGGCTTTGGTGTTATTTGCAAACCATTAACTGAATTGCCAAGAAGAACAATTTCAAATGGTCACCAGTAGCTGATGTAGCCTTTGCAGAACTGAAGGAGGCACTTACTCAGGCTCATGTCTTAGCTTTATCTGATGCCAACAAGACATTCATTGTGGAGATTGATGCAAGTGGCTATGGGATAGGGGCAGTACTCATGCAATAAGGTCATCCAATAGCCTTTATTAGCAAAGCTCTGTCACTTAGACATGCTACCTTATCTGTCTATGATAGTGAGTTATTGGTTGTTGTTCATGCAGTTTCTAAATAGTCACAATACTTGCTGGGACAAAAGTTTATTATAAGGACTGATCAGAAGGCTCTAAAGTTCCTTATGGAGCATAAACTGCACACTAATTCTCAACTACTATGGTTAACAAAATTGATGCCTTTTGACTACTCTATAGAATACAAGAATGGAGTGGAAAACAAAGTAGTTGATGTTATTTCAAGGGTCACTGGTGCTGAACTATTAGCACTAATACTATCACCTCATGATACTGATCTATTCCAAAACATAGTATCCAGTTGGAATTCAGATTCTGAGCTTAAGCAACTTATTGCAGAACTTCAACATAACCCTGTTGCTCATAAACAGTTCACTTGGAGTCAAGACCAACTAAGGAGGAAGGGCAGATTGGTGATTGGGAAAGTTCCAGAACTGAAAAGGGCAATCATGACAGCATGGCATGCTGGTCCTCAAGGTGGTCACTCATGTGTTGAAGCTACATTAAGGAGGCTGGTGACATTGTTTTACTGGAAGAATATGAGGAAAGACATAAAGGAATTTGTCCAGAAATGTGATGTCTGTCAAAGGAACAAATCAGACTTAGCTGCTTATCCAGGCCTATTGCAACCACTACCTATACCAGATGTAGTTTGGTCATAGATCAGCATGGACTTCATTGATGGTTTGCCAAAGTTAAATGGATGTGAAGTAATCCTAGTAGTAGTAGACAGGCTAAGCAAGTATGGCCACTGCATTCCACTTAAACATCCCTACACTGCTCAGTCAGTTGCTAAGGTTTTTCTTGACACAATAGTTAAGCTACATGGGATGTTTGATGCTATTACAAGTGATAGAGATGTTATTTTCTTGAGTTTATTCTGGTAGGAGCTATTCACACTCCAAGGAGTACTGTAGTGAGGATGCTACCAACTGGTTCCCATGCTTACCAATGGCTGAGTATTGGTACAACATTTCCTTCCATTATGCCATTCAAACTACTCCTTATGAAGCATTGTATGGCAGACCACCCCCCTTGCATTTACCATATATACCAGGAGAATCAGCTTCTGCTGAAGTTGACAACACATTGATAAATAGGGAGCTCAAACTACAGCTACTTAAACATCATCTCAGAAGAGCACATCTTAGGATGAAACAACAGGCAGACTCTCATAGAAGTAATAGACAATTTAAAGTTGGAGACTGGGTATATTTGAAGGTCCAACCATACAAACAAGTAACCATTTCAAATCACTCATCACACAAATTAGCTACAAAATTTTATGGTTCATTTCAGATTATTAAAAGAATTGGTCCAATTGCCTATACTCTATTGCTACCTGTTGGGGTGAAAATTGATCCTACAGTTCATGTTTCCTTGCTGAAAATGTGCCATGAATTGCCCTCACAAATCTCTTATCCCTCAGTTGTTGATTTGGCAAGCCCTTACTACCCTGACCCTGAGTTAATTTTGCAAAGAAGGATGATCAAAAGAGGTAATAAGGTTGTCGCACAGATTTTAGTTAAATGGCAAGGATTGCATGCTGATGCTGCTATGTGGAAAATTGCTACTATTTTACAGACCAGATTTTCATTGTTTGATCCTTGTGGGCAAGGATCTTCTATTGGAGGGGAGTACTAATACACGTTTTTGGAATAAAGAGTCGAGCAGTTTTTGGAATAAAGAGTCGAGCAGAGGAGCAGTAGTTAGAAATTCAAATTGTCGTTAGAGTTAGTTGGAGTTAGTTTGAGTTATTAGAATAACTAACTACTGCTAGTTAGAGGATATGTCAGTAGGGTCGTTAGTTAGAGAATCTATAGAAGGGGAATTCAATCAATTATAATAGATATAAATACAATTGTCGTGAACAATAACAATTATATATGCAATTATATTCTTCTATCCTAATCTCTCTCTTCTCTTCTTCTTCTCTTCTTCTTCTTCTTCTGTAAACTCTAACCATAGCTGAATTCTCAAAAGCTTTTCCTGAATTAGCATTATGATCCTCGATTTCAATCGAGCTCCTGTAATCGTGTAACAGTCAACACCATTAGTAAACCTCATTTGTTTTTTTAAGATTAAGACGTCTGAATATGAATACATATCTGAATATCAAGATGTGTATTAAGATTAAGATATCTGAATCTAAATACACATCTGAATATTAAGATATATTTTAAGATCTGAATACTAAATAATTAAGACGGTTTGTTTTTTAAACATTAAAAATATAAGATACACATTAATAGTGGTTGGTGGTGAATTTGGTTGATAGTTGTGATTCTCGGTAGTAGCTAGTGGTGATTGGTAGCGATAGTTATTATGGTTGAGGATGGTAGTCGTGAGTGATAATAGTTAATGATGGTAGGTAGTGGTGGTGGTGGTGGTTATGATTGAGGAAGGTGATGGTAGTTTATAATGGTGGACGGTGTGGGCTATGGTTATTGATGGTGATGGGATAGTTAGTGGTGGTAGTTGAGGTGGGTGAGTGTGTGGTGATAGTGGTGAATTTGGTTGATAGTGGTAATTCTCGGTAGTAGCTAGTGGTGATTAGTAGCGATAGTGATTATGGTTGAGGATGGTAGTCGTGAGTGGTGATAGTTAATGATGGTAGGTAGTGGTGGTGGTGATTGAGGAAGGTGATGGTAATTTATAATGGTGGGCAGTGTCGGCTATGGTTGTTGATGGTGATGGGATGGTTGATGATGGTAGTTGAGGTGAGTGAGTGTGTGATTGTGGTTGAGGATGATGGTGGTGGTAGTGGTGCCGACTATGGTTGAGGATGGTGGTGGTGGTGGTGGTGGTAGTTGATAATGGTAGGCGGTGACGACAGTTAGTAGTGAATGTGGATGATAGCATCTTAATGAAATTAAGTCTTTGTTATAGATCTTAATCATATAGACTTATTCAGACCCATTAAGTGGTTGTGAAGTAACAAAACAAACACACTTAATGATTAAGATCTGAATTATTAAGATTCAGATATTAAAAACAAACGCACTTAATGTCTGATATCTGAATGATTAAGATTCAAACCTCCATTAAGTGCAAACAAATGAGGTAGCACGACTTCCGAAAAAAGAAAAAAAAAAGAGAGAGAGAGAGGGGACATTGGGTCGGGGTGATAAGATCACTTGAGATGAGAGTAAACTAGGTCTGTTGGGCTTTGTTTTGTTTATCTTCATTCTAAAGGCTACTTTTACTTAACCCAAACATGCAGAATGCAGATTGTATAAATCAAACGCCTCGCTATATAAAGAATTACATTACCTTTAACCGAAATAAAGAATGCGAAAAGAATGGAGTTTGCGAATGGAAATTTGAGTACCTAACATCTATATTTCAAAGTCCGTATTATTTTTCTAAAATATCTCACACCATTAAAAGTATTCATATACTTCCGCAATCCCAATTTATGTCCTAATATATATTCCTCTACCAAGCATGACCATCATCAACCACCATGTTACAACCATCATTGCTTACCACCACCATTGCCAGCTCTAATTGTTGTTAGCTTTAAGAGTATAATTTATCAAAGAGATAACTTATAGACACCACGTAAATTAATATTTTATGGATATCATATTTATTAAGTATTAATATTAATAAGTTTTTACATTTATTATTTTTAAAATAAATATCGATTATAAATATTCAAATGTTGATAAAGTAAATTATTTTGATCATTCAAAGGTCAAATTTAGTCACAATATCTTAATAATCAGTTATGTATCAGATTAAGGCAATTTTATCTTAATAAAAATAAACTAGACCTTGATATACTTAGATGGCTTAAGTTTGTTAGAACAATAAACTTCATTTCCTATAGCACACCTTTTTCGATTAAAAGAATCTTTTTGTGCTTGTAGTAACAAGCATAAAAAGTAACACGAAATTGATGCTCGCTAGCAAAATAAAATATAGTAAAATTATCGTTTTCACAGAGATTAGATTTAAAAAATGTTCAAGTAATTTTTGGCTTATTTGCTATTTAGGATGATCAAAACTTGGTTGAAGTTATTACTATTTCAATTAACTACTAAATTAAGATTATTAATAATTAGACTTATCGTAAAGAATGAGAGTTGAACTAATAGCCTGTTTGGCCAAGCTTCTCACCATGCCAAAAATATATTTTTTTCTTTCAAATAAGTGCTTTTTTTCCTCAATTTGAGGTGTTTGGCCAAATTTTTTTTTGAAAAAAAAGTATTTTTGGCTAGAAGCAGAAGCAGTTTTGAAGAAGCAGAAAAAAGTAGTTTCTCTCTAGAAGCAGAAGCAGAAGCAGTTTTGACTTTTCTTCCTACCAAAAATACACTTTGCAAAATATTATATATACCAAAATAACCTTACTTAATTTAAACTATTAAGTAATATAAAATAACTTTTGGGTTGAACTTTCATATTTATTGGATGATTTTTTGATATATTTAAATTATCTTGAAAGAATAAAGTACTTTTTAATTTTATTTTTATATTTTACTTAAATAAAATAAAAAATTTAATTATTATCTTTAATAATAAATATTTATAATTATTTATCTACTTATATAATATTAACTATTAAGCAAATCTCTTTATGTCATTATTTATAATTTGACACATAAAAGCACTTTTTGAAAAACTTGGCCAAACACAAATTATTGTTCAAAAGTGCTTTTCAAATTAATTAGCCAAACACAAACTGTTTTTTTTTTCAAAAGTACTTTTTTGAAAAGCACTTCTCAAAATAAGCTGATTTTTTCAGCTTGGCCAAACGGGCTATAAAATGGTTTGTAAACAATATGAGAAATAAGGGTTGCGACAAGATAGGTGTAGGATAGCTATTTGGGATCTAACTCTGGTTGAGTTCACTTCGAAGGTTCTAATGATTTCACGAATTCATTCGATAATTAATTTAAATGTAAGGTCAAGATTCTTCTTTCGATTAAATCTGAACTCTACATAATAAACCAATATAAATCACTGTGAAGATATGCAAGAACACATTAATGGACTAGTCTTAGGGAAATGTCTCTCGAATATTCTCCTAAATTAGTTTAATCAATAATTCAGAAAGCTCTCTCGATTACTTAGATGAATCACAAATTAAATCAACCAAAATAATGCAAAGATGATCACCAAAATATTTCTCTTTCAATTAAATAATTCGATGAACAAAATTGCAATCAATTCAAAGCTCTGTCAACATATTCATAGAATTAAACAAGAGTTAAAACCACAAATATCAATCAAATACTATATCCGTCAAACCTTATAGCAAACTACTCTATAACAATGGAAAAAGTCATCTAAAAAAGGTTTAAAGACATATGCAACATCAACATAATGATTCGATACAAACTCCTGTATTGCACCGATTGTTGGTTGAGATCTTGACGAAATCTTGTATCTTCTTGCCTTAGTTGCTCCTCAAATCCTTTGTAGGTCAAAAGTCTTCTCAAAATCATATTTTTGGTGTATCTATACCATGTAAAAGTGGGTCTACACGGAACTACCCTTTCCAAACTGAAGTGAGAAAACTTATCAGCGAAGTTGCACAGGCACGGCGTGCCATACGGTGCACCATGCGCCGCGCCAGTGGAAAAGTTCAGAGACCAAGTTTGTGGGACAAGCCAGTGATTTGCACTGCCGCGTCGCGCTCACGGCGCCCCATGCAGCGTGGTAGTGCAATTTTCTCAGAGTTAAATTTTTTTTATCACTTTTTGATATCCAGACTTGGTCTCGGCCCCCAAGCGCAATCTCGGTTTAATTCGTTGGACTTTTATTCAGATGTCAAATTTCCAAATCATTTAATTTTGCTCCAACGTATCTTCTTAACTTGGAATTAAAATATTTAATAAGTACAAATCATCTATCATTTAAACTCAAACATACATAAAGTTCAATAATTAAAGTATAAAATATGACTAAAACGAGACTGTATTTGACGTTCCTCTGCTTGTATTCCTCTTCTTTTGCTAATTCGAGATTGTATTTGAAGTTCCATAGTTTTGCAATAAAACTGACGTATGCTTTGAAATTTAAATAAGACATTAATAAAATTTTGAGCAAGGAAAATGAGATTTCGAGGGTGTCTGGATTAAGCTTATAAGCCGGTCAAATTGCTTATAAATACTTTTTGACTTATCTACGTATTTGATTAACAACTAAAGCGCTTATAAATCATAATCAATCAAAAATCATAAATTGGACGTGACCAACTTATAATTTTTCATCTTATAACTACTTTTAATTTATATTTTCTATTTTATTCTTTATTTTTTTCTAATTCTCAAAGTGCCTATCCTAAATAAAATCACAAAACCTTTTCATTACATAGATACTTTTAGATTTATAATTTTTTTGTGAAAAATTTAAGGAAATTTGATCTATTTGCCAAAAGTATGGGTGTTCATAAAAACCAGAAAAATCGAACCAAACCGACCAAAAAAATCGATACTTTTTAGGTTTGGTTTGGTTTTGGTTTTGAATTTTAAAAACCGATCAAATTTGGTTTGGTTTTGGTTTTAATCAAAAATAACCGAAAAAATCCGAACCAAACCGATTATAAAAGTAGCTATTTAAATTTATTATTACACCTATATATATGTATATTTTTATATAAAATTTTTAAAATTTTATGCTACATATTAGTCATTTATATTTTTAGTCTAGTTCTTTATTATTATAATAATATAATTCTTTGCCTTTACATTCTAGTGTGATTGGTAGTTTTCTTTTACTAAGTACAAAAATTTATTTCATGTTAAAAATAATCGATTTTTAATTGAGTATTTTAATTATTCATCACTATTTGATTCAATTATCATCAATATATCTTGATAAATGATAGATTTCTCAAGGAGAAATTGATTTGATAGTGTTAAATTGAAAATGTAGTCACCGAAATATGCGTTTGGTAGTGTATGTCTCATATTTAAGAAAAAAACCCGATGAATAACCGAAAAAATCGAAAAATCAACAAAAACCGAATCAAACCGAATCGATAAAAAACTGACTTAATTGGTTTGGTTTGGTTCCAATGTTTGAAAAATCGACTTACTTGGTAAAAACCGACCCAAACCGAATCATGAACACCCCTAACCAAAAGAATAATTTATCAATAAATTTTTTAAACCAAAAACTTTAAGTATATATTATTAGTTTCATCAATTTTACACATAACTGTTTAATTATAAAATTAATTTCAACACTTAAAATTACTTACTAATATTTATTACTTATCAACTATTTGCAATAAGTTAAATCAGATGAATATGTCATCAATAAAATTGATCTAGTTATAACTTATAAGCACATGGAACAAACCTTTTGAATATTTTCACATATTCAGCATGTTGCGTTAGCTTTAGCCGCAAAAAAACATATGAGGCTTTACACACCTTGCTCACTTTTTTTTTTGATTATTCTGTTTTCTTTTATAGGTGCTAAGCTTTTTTCTTGGCCAAAAATATATTTTTTTTAAAGTATTTTTCTAAAAAAAATTGAATTGTTTAATCAATCTTTTTGAAAAAAAAAATACTTTTGAGTAGCAGCAGAACCAATTTCTTAGAAACAGAAAAAAATAACTTATTTCTAAAAGTATTTTTTTGAAAAGTACTTTTAAAAAATATATATTTTAAAATACTTCTTAAAAACTTGACCAAACACTAATTACTACTTAAAAATATTTTTTAAATTAATTAATCAAACACAAATTTATTTTTACCAAAATTATTTTTTTGAAAAACAATTTTAGAAAAAACACTTCTAAAAAATAAGTTAGAAGCCGACGTTAGAAGCTCAGCCAAACATACTAACCGGACGTATGAATTTACTCCGTATAAAAAATAAATAAATAATAAAATATAAAAAATTAAGAAAAAAGAATAATGAAAGCCGTTTGATGAGAGAAACAGAAAGAGAGAGAGAGAAAATAAGGAGAAGAGAAAAATGGGTAAGGCAGAAACAGCAACAGCAGAAGCAACAGTGCCGACGGAAATGAAGAGAAAGAAGAAGAAAGGCCGTCCGTCACTTTCAGATCTCAATAAACGTGACAATAAAACTTCCATTTCTACCCCTCCCCGCCGATCCACTCGCCGGAACCCTAATTCTCCGCCACCGGACTTCATCGATGACGACGACGAACGTAAAGAGAAGAAAGTCAAGCTCGTTGTCCGTTTGCCCCAACATTTTCAAGAAAATTCGTCCTCTGCCAATTCACTTTCTGATTCCGACGCCGATGATAACGAGGCTTCTGTTAAAAGACGGAAAATTGACGCCGTGGATCTCAGATCTGACGACGCTGTTGCTGATCAGGTGGTGAATTGGTTGAGGGGTTTTATTGCTATATTTATATGAATATTTTGAACAATTAAAATTTACTGAGTCAGTCAATGTATTTCTATTTTTGGAAAAAAAAAATGGAGGAATATTTATATTTCTTCTTTTTTTGTTTTTCGTGGGAAAATTTCGAGGTTTTATGTGATCCAAAACTTTTTGGATTTGGCGCGTAACTTCCAACGTTCCTTTTTTGCTCTGACTTTCGAGATCTGAAATGTATGCATGTATTTTGACTCACTCACTGCTCCTTTGATTTTACATTTACTTTTGAAAATTCATAATGTGATTAATTCAATTTTTACGGCTTTTAATTAGGATTCTACCTTATTTTTCCTCTTCATTTTAGCACTCCGTTTTCAAAAGCTCACTTCTGTTGCACTTGCCGTGATTTTTGTGAAGACGTTATGCTCAATTATCAGCTTTTAGAGACCCTTTTAGCTGCAAGTTTGAGTCTTGATGTATATTTTAGTAACCCCACTTAATTGAAGTTTCTGATTATTGTTCTAACAACTGCATGATGTATTAATTTTTGCAGGGGGAAAAGCTTTTGAAAGCGATGGACACTTCAAATGGTGCAAATTCAAAGGCTTTTCGCTCTTCTAATTAAAAGAAAAAAGAGGATTTTTGTTTGGAAGTCCCAGTTATTGATTTTTTATCTGATTGGTGTCATTTATTCTTGGACAGGGTCGCCACTGGTGTCTGGTCCCACAACACCTTTGCCAGACAAAAAGTTGTTAGTGTTCATTCTTGACAGACTTCAAAAGTATGTTCTTTTTTCTTTTCATTCTTCTTTTTCTTGTTTCCATATGTTAGGTCCTTATATATTCTTTAATTTCTTGTACTAGTGCAGACCCTTTTTAATTCAGTACTAGGCTTATGTATTAGTTTTTTCTATGATGAAATGCAGAAAGGACACTTATGGTGTATTCTCCGAGCCCGTTGATCCGGACGAGGTACATTTCTGCGAAGGACACATTTGATTAGATGTTAATGATATTTTCAGTAGATACTGAAGTAGTTTCTTTGCAGCTACCTGATTATCATGAGATTATAGAGCATCCTATGGATTTCGGAACCTTGAGGAAGAAACTTGATGAAGGACTCTACTCAAACCTGGAAGAGTTAGAGGTCGGTAATAGATTACCGAGCTGAATTCTGGTTGCTTGTAGTACTCGTGGATTCAACTTTGCCCCTTTAATGATGAATCGCTTACTTTGGAGACAACTATGGACTATGATATTTCAATATGCTAACTTGCAGATTGACCTTTTCGCTGATGTTTTCTGCTGCCTGTTTTTAAAAAAAAACATACATATGACTCCATTTCCAAGAAAAAAAAAGTACCTGTGCACATTGAGCTGAGCACAATCTTCTTTTAGGTTAGAGTTCTCTGTTTGTGAGATTTGACCTGGTGATCTTGATATTTGTTGATCATTTAAGAAATTTTTGAACACCATAGAAAATTAATGTAATTAAGGGGGGACTAAATTTCTTGGATTTATCAGTTCAATATTTGCACTGTTAGTCATTTGTAAAAGTTTAGGGAAGAGAATTATAGTGGCAATTGGTTTAAAATTTGTGGGTACAAAAGATGTCTGGCTACACGAAGACCTTCATAGACATTAGAGTCACTTGCTTTTTGATCTTAATGTCTCAACCAAATTCTGAAGGCTACACTGCTACAGTAATTGTAGATAGTGTAGCAAAAAAAAAGTTGTCAATAGTATTATCTTAAATAAAAGAAGCTACAGGATTGAAACTTTTGTGTTTGATTTGTTTTCAGTAAAGCTGAAGCTGTTGAACAAGTTCATTGTCTTCCTCTTGGCCTTGTCAACCTTTCGTACGGAATTCGTTTCCTTATAATTATTTTTAGTTGGTTGAGAAGTCAAGACTTTTCCTCATGATCCTCTTTCATTCTCGGTAGTTTCTTGATTTTTTTTTTTTGCTTATTTGGAAACTTACATGGATGAGTAATCTGTTCTGGTAAAATGTGTTTGATTGAAGAAGCTCAGGGCTCTATCTACAATTTATATTTAAAACTTTTGATGTCATTGTTTTCTGGTGATTGGGGTCACATGATATGCTGTGAATTAGAAACACTATTATTGTCTTTAGTGGCTCTTTGATATGTCCATTTTACTGTGTCTGGTAGAGAATTGGCAATTGAGATCAAAAGAAGAAAAAGAAAAAGAAAAAGCAAAGAGCATCAATATAAAGAAGTTGTAAGTGTACAATAAGCATATGTAAGTCTCGAATTTCGGAATTTATGATGCATTTAGAAAAGGTATACATAAGGAGATGTAAATGGTTCCAAATACATTATGAATCTTCAGCCTTCAGACATTCTTGTAAAGTTTGTCTAGTCCTGGTATCTTATTTTCCATTTTGTGTTTAAGGTTTGTTCTTATTTCTCACTCTGTGATACTTTCATTGGCACAATTTTTATTTTCCTCGTATATTTTATTTTTGATGGGGCGGGATTGTGCTTGTGCTGCTGCTGGAGTTGTTAACTGAATTTGATGCTGACCTCTGGCATGATTTTGGCTCATGCAGGCTGATGTCTTCTTAATATGTTCAAATGCAATGCAGTATAATGCCCCAGATACTGTTTACTTTCGGCAGGTGAGCTTTAGCCTTTGACTGCTCCTGATTGTTTTTAATTTTGCTTCCACTTTTCCCTGAACTCGTTAATTTGATTAATTTGAAGAGTCATTTCATTTTCACTTATTTCAATTAAACCTTTGCTTTTAGGCACGATCTATTCAAGATCTAGCAAAAAGAGATTTTGATAATTTGAGGCATGAAGGGGAGGATGGTGAGTTGCAACCTAAGGTTGTTCGCAGAGGCCGGCCCCCGAGCAAAAATATTAAGAAGTCTGAGGAGAGTTCTCCGCCCCCAAGCAAAAACCTAAAAAATTCTGTTGAGAGTTCACCCGTTGATTGTATTGGTCCTGAGCTTTCTTCAGGTGCCACTCTTGCAAGTGCGGAGGAAAAAGTCAATGGATCTAGCTCTTACAATCTACGAAAGGGACCTATGCTTTATAAGTTCCGCTCTGTTGATACATCCTCGACATTTCGCTCTCGCAATGGTGAAACTCATTCTGAATCTTCGATTGATTGGAATAATGAATTTCCAGGTTTGATCTTGCACTCTTTTTCACTTTTCTGCAGTCTCTTTTATTTTTTTGTTTTGATGAAAAAAGTTATTATTTTGTTACGTGCAGCTTCCATTTTGAGGGCTGATATGAAGTATGGAAAGAAGCATTTTTTAGTTGATGAAAATAGGCGTGACACGTACGAACTACTCCATCCTTCAGCTTCTTGTGGTGAGGAATCTTTGTTGTGGAATGCTGATGGAGACCTAAAGCGGTTAATGGCGGTATGTACTAAACAGCCTATGTTGCTTTGCTTTCTTTTTTTGGTTGTCTTGTTTTCTCCCTGCTTTCAAGGAGTGCATGGTGTTGTGGATGTTTTGGCTGGTTTCTTTATTGTGGGAGCTTAGTGCACGGGGCTACCCTTTTTTATCTTATCCATTACTAGATTTTGATGAGAAATGGAGAAAAACAAATCTGAAGTTTGTTGGTCCAGTGAGTCCTTTGCACTTCTGCGTTACTTGTATATCAACAGTACTGCCCAAGAAAGTTCTTGTTTTTGTACGCTAGATAGGATAGGCAAGCATTATTCACTATTCAATTGCACAGTAAAATAATAGGTGTAGTAACACATTCTCGTGCTGGTCCTTTTTAAAATCATTTTTCGGCTGATCCTCCGATCATGCAGTCAAACAGTGGGGAAGATTTGCCTTAATCAGTGGTCTAGTGTCACTTTTCACAGATTATGTTATCATTGTTGTTGTCCCACCCAGCCACCCCGTCCAGAAGAAAATCCGCAAAAGGAAATATGATGAATTTTCTTGTTATTGTGTGATATTTTTGCTTTAGTCTTTCTCAAACCATGCTATCTGACTATAATGCAGGTAGGTATTCACTTCGAGCAGCATGCATATGCTAGAAGCCTTGCCAGATTTGCTGCAAATCTTGGGTCTGTTGTCTGGAAAGTAGCTACTAAGAAATTAGAAACTGTTTTACCTGCTGGAGTTAAGTTTGGTCCTGGATGGGTAGGAGAAGGTGGAGGATCTACACAACCGTCAACCTTTCCATCTCAGAACAAATCATCAGACAGCTTGGCAGCTGATCACCATTCTGGTAGAGCCGTTACACCATCTCTTCCAGGACCAAGTTCTGCTGTCATGTGCAGGCCTACTGGCGAAATTGTTGAAGCTGCTAAGATATTGAATAGCCAAAATGAACTTGCACAGGGTCGTGGTGGCTTTTCCTGTGCAACTCCTGCATCTACCTCCCAGGCTCAGCAAAAACATTTCCTTAACCCAAGAAATGGTTTCAATGGTATGCTTGGTTATGATTTGTCTACGCAAATGGAGGTAGCAAGGTTGTCCATGCCGAAAGGTCAACCGGGCCTACAAGAGGCCTCAAGGCCTGGTCAAGTGAGTGGAACAGTTCCTGGAAGAGATACTTCGTCTCATCATTCACCTTCAGACCATGTCTCGTCGCTGGGGAATAGTTTACGGGAAACCTGGACTACATTGCATTCTGGGAATTTAGCACCAGGTAAAAATCTTGATTTTCGTACAGAACAGAATGTGAGGCTTTCTGGTGATTCACGGCCTGCCTCTGTATCTTCAGGGCAGTATAGGCAATCTCTTCCTATCCCACCAGACCTGAATGTCAAAGTCCAAACTTCAGGCTCCCCTAGTTCTAGTATACAAGTTGGATCGCCACAGCAGCCAGATTTAGTGTTACAGCTCTAATTTTTTGAACCTAGTGAACTAGATTATTCAGATTTACAGTTTAACCTAAAATGAGGGCTTAGTCATGGCAGGGAAATTAGGAAAATGCTTGTACAGATGATGTATCCAATTTTTTAGGATTGAAACTAGGGAATTTCAATGTAACAACATTTGAGAATTTGAACCCATGATTCAAATAGAAAAAGTTAGAGTAGGGGAAGGGACTTGGTTGGCTGTGATCCGATTGCAGAAGCCGGGTCTGCCATTGTGAATCAAGTAGACTCCTATCAATGACAATGAACCTTTCTTAGGCAGTTAATATTGGATATACTGACCAAAATGTATACTTGTATTCTCATGTAATGTTGTCGTAAGCAAGCTGATATTAGCCTTTGAACTTCCCACAGAGAATTCATGTAATCAGCTGTCATAGGTCTTCTATTTTCCTATATTCCACTATTATGGCTATATAAGTATCAAAATTAGAAATCAATGGTTCCAGTGTTATTTATAATATTCATATTAGTCGAATAAGATTTTCACTGTCACTTGAAAAGTTGAAGGTTTCCTGATCATTACTTTAAAGAAGGCCGATGGGAATACTGAAAAAGTGAGTATTTGCTGCTCAATGTCGTAAATTAAGCTCCACGTGCACTTACATTACAAGAGCAACAAGACAAAAACCGCTGCTGCTTCGTTATATAACATCGGAATTCTGAAAAGAGATAACGTTGATAACCATTGTTGACATAGCTACTAACTTAATACATAAATAAGGATGAATGAATTAAGATACAAGAAATAAATGGTGTAAGCCATCCATATACACCATTTATTTAAGGGAGATTTTATTCACTAATAATAATAAATGCACATACCATTTTTCGTAAATTTTTTTAAAAAAATTAACTAACGCCATCAACAGGACATCTCATTTTTGTGCCTTTTTTACAAATTATATAAAAAATTTCATATAAAATTTTTCCCATATCTGTCCAATATGTGCACTCGTCGACTAGAAAAGTGATCTCTGAGTGATGATATCTTGTATCGAACTGCATAAACAGTTCATTTGTAGGCATCCACGCTAAACTCCAAGTAGAGAATCATATTGTCAGCAACTTCTGACCCATTTTGACTTGCCATCTATCTTGGAAGCTTGTCTTGTAATATCGTAACTTTTGCAGCAAGTATATCATGTATTTAGTGAACTCCAACTCATTCTACATCAGTCTGTACACTAGATGAGATGCTCCTCTTTGGTAACCGCATCTGCATGATAAATGCATTTAATCAATATATTAGGTTAACAATGTCAAAAACTATATCCAAATATATGTCCTTGCCTTGGATTTTGTAGTTCTCCATCCTCCGAGGTTCTGCTGCTGAGTAAATGAGAAACTCTCAATGGAATTAATACCTCCTCTATCAGAGCTTGAATTGGTGGACGGAGATAATTCCTAAAATTGAGAGTGGAAAAGAAGGTACAAATTTAACAGGATAAAAAAAAATCTAGTGGGGCACTGAAACTTTTGGCGTTGGTTCATTTATCAGAAAGCACCAAATAGTAACACGTCACCACATTAAAATTTTGGGATATGGATCATTTATCATAAAGCAACATGTTGGCAGTGGAATCATCCCCTAGAAACTCTCTGAAGATCTTACATATGTTTCATTAATTCCAGAGTAACTAGTTAGATTAGTATCTCTAGGGCTTGGGTTTAAGTTTTTTGCTTGGTTGCTTACACGGCAAATAGTCAAAGCATTCTTCTATCTAGAGCTTATATCCAGCCTAGAGAAGTCATCAAATAACAATAGATTTCAGCTACAGAATTAAGTGCCATGCACATGCAGAAACATGATGAATACACAAGACTCTGAATCAAATAATGTATATGCTACATACAAGATCTTTAGGGACATCCCAATAATAGTGCCGTAACAGAACTGAGATAATGGAAACTTGGATGGTCAATTTACAGATATTCTATTGGTCGTTGAACCAATCACTTTCAACAAACAACAACATACCCAGTCTTATCTCACACCGTGGAGTCCGGGAAGGATAGTGTGTACACATACCTTACCCCTAACTTGTGAGGATAGAGAGGTTGTTTCCAATAGACCCTCGGCTCAGGAAAACATAAGCACCACATTAATGAAAATATAGACAAGGGACAGTACCAAAAAGCCATATAAAAGCAGAATAAAAACAAGATATTAAGGTAATCAACAATGAAAGAAAGCTACGGTTAGTCATAAAAACCTACTGCCCACAGAAAGCGAGACTGCGTGCCAATACTACTGTTATGAACACTCTAGACTACCTACTCTACTATCCTAATCCTCGACCTCCATACCTTCCTGTCATGTCCTCGGTCATGCTGAAACTGCGCCATATCTTGCCTAATCACCTCTCCCCACCTCTTCTTTGGCCTACCTCTACCTCTCCGTAGGCCCTCCAGTGTCAAACCTCTCACACCTCCAATCACTTTCAAATAGAGGACATATTAGAGGTTAATGATTCAGATTATGTTAGCTCACAGGCATATCATGGATTAGCCATTGATCTGCATGACCACTATTGTCTGAGTCATGATGCATTTGACCTATCAACCAAGAGATTGCATGATACTTGACTCTGCTTAAGGTATTTCACATGTGCCTGTGCTACTACAATTTTACACATTCTAGGTCACGTGTCCCCAAGGAATGAGCAAAGGACTGACTGACCTTTCTTGACGCTTCAGGCTCTTTTATCACCAAGCAATCACAATAAAGCAGCACCTACACAGAAAACAAATGGTGCAAATCGGAAATATCTTAATAAGAAGCCATGACCTGTACTGTAGTGGCTGAAAGATTAATACCTTATTTAGTAACTGGACATTAGCTGCATCAGAAGCCATGACCTGTACACCAAGACAATGTCTGGAATTTACACAAAAGGGGCAGAAAATAGTTTTGAAAACACAACCATCTTCTTTGCACCAAATCCCCTGTACAGATAAACTGTCACTGGTTCTTTCATAGATGCGTTGATCAACAGACGAAAAGTTAGCTACAAGAATAGGTATACTATGTCTGCTCGGATCAGGGGTTTCTAATTGGCCCTTCCAAAGAGATTTCAAGTGAGTTTTTGTTGACGAAGTTCGTGAGCACATAACAAATAAATTATTCTCAGGAAGCCCCAGTGGATTTTCACACAGTGAGCAAAATATCTGTAGTCTTTCCAGCATAGCAAGTTTAGACTGGACAACTGATGTATCACAGTTATTCAGGACTGGAGACCTCGGAAATTTGGACTTCTCCGGTTCCTTGTCTAACGGACTAATTCTGGAACCAGAATCAATTCGCTGGTATGCATCTTTAATCTTCCTTGATCTACATGTAAAACTATCATGCATCGGAGTGTTGGTCATCTGAATATCAAATTCTTCTGCACGGAGATGAACAATGGATGACAAATCCAAACGTTTTATCCTTTTACCCACATGAGAATTGACGCTTGAGTTAATTGATGATTCAACATCACACGACATCCTGTTTGCTTTGGTACAAACATCTTTTTCAGGAGTAAGCATCAAACAGGAAGATTTACAACCCAACGCAGTATTTTGTTGAGTTATAGGATGATTTGCCAAGTGGTCTGAGAGCTCACCAGATGCTTGAATAATGGTTGAGCTAGAATATTCATCCTTGGAGAAGGATTGAGGACTAGAAACGTGAATAATGTCATCAGGACAAGGAGTTTCTTTTACAATGGTTAAGTCGAGGTCAGTGGGGATCAATGGATCTCCAGAAAACCTGCAAAATTGGAAATTCAGTGTCACAAAATAACGCAGAGGTAAAATGTCCAGTGGAGAGCTCAATATACAGACATTTTTCAACTGAATGAAAGGAATAAAATTCAGACACAACACACTAAGGATTCATGTTTCACCTAGGTGATTTTTCTGAATCACATTCCAAATCAATGTAACCTCTGCGACCATCCTCGTCATCACTTAACATCAAATGCGGAGCATGAACTTTCATTTTTGTGGAGGATGTATTATACGTTTTATTAATAGGTGAATATTGACATAGGAGAGCAGCTTTTTGACTAATCAATGCACCATTTTGTTCTTCCTTAAGCCCTTTCACATTATAAGTGCTCAACTTATGATTTTTCTGCCTGGTTCTTACGCTCTTAGTTAGAGAAGCATTTTCTTCAACATCAATAACAGAATTCTGTACGGAAATGACTGCCTTGCCAGCACGCTCCTGTTTAAAGTAAAAGAAAAGGTTTAAATTAATAACTTTATAGAATAAAAAGGAGAACAATATTGGGAAAACTTCAACAGAGACAATGGACTGATGCAGAGAACAAGAGCTGCCATGATAATAATTAAAGTTTGTCAATGAGTACTTCGACATCTCTGAAAAAGGATTTCAGTTCTTCTATTGACTCGTCAAAGCTGCCGAAGTGTCTTATTGAACTCCGCAACCACTTTGAAATATAAGCTCTATTCCTTGCCTCACAGAAACGCTCATCTACATGCAAGAAGATGAAAATGATATTGTATAGAGAAAATGTAATCTGATACAAGAAAGGATAGAGAAAATCATCAAATTATTCAAAACAATATAAAGGCAATGAGGCATTCTTTCTTGAAATAATGTACCAAGCTGTAATTAATTAGAAGTACTCAAAAAAGGGGAAAAGGAGAGGTGGAGAGAGAGAGAATTCTATTTAGAGATTGCTGACAACAAGATACCTTTATATTTAAATAATAGATATGACTGATATTACGGGCTAGTTAACTCTGGGGATGTACCATGATACAATTGTTTATATTAGGGATCAAATTTACTTAACATCTATAATGAATAACATAACACTGTTTCATTAGCAATATGTCTTTTGATGAATGATTGAAATACTCGCAGTCTGAAGAAACAACAAAGCCCTAAAATAGTCTATCTTAAAATGATGTAACATCACCAGTTTCCTATATTGCATGACATAAAGTTTTTGTTGACTCATCAAGATCTACTAATGACCCTCGATAGGGAGGTGTGGAGGTCGAGGATTAGAGTTGTGGGTTGACAGGTAGTCGAGAATCTCTTCTAGTCGTATTAGTAGTATTAGTACTAATCTTGTATTCTCCTATTCCAAGTTCCTTGCTAATTAGACGATGTGGCATTATTGCCGGTAGTTTTTGCACTTCTCTTATAGCTTCATATTCCTAGTTTCTATGCTATTACATGATGTGCTATTTGTTTCTTTTATCTTATTTCTTTGTCATTGTTAATGTTTGTTTATTGTGTCTTTTTCATTGTTCTTGAGCCGAGGGTCTATCGGAAACAGACTCTCTTCCTTCATAAGGTAAGGGTAAGGTCTGCGTACACATTACCCTCCCCATACCCCACGTGTGGGATTGCTCTGGGTTTGTTGTTGTTGTTGTTCATCAAGATCTACTAAAGATCAACACCTCTACATGGTAAAATCAATTTCCACTTGTTTACAAACAACATACTAAATACTTCTTCTAAAAATATTAAATTTGTCAAAAATATATATTTAGATAATAATGAGGCAAAATATACAGTTTACCCATCAACCTTGCAGTGTAATCTCTTGTACACACCTCTCGTTCACGGAAAATCTTTTACACACTCAACCTTTCAGAAGTGTGTCTACGACACACCACTTTTGTGCTTGACCAATTTTTCAAATAACGTGAAAGTCACGCCCTAATAGGGTCGTGACACGTGTCATTGACCTTAAAAAGGAAAAAATATTAGAAATTACAATTAAAACCCATCTTCATCTTCCCATTTTCTATCTTAAGCATCATTGTTACTGCCACCATAGTTGTTTGTGAGAAAGTTTCCAACAACACCAAAATTAAACCACACTATCTAAACCTAAGTTGCTCGGACTCGGGTGCGGGTGTCCGATACGGGTGCGGATCTAGAGGTCAGATCCTTCATGATCTAAATTTAAAGATTCGGGGGTACGGATCCAGGTATGGATACGGGTGCGGGGATTCAACTAAAAATAATTCAATTATTTAAAAATAGAGTTATAAAGTTATGTCTAAATTATGAGACACTATGTGGAGAACTTACAAGGTATTCCGTGAAGGAGAAAATATTGAACAAGAGTAGAATTTTAGAAGGAGATAAAAGGAAAAGGACTGACATAGAAATTTATATATACAAGGTATTCCATTTTCTTCCATATCACCCTAACTTTTGATTTGTTTTCAAAAATCATTGTATCTGTCCCAAATTTCTCCGTTGATTTTGGTCAAAGTACCCAAAATCGGTTGACCAGATCCGACACGGATCCCACACCCACGTCGTGTCGACACGGGTGCGGCACTGAAAGTGAAGAGTCCGAGCAACTTAGATCTAAACAACTAGCCGAAAATAATCGAGCAACAAATTGAGTTCAACAACCCAATAATCAACAAGACCCAATTGAATTTACAAGCTTATTTCGATACCCCAACAATGGTGGATTCTAGATTTTTTTACCAAACTTTCAATACTACTGTTAAAGCTTTTAAATCTATCAAAAATAAATGATTTTCACAATATTTAGACAATAAACCAACAAAAATCACTCAATTTTAGATCTAAAATTTTATGTTCTTTCAAAAATTCTATTTGGGGAAGAAGATGAGGGGGAGGGTGGTCTAAGGTGAGGAAGAAGACCAGAGGGAGGAGGAAGGGTTCCTGTGGGGAAGGGAGAAAAAAAATGGGTGTTTTACGGGCATCAGACGCTTTTTTGTGTGTAAACACGCAAGTGCTATCTGGTCAAAAGTAGTGTGTCTTAGACACAGTTTTAAAAGGTTGAGTGTGTAAAAGGTTTCCCGTGAAGGAGAGGTGTGTAACAAGGATTTCACTACAAGGTTGATGGGTAAACTATATATTTTGCCTAATAATGAAGAAGAAAAGTGTCGTACCCAGACATTAAGAAATTCAACAAAAAGGAAGGAGCTCTTCTCCTAGAAACTCCGAGAACTATAACAAGGACATGTTGTTGGATTTTGCATTTGTTACTGCTGATATTTGATTTACCAGAACAATAAGTAGTTTAGTTGAAAGAGGAGTTTTTGTTTAAATTTAAATTTAATAGGATAAGTTAGTTGAGATAGTTTAAGTTTTTGAATTTGAATTTATTCTCCAAATTTTCTGCAGATTCTGTTTTTAAATTAGCTATTTAAAGCCCTCTTGGTTTATAAAACTTAAAAGAGACTTTTTCAATCAATACTTTTAATCCTTTTGTTGCCCCATCTTTTAAAATAACCAACAATGGTATCAAGAGCTTCATTGGTCTTACGGGATCTGTGAATTCTTCCAAAGAACCATTTTCAAATCATTTTTTACCAATATCAATTTTTAAACACATTTTCAAACATGGCAAGCAACAGTTTCTCATTGAATGCCCCACAAACTTTCACTGACGAAAATTATCAGATTTGGTCAGTGAAAATAAAATCGTATCTTGAAACCTATGATTTATGGAATGTTGTAATAGAAGAAAGATCTTTACAACCACTCCCTGCAAATCTTATCATTACCCAAATTAAAACTCCTTCAGAAGAACCTTCAAACAAGACAAAGTTGTTGAGATTGTTTTCTATGCACACAACCAAAAAGAAGAAAAAAAAAGAAAGAACAAGTCATTGCATATGGGATGCAAGTTCAAAAACACTTGAAAGAATGCACAAGCACAAATTGCCAAAGCAGAAATTGAGGAGGATCAGCCTATTGCAGCAACAAAAGCAAGGAGGAGTGTTGGATTTTGCATTTGTTACTGTTGGTATTTGATTTACCAGAATAATTAGTTTGGTCGAAGGAGGAGTCTTTGTTTAAATTTAAATTTAATAGGATAAGTTAGTTGAGATAGTTTAAGTTTTTGAATTTGAATATTTATTCTCCAGATTTTCTGCAGATTCTGTTTTTAAATTGTCTATTTAAAGCCCTCTTGGTTTATAAAATTTATGAGAGACTTTTTCAATCAATCCTTTTGTTGCCCCATCTTTTAAAAAAACCAACACATGTTGATTCTGCTAGCAATGTGAACCTATAGTCAGCAATGGTCAAGAAAGTCCATAGTGTTAGAATATGTGTTGGTGCAGTTTATGAAATATTCAAATGATTGTACAATAAATAGAAACCCAAACTGAGAAACCTTTCTTTATTTTACGTAGCCAACATCCCTGTATAATGAATTCTCTTGTACATGTACTTCACCAGTTAAATAAGATATTTCTCTCTTATTCTCCTTTTTTACAGAAATACAGAGTACCAAAGCGAATGAAGCTCTGAATAGTTAGATCCTTATCCCACCCAAAATGTTTGGTCCAAGTGTTCCAACAAGATAGAGCAAATACAGTCATTGTTGCTTATGTGAATTGGGGTCTTGTATGTTGACTTGGTCGGTTTCTTTATAGTCTAAGGTAGTCTCCATGAGTTTGCACATGGAGATGTCTCAGTTTAGCTCAGATAGCTCTCATCAAGCAAGTATGCCCTTATAATCTTGGATAAGATCAAGATGGTTGGCTTCTAACAGTTCACAAACAAAACCCCAACCTAGTGTCAAGTTTCCAAAACAGGGGTTGCCTTTAATAAGTTAAGAGCTGCTACAACAATAAGTTGTTTATGAAGTCCTTAGTTGTTAGCATGACCAGCCAGTTCTTGTTGGATTCTTGTGATGGTCATTGGGATGCAATCATCCACATGCTGTGGTACCAAGCTGGTGTTCTAGGCCAAGCAATCCAATACAAGGATCGAGGAGATATTTGTGATGTTTTTTTTTGATAATGAAAGGAGATATTTGTGATGTTTTGGTTATCCTACTGCAAATTGGGCCAAGTTAGCATCAAAGAGTGATCCATGTTTGATCTCTTAAACATGTAAAAAACTAAGATCATTTTCTAGGTGGAGCATAGAGGCCTAGTTTGCTATATAGGCAACATATGAGCTTATGCAGTTGAAGTAGTAAGTGAAGAGCTGAAGTTCAGAAAGGTCAGACAAACAAAGTTGATTTGCAATAGTCAAAGTTGTGATTCATGGCACTTCTAAGTTCTAACTCAGTGTTCTATGAGAGGATCAAGAACATCCAAATTATTGTCACTTGGTTAGAAAGCACACTTCTAATCTATCTCCACTAAATTTTGTTAGTTCAAATGATTAGTTGGTGAATGTGTGCACTAAAGCACTCAAGGACCAAAATCAATTAAACTTTTGTCAAATTTGGGGCGCATGATCTATATGCTCCAACTTGAAGATGAGTGTTAGAATATTGCCCAGATACATTATACATATCTAAGAACAAAGTATGAGTAGAATTTTGTATATGGCAATTAGGGATCCTCCTCCATTTTTCTTCTTTTCCAGTAACCAAATCACCATTATAAGGAGGTTCCTTTTATGTGCGTACTCTCTAAGTTAGCAAAGAAAAATTCTCTCGTCTTTTTCTCTTTACGCAACCAAATAAGGGGTAATATAATTACCTAAAAAGATCACAGCTCCATAGTCAAATCTATGGCGTATGCAACGACCTACAAAACAAAAAACCAATTATATCAGAACCCAATGAATTTGGTGGATTACAAAGTAATCACACAACATAGATAAACTTTTTCGGGAAATCTTTAATAACTAAGACATCCCTATACGAAGCAATTAATTGCAAAATAGTTTACTCATAGAGATGGCATTTTTGTATAACATTAAATGGAAAATATCATTTTGGTAAAAATGTGTTGATAAACACTTTTTCTGTAAAAATAACTTAAATACCTTAAAGCTGTTAAACCAGAAAAAATGAGCTTATTATTTCAATACTTTTAGTTATGAATTAATCCAGATACAAATTGTGTTTCTTAATTCACCTTAAGCTATAAATTGACTGGATAAGATCATTTTTAATTAATATGAATTATTTCTTAAGGTACATATAATAATAAATAATTTGACCAAAGTTTGTAAGTGGAAAAAATACTTAAACAGTGCAAAATAATTCATAAAATAGAAATTACAAGTATTTGATATTATATGATTGTCCACAACTGCAACAACTATGGATGATCATACAGATTAAGCTGACAAACACCAAGTTGATGAATCTGTGACGTATACTCTTGCTAACGATTTTGTTTGAGTTATGGATTATACTCTTAAATTGATATATATGTGATAACAAAAGAACTCTCAACATGGAGATGTTTAGAAAGATACCAGAGACATGGCCTACCTGTAGCCTGGTTGAGAGCTCTGAAGGCTTGATGACAATACCACTCACTCCCACTCAGAAGATTTTTGGATGACTTATAAATATCATTGAACTTCTTCTTAAGAGAGACTTGAATATCATTTCTGATGGAAAATGAGCCCCATATTAGTCACTGAAACATATATGAATCAGTAGAAATTCATATAAAGAGAGATTTCTTACATGTTTGGAAAGGGAATGCCTACAACTATCTAATTTAGTTAAGAAAATAACCACAACAACCGAAAACTCTGGAACAAAAAGCCCATGCAATCTCAAATATACTTGCAAATTGCAATATAAAAATGAATTGCCACTATAAGAATCCACATAAGAACATCAGGATTTATGTCCGCATTTATGCCGTCCTTATCAGATTCCAGGAAGACAAATAGTAGTAACATAATTCAAAGAGAGGAAAAAGGATACGACTACACGAGCCTTCTCGTCGGAAAAGTCTATGCCTTCAGAAACCTGCAGAAACCACTTGCATATTCAGATATCGAATCTTTTCAAGCTTGAATAATCTTACAGACAAAAATGAAAGGCCAAAGTTTCATTTTCTTTGCCTCCGATGTGGAGAAAGAAATATAATGAAGATGGACTTTGAAGCTAATAAACTATGCACAACACAATGTGCTCCTAAGAGCTTATTCATAAATAAAGATAAAGCAACTCTAAACAACATCTTAACTGATTCTGCTGCAAAAGTACCATATTATCACAGAGGAAGGACTCTTCAGTGAAGTATCTTGGCAAGTCATTGTTGACATGAATGTTAAAATCTTTTTCAATGCACTTTCTACAAAGGATTCATTCCAGAACTGTAAGGATGAAAGTCTGTTTGCTTGTCTGGCCATAGAAAGTATTTTCCTGGAAAATTCAGTTTTCGATAGCTTTACGTTGTTCACTGTCTACCATGTAATGGCTTCTAAGCAAGGAGATTAAGGTTGCAAAGCTACATGTTTATACTACCAAATTATTTTACAAAAGACATATCTAAAACATAAAATAATAGGAACATTGCAAAACATATTGCTTAATGCTGGGAAGGGTGGCCAAGCTCCAAGATGGAACCATTTTATGTTGCATCAGAAAGGTTATAACCCCTAAGAAACTCCAAATCAATGTTAATGGGCCATAAAAGTGCTGCTACTCCTCCATTATACAAATTAATAAACCTGAACTGAGTTAATATGAATCAAAAAAATCTTATTAAAGCCTTTCTCAACATTCCAAATAATTTAAGAGTTGAGAAAGACCGGAAGCACTCATGTCTCTAATACGTCCTCTCACGTGCGGGTTTGATTCTTTTTCACGAGCCAAGTACGTGGAAATTCTTTCTGATAATGGGTGTCGATGATATTTGAACCCACGATCTTTTACTTATTGAAGTGTGTAACCATCTCATCTAAAAGCTTAAGTTGTTAGAGAGAGAATTTTTATTTACTTAATTATATCTCTAACAACTAACAAATCCTTTGTTGTTAGTCCCAACTCTTTTCTTAGTCTCTTGCGAAGTGTTGATTAACTTTTTAAGAACAGTTGTATTCAAGTCATACCGGAATTTTGTAAGTTATGTCAAATGCAAAAGACGAATTCCCTTAGTAAGATTGTAAGTTGAACATTAAATTAGGTAATTACAGATTGCACCTCAGTGTTGCCAATTGGCCATGTGGGCAGTTGGACCCGACAGAGTAGTGAGACTGAACTTCCGCAAGACAGCCATTTGTGATAGTTCAAATACTAGAAAATTAGTACAACTTGACAGGAGGAATTAACCCTGATGTACCTTTCCTCGACAAACAGCAAGAAAAGCAGCTCCCTCTTTCTTGTTTTCATCTGAAACTTCATGTGGATTACTGTCGCTAAAAGCTGACTTTTTTGCCTTTTTCTTTCTTCCCATCATCAGCTTCCCCTTTTGGTTAATAGAGCTGTAGTAACCCTTCAAAACTGATTCAAATTCTTCTGGATTCCCTCTTGGCTCTAAACGCAAACATCAAAGAAAGAATTAATAGCACCAGTAAAGATCAACAATTGGCAAGCATGATGAATTTCCAATGCATCAATGGAAAAGCATGCAATGAATAGTTCGGATAATCTTACTCCCTTACTGCCTGTTTTGCTAATATCTTACTGATGTCCAAAGGATGGACTTAATGTTTCTTACCAACGAAAAGGGGCTTTCGAGCATTAAGTTGGGCCCATTGACCTGTTTCTTTCCAGCGAGTGCTTAATTTCTCCATCAGCTTATAGCTAGGAAAGAATACAAGACAACCACCTGGAACAATCTTGCATATTTCCTCTAAAGATATGCCAAGGGCATCCTTCACGAAGAATACTACAACATCAGACAGAGGGAAATACAAATTGACAAATGAAAATTTAGCATAAATATCACATAATACCTGAAAAGCATATGAATCTGTATTTTTGAAACTTGCATTCAGCGGATAATTTCTTGGTCCTCTCGAGATTACAGCAGCCCAAAACTGCAATTCATGGGCTGGCATTGAGTTCATCTATAAATAAAGTCCGAACTCCAGCAGATCCCAAAACAATGACAAATGTTAAAGTACCTGTGATTCAACATCTATAACATGTGGAGCTTCCAGAGAAGTACCGAAAGTAACACCAAGTTCAGAGGAAAATGAATTCATTGGTGATAGAGTCCTGTAATAAAAATAACGATGCAGCACATCAAATAAGGAACTGGAACTTCAAGCAGCAGCTTTTCATAATTGTCTTTCTGAGGTATCACAAGTGAAGGGCAGGAGAAGGCACAAATAAGAATGTGCAAGGATAGATCATGAACAAACAAAGTAAACAAAGACAATTATTCGACTTTGAAGGACAAGACTTATTCGACTTTGAAGTAAAACATAAAGTGGTAGTAAGAATTTTGTGAAAATAATATGCTCAAACAAGACAAATTACAACGTGATATTTTTAGTACTCTTTAATATCGACCACGGAATAAATGCAAGTGCTAAGATCAAGGATGTTACAAATATAAAAAAGAAATATGTTATCCAATACAAGATATGAGAAACAGTTTCATGTCATGCTTCTTAATTGATATCTAATGATATATGTAATTTTTATCCGGAGAGTTTAAATTTTAAGGTAAATTGCATATAATCCAAATAACCCAAATCATAATTTGATATTTGTGTTCGCGCATCACGCGGGTACTAATACTAGTAAAAATAAAGATGCAGCACATCAAATAAGGAACTGGAACTTCAAGCAGCAGATTTTCATAACTGTCTTTCTGAGGCATCACAAGTGAAGGGCAGGAGAAGGCACAAATAAGAATGTGCAAGGATAGATCATGAACAAACAAAGTAAACAGAGACAAGAAACATTTGACGTATGTACATATTCATGAAACTGAACCATACACCATTGACCTGAAAGTTTTGCTAGATAAGTCATTAAGTTTGCTTCTAATTGGACCCAAGCAAAAAGGAATTGTCTAAATTTTCCAAACACCAACAAGGATTAATGCTTGAATGAAGTTGCCATGTGATGTGTGATATTGCACATACCCTGATGTTAGAATCACTGACAGACAAGAATCAGCAATTTCTCTGAACACAACCGCTGGATTTAAGCACCATAAACTAAAAGAATGCGTCCAGCTACCAACAGCAGTTCCTGCACATTCATAGAGGGATAGCAGCATAAAATTAACTATCAAGAAATGAATTAGATCTCTAACTCAGGATTAGAGCATTGTGACTATATCTTCTAGAATTTCATCAGTGTCAGTATTCATGTCACTAGTAAATAAATCATCCTTTCCTCTTTGTTTCTTTTCTATTTTTATTCTTTTGTGTGGTGGTTGAGGCTTGAGGTGCTTCACATTAGTCAGGGACGTCTGGAGCATAAACATATTTATCTCATTTCCTTCTCGTGTGTTCCAAGGATGGAGTTAAAGGGCTTTCACCTCTTTTAACTGATACAGAACCAGATCGAAACAGAACAGAATCACCAAGTATCTCTACTAGTTTTAGTAATCAGGAAAGTTTTAAATAAACCCTCAGATCCTTTTATGCCCTGCAAAAGCATTCAGAAGATCAAGTTCCTTTGAAGAAAGAACACTTAAACGTCCTTCTTACAAAAGCCCATCATTACATGCAAAGCATTTCTTGTTACAATTCATAACAAATATCTGTAAATATTTTAAAATATTTTTGTCAGCAAAATATGTTAAATGATCTGTGCAATTTAGTTTAATAAGATCAAATGGGAGACCTAGTGCGCCTGAAGACAGGAACAATAAGCAGCATCTTTCTCACATATATCAGTACTTACCAGGACTTTTCTTGACATGTCGTTGTAAAGCTAGCTGATAATCACACACATGAAGCCCGTTTCCCGAGAAGAAGTAACGAAGTGAGGTGAATAGTCCTGAATGATACTCATAATTGTCAATGTACATAAAGTTCCTTTAAAAGATAAGTTTAGCATTTAGAATTAGATATAAGATGCAGTACCCTCTAATACAGCTGCTGCCATGCCACTCAAATGAGCTGTCTCTGGCTCAGCTTCAGAAGCAGCTTTGATGGCCTTCAGGGGGAAAATGATAAGAGATTAGGGTGAGAGCAAGTGCAATTATATAAATACTTACACTTGTCCTCATATCTCCACTGTGAAGAAATGGACCTTGGCCCTAACTCAACCCTAAAAGCTAGATCATGGGTGGAGGATTGTGCAAAATCATATAAGGATGCCACAACCCATTTCCTCAACAAATGTGGGAATTAGTACCCCAGAACGCTCAGGACAGAACAATTGGAGTGTGGATAACATGACATGTGGACCCGACATTGAGAATCACAACAACAGGGATCGATGTGCCTTAGATCTGAACCATGTGAAAATTTGATCTTGGGCCTAACTCAACTTCAAAAGCTAGCTCACAAGGGAGGATTGTCCAACACCAAAAAAGGGGGTCACAACCCATTCCCTCAACCCATGTGGGACTTAACAACCATTATCATTATTTTAAGACTAAACAGACCAGCATCAACAAGAATTTACCTTCGAGGCACATTCTTGTAAAATGGGAAAGCACTGCTTCGTCACATTGGCTTCTTGTAGCTCTTTCAAGGCCTTGTCACCCGTCCAACTACAAATTAAGTTGGAGCAGATGAGATAAATAGGTATGTATGTATGTATATATATATATATATATATATATACACACACACACTTGCGCACAACATGCACAGGTAGAATGTGAAAACTAGTTAACAGCAGAAACAATGTTACCTGCAGTAATGTTTGAGCATGAATCACCTTGAGTCAGAGTCTCAAATAAGTATATGAAATAGCTTTCACCTTGTGTGAGAATATGGTTAGATCTAATTTGTACTCAAATTGTAGAATTTTAGTACTTTTCTTTTGCATATACAAATATTTTTATTGGGTTGAAGATCAACTTTGAAGGCTTTACACCATATACAATTATAATTTCCTGATTCAGCTTCAGCAGTAATAAATGTTTAAGTGCGCCAAAACTTAAGAGCTTTCTTAGACTCTGAACAATTAGAATATGTGGGGTACCCATGCCAAACATTTAAAACAATGTCCTGTAACATGACATAACCAAAGTTTGGTCGGAAATGGAAACCTAAACACTGACAGAGTCTTGCTTTTCAAAAGTCAAGTAATTGATTCCATGTCCCTTTCAGTTTCCTAAGACTCCATACTAAATAAAGAAAGTCATGAAAAAATTATAGCTTCTATGAAGCAATGTAAAGTATAATTTAAAATAGAAAAATTATACTTCCCTATCAAAAATGATAAATGGAGTTATCCTCAGCAGTATGGAAAGTGATAAAGTCCCTCAGCATCTTAAAGCATTTCCATACGACTGTATGCATCAAGTTTAAAGAATGAAGATACTGGCCAAATACATGGGAAATGCAAGAAAACAGTCCCTGTCTATCACTTTACCTTTTGCAATTATCAAGAACAGTCTAATTATGAGAAGTAATGGATACTCCTTTTGTTATATAATGTTCCAACATTTGATAATGATGAATACAAACTTGATCTGTTCACATTACATATATGTTTTTCTCTGTTACTTCACATCTGAAGCAGGAACAATAACCGAACCATAACTCACCATGAGAAATAGTGTTGGAAGTCGTGCCTTTCTAAAGTATTTTTCTTCCTATCAATCCAATTCAGTATGTCCTGCAAAAATGATGAATACACGAATAGATGGAAAGCTCTATAAGCTGTCAACAGAACTTAAAATTTGCAGTAGTTACCTGTACCATTTCTACCAAAGGTTGGTAAGTCATAGTATCAGATAGTGTGAGTTGCTCCAGTTCCATCTGCAACTCTTCCAGAAAACAAGAACTGTGAGAGATGAACTAAAATAAAAATGTAAGAAAGTCTTCTTTCAATTTGGCCCCAAATAAAAAGATTAAGTAAGGGCATGGAGAAAAGCTAGTCCATGCTTACGAAGAAAAGTATCCTCCTCAATATCCACACTACCAGCATCACGAGAAATGTCCTCTATATTGCTGCAGACAGACACCAACCAAAACAAATATACGAAAAACTAGTCAAGACAATGATATGTATATACTTCATTTTGATTATGGAATACATACATTTTTCAATTCTTCTGATGAATCATTACTACTTTATCTGATATGCAATACGTGTTTAAGCATTCTGTCTCGAAATAATTCTCTTATTTTACTTCATGTTGAATAAAACAATCAGTTACTAGCAATTTTTAACAGTTGTTTTCATCATTTTGAATTGGAAAGAATTTTTGCTGAAGCACTTCTTCAAGAACTTCTCAATATCTGAACTTTATTTCAAAAGATGAAACGGTATAAGTACAATTTCAACTCGGAAAAATTGATCAAATTGAAAATAATTGATAAGCAAAATAGATCTATCGATTTGGATCAGACAGAGTATTAGTTGTTGTCTGATGTTCAAAACAACCATTTCCTAGACCTAAAGATGAATTAATATATTTCATAGCAGGCAAAACTCTGCATTTGTAGCTCAGCTATTATGTCAAAATCATCTGTTTTTACGAAACTCCTTGTGCATATTTTAATATGTATAATTAAATTTTCCATTATTTTCTACACAAACAAGTCACCAGGGAAAACAACAAATGTCACAAGTGGTTTATATCTATACATACTGGGCTTCATCGAGAATAATGATGGCCCCTGTTATATCTACTTCCATTGCTCTCCTAACAACTGGATCGATGATATAGCTGTATGGACAGAACACTAATTCCGCATCATCAGCCATGGAGCGCGCTGCAAAGTATGAGCAGCCTAAAAATTGTAGAATAGCTTGCTGATGAGTTCACTCCTTGCATAGAAAATAATGGGAAAACTTTACACACAGACTTTGTCACCTTTAACAATTTGTCCAACTTTAACAAGATCTTCAATATCATGAGCCTCGTGGCACCCTCCTTTCTGAAGGGATGGATGACCTTTGACTTTATGAGAATTTCTATTCAGAAATTAGATTAAAATCTCAATTTTTAATCAAGAGAAGAATAGACGATAGAAACATCTGAAAGTCAAACTAACTAACTTGAATTCTGAGCACCCAGCCTCTCGATCCTTCACTATTAACTTGCTGCAATTTCAGCCATAACATTATAACATTGGACAAAAGAGATAGGAAAGCAGATTTTATGAATATATGGAAAATCACCATTTCTCATCAATGTTGTCTTCACCTCGTACATTCACATTTGTACAGTAGTGTTTTCGTGAAGCCTGAAAGAAGATAAATAGTAAGCAAACAACAAGTACAATATCAAGCTGAAAGAAACATAGAAGCAAAACGATCCAAAATCCTTAATGAAGATGTTACATCCCACATTTTCACACGTTAAAGTGTGTCATGATTTAGTCGACATAAGCTCAGAGATCAAGACTATTCTCAAGTTCATGAGTGTATAAAACCATGCATCGCACATGTTGTAAGGTTTAGAAGTTAAATGATTTGAAGAAAATAAGTTTCGTCGGAAGTCGACAAGTTGGGGATGTTATAACCCATAATTTTAGGTGAGACTAGGGTGCTTAACATCATAAGAAGGTGATGTTACGAGGTATTTTAATCGTATGATAGTCGTGTGCTAAGTTTTGAAGTCAAGCACGTTATGAAACAAAAGTTGGCAAAAAGTTGTCGCAAGTTACGTTCATAATTTTACTGAAAATTTGGGTCTAATGTTACCGAGTTTTTCTCTTAATGTACTTGGATTTACGGGGTGATCCATGCACCAAATTGAAGATCTACGAGTCTAGTTTCCAACGCATTAAACCGTCCATAGATACGACATCGGAGTAGAGAGATATTCGCGCTTTCGCGAGACTGCGCAGGCAGCCCCTATGGGACCCACCTAGGCGGTGGAAACTTATCCTTTTGTTATAAAAACGGGGGAAGCCCTTATCTCTCATTTTTCGACCAGAGCACCCCACATATCTCTCTAAAGGCTCTCTAAGAGCTCTCAATGGTTTAAGGGTGATTTCTAAGGTAAACCACCTATATCTAACATCAACAAGCCCGTAAAGGTAGCGGAAAGCGCTTCTATGATGTTGTGATGACGTTAAGGGTTGTTGTGAGTTAAGGGAACCTGGATTTCGAGTTGTAGTTGTTATATAAGGTAAGTAATTATCTCCTTGCTTGTGCTTAAGCCTTTACAAGTGTTGGTGAGGCTGTTTAAAGCAAAATACTACAAGATAGCATTGAAATAGCCTAAGATATGGTTACTGTTTTGTTGGGCTGTTTTGAGGTGATAAATTTGATTTGTGATGGCTGGAAATTAGGAATATAATATGATTATGTTGTGGCTGATGTTGTTAAAATTATTCATTTATCAATTAAGTGAAATGAAGAAGAAAACATGTAAAAACTATGAATTGAAAGTGAAGGTGGAAGTATGTTTGAGTTGTTTGTGCGTGTGTACTGTTTTGGAAGGGTTTTGAGCTAGGTTTCGGCTGGTTCTTAATGTGGTAGCTTGGGTGTGTTATTGTTGATGTTGTTCTTATTGTTTTTATGCTGGTTTGGATGGAAGTGGAATTTTATAGGGGAAATTTTTTCCGATTTTCTATAAATGACCTACTAGCTTAGAAACATGTTTGTAAGTTCTTCTATGGCATTAACTACAAGTTTTATTGTCTTAATGTAGATTGAAGTCTTCGGGAAGATATACGTTGAGTCGTTAATTAACGACAAAGGTATGTTAAGGCTCACTCTTTCTTTCTTTTGGCATGATCTACAAAGAACGTAACCATAACGTCGTTACTTCAAAAAGAACTCTATTCTCAAGATTAAAGGTTGTGAACCTCATTGTTTCATATTGATATAGTTCACGACTCCTATTGTTCTTTGTCGGGATCATTTCACGCCTTGATAGCCTTTGAATTTGATGATCTTTGTTGACTCTCGGACAATTGATACAGACACAATTACATAACGATAATCGGAGGATAACGACCTTGAGCCACTCCGATCAGATCCATAAGGCCCTTCAGAGTTATTGCTTGCATTACACTTATATATGTGTATCTATTTTCTTACCGAGCCGCACTATAGTCGGTCGGGTACAGCACTTATAGTTATATGTGCACACCGTTACAGCTTATTTTGACATTATTGAGTCCTATTAAGGTCGGGTACGACCGAGTCCTCTTTAAGGCCGGGTACGTTATGATACGACATAAGACATTATCGAGTCCTATTAAGGCCGGGTACGACAGAGTCCTCTTCGAGGCCGGGTACGCTATGTTATGACATGATTTGCCTCGCAGAGTGGCTTGATACTATATTATATGACCTCGTTTAGTGGCTTGATTTCCACAGACATGCATATATATCCAGGATTGTGACAGTGTATGCCTTCAGAGGTTTTTTATGAGTTTCGGGTTGACTTCTGTACTCTTCCTTACATATTCAGTACATCTTTCGTACTGACGACCCCTTGCTGGGGCGTTCGTTTCATACCCGCAGGTGCAGATAGAGATTCACACGATACCTTGCAATAGGTGACTTGACTCAGTTGAATGTTGCCACGCTCCCTTCTTCCAAAGTTGTTTAGTAAGCTGATAGGTATGGTGATTGTGTATATATACATAGTTGGGTATGTCGGGGTCCTGTCCCAACCAGATGTTGTTGATGTACTCTCTAGAGGCTTGTAGACATAGTTGGATATGTCGGGGTCCTGTCCCGACCAGATATTGATGTACTCTCTAAAGGCTTGTAGACAGTCGTCTTATATATAGTAGTCTTGTGTGGCTTTGTCGGCCTTCTTAGTGGACCCGTTGTGTTTATATTGGCCTTGTCGGCCTTGTTGTATATATACGTATGTTGGACCTTTTCTGCGGGCAGGTGGTTATGTCTTTTGATCAGGTAATCACTCTTCAGAGGCCTCGTCATCCCACATATGGTTAAGTATATTACAGGTATTAGGATTGGTAAGCACGGGCCTTAGGCACCGGGTACCGGCCACACTCACAAGGTTGGGGTGTGACAGAAAAATTGGCTAGTTTTCTCTAACATGTATATTTCTCGGGATTCCCTCTCTTGTAGGATATTAAGGATTTAACAATTGGCAAGTAGAAAGACATTTTCAACGGAATAGGGAGGAGGTAGTTTTAAATTATTATATTCTGTAAGCTACAATTTTTTTGATAAGGTAATAAATTTTATTGAGAAATTTTGGGCATAAAACTAGTGTTATCAAAAGCGAAAAGCGCAAAAAAGCTCTAAGGTCTATTGGGGTTTTAAACGCAACGCGCAAATAAAGCGCGGGCTTTAATGAAGAAAGGCGCAAATGGAGAAAAAATGCATATATGTATATGTAGTCCAAGACTAATATCAATAAGCATGAATACTAAATATATGGATAAAGAAATTGAAGAAAATTTATTCTAAAATAAAATATCAATTGTTTAGTATCGCCTCTTCAGGATTATGCTCATTGGTAAGGAAAAGTATGTCTTAGAGCCTTGATGACAACACTGAAGAGCCCGCTAAGCAAGGCTAAGCGCTCAACATGATTTGAGCCTCACTTCAGGGCTAAAGCGCGTTTTAAGCGCGCCTTTGATAACACTACTAAAACCCGCATACAAGGGGTATACCAAAAGGTAAAGTCCTACATAAAAATATGATTCTCTACGAATAACAACTCAATCTTCTATACAAATAGGAACTTCATGGGTGCACCAAAAAGACATAAGGGATAAAAGACTACTTTTCAATTGTACAAAATCCATCTCTATCTCTTCAAAAGCTCTCCTATTTCTTTCTCTCCGAAGAACCCACATAAATGCCAAATGAGCCACATCCCAAGCCCTATGTCTCCTTCTCTTTCTACCACGAATCTAGCTGAATATGACATATTTCATGGTTTTTAGCATCACCCACGAGACACCAAACTAGCTCAATATTACCCATCATAACCTCGAGGCCACTTGGCCATGCAGAAGAAGATGATCGACGTACTCACGTGAACCCTTGCACATGAAGCACTAGCTGATGTACGTCACCTTCCTCTTTCTCAACTTCCCAACAGTCATGATAACCCCGAAACAGCTAACCAAGCAAAGAAGCATACTTTTCTCAGCACATTTGGACTCCAAATCAATCTATGTGGAAAAGGAACCTCCTCTCTGACTAGCAACTTTTCATAATAAGATTTGATAGAAAAAAGTAAAAACTATGTTGATTCCCTCCCCCCACCTCCAAGTATCCTGGATATCTTGCAATGTTGCTTAATCGTGAAGCAAGCCTACAAGGTTTTGGAATTCTGTCACTTCCCAATCTTGAAAGTTCCTCCTAAAGTTCAAATCCTAAAAAACCTCTTCATCTTGTATTCTTTGGACTTGTTGGAATGTCATCTTTATTTGACGTGAAATCCTATAAATGTTTGAAAATGTAATTCTCAAAGAATTGACCTCACACCACCTGTGCCCCCAAAAATTAACCCTCCTCCCATCCACTTACTCGAAAAGATACAAATTGGCTAAACTCTTTCTATCCCTTCATAATATTTCTCCACAAACCACAACCATAAGGCATAGTAACAATTTTTGTCCTCCAAGCCCCTTCCACTACCCCATACTTTGGTACTATCACCTCTCTCCAAATGGCATACTTTTATGATATCGCCTCTCTCCAAAAAGCATGCTCCTCAAACCCAAATTTCCGTAACTATTTTCCTAAGGCTTTATTGAAACCCTCAAATCTTTAACGCCAAACCTTCCCCAACATTTATGAGTCATCACTATCTCCGACCTTACCAAGTGAAATTTTTCTGCCCCGTCTGCTGAATCCTATAAAAGTTTCTTTGTAGTCTTTCCATCTTTTCTATGACACTAACAGGTGCCTGAAACAAAGACATAAGTAAGTGGGTATACCCCAAAAAATGCTCTTAATAAGCACTTCCTTTCCTCCTTTGGACAAAGATCTCTTTTGCTATCCTGCCAATCTCTTCTTAACTCTCAGTAGTACGAGATTCCAAGTTGCTTGATCCTTGTTTGAGGCACCAAACGATAATCTAAGGTAAGTAGTAGGAAGAACACCAACCTTACAATTCATGATTGATGCAAGATTCTCAATGTCCTCTACTTCTCCAACTGGAATGATCTCACACTTTCTAAGATTGATTTTGAGAACTAACATCACCTAAAACCAAACCAAAACATGTCGCAAGTGTTCCAACTGACACCTATCTGCATCACAAAAAATTAAAGTGTCATTGTCAAACAAAAGATGTGAGACAACTTATTGACCCTTGTTCCCCAACTACTACATTGAAACCCTCAGATAGCCACTGAAAACAACTTTATCCATCATCCTGCTCAGAGCCTCCATAACTAAAATGAATCTATAAACTACATATATATGACATACCACATTGTTGATTATGACTTGAACACTCCTAGTAGCTATATAAGATATTAGGAAGGCACTAAACTTGTTTGGTTAATAAGTGATTCTTGGATGCAATCGCTTTGAAGTAATATGTTACAATTAAACTTCAAAGCATATTTTGTCAAATGGTAACAAATTCAGTAAGATCCAAAAGGAAATATTTGGAATATCAGTCTCATCGAGATCATCTATCTCATACAAATCCTAACCCAAACTCTAATTTGATCAAAATATTAATCGAACATTATGAAATAATCCAAATTATAATACGCAGTGGAGACCGACAAGAGCTTCCGGATCCTTCTTTACTTTGATTATCAAAGTGATTCAGTTTGGTTTGGTTCCATTTAAGTGCTTCTCTTTTTCTTGTGAAATACCTGGGATAACCTTCTTTCATTTCAAACTAGAATATATTAGCCATGCAAGTCAGCAAAAGCAAAGATAGTTCTATACTTTGACATATGAAAACCTATTGGTTTTAGTTAGTGATTCAAAATTTAATATGCCTATTGTTGAAAAGGCACAACATTTTCTAAAGATATGTATCTAATCTTTGCACAACACATTAGTTCATTAACTGAAGATCCAATCTTCGTAAGACACATCTATTCATGAAAAGGTGCATTGGTTATATTTCACTCTTTAAATACCTTAAGGCACCAGCCCAAGAAATTATCGGTTGACTTCCGTACGATTTTGAGTTCCATGGCTTCATCCTTTGACCTTTCATCATTTCAATCTCCTCTAAAGTCGCTTTCATATTCACGCTAATTTCCTACAAAAGCAGCTAAACAATTTGAGAGTTATCCAGTACTTTGATTTATTATACTTTAAAGATTCCTAAGTGGTTCTTTGTATCTTGAGAGTAGGACGTGACTTTGCTATTTGCACCTGGGTAGCAACTGAATCTACCTTTGAAGACAACTTCCATAGTGTGCCTTGAACCGAGTTTTCACATCCAAAACTCTATATTATAATTTATTGTTAATTGTTGCATCTTAGTCATTTAGTTGGAGTCCTTCTAATTAGTACTTCCATCTGCAATATTTGCCAACGAAGGCACAAGTACTTGACAATTCCCTCAAAATTGTCATTTTCAAATTTGTTAACTGTGATTGCAGCTTAATCGTCTCAATGAAATAGATCATGGTTTTGAGCTCTATTAGGGCATCCTTGCACCACACCTACATACTGTGGATTATCCTCGTCTTGTCATGTTGTTTGCCTAATAGTTTCACTTGAATTCTTTTCATATGTAGCCACTAATCATAATTCTTGGCAGCAAATCCTAATTTCCCAGCCAATTTATGGTTGTTAGCTTAAACCAGTTATTGCCCCCAAATACCTCTCATTAGTCTACCTCAAATATCTCCTTTTTCACAACAAAAATATGAACAAATAAGACTTTAAAGTTGTATCTGGAATCAATCATGACTGCTAAGAAAAATGAACCATGGGCTTGAGTCAATCACAAAAGCTAGCTCAAGTGGTGAGGATTACCAAAGATTATATAAAGAGACTACTACCAATTTCCTTAACCAATTTGGGACATTCTAACCCCCCCCCGATGCATAGTAGGCCCAGTTCACGAGATTCTACCACAGTAGGGCCCAGTTGTCTCTCCATTACTCAAGTCATCCAAGGGAAAGGACCCATGCACCGCAAAAAAGTTTCCCTTTTCGTGTATTTCAACTGAGGATAACATAACTTGGGGACCCAACATTAGGAAAAAAACAAGGATAGGTGTATATCTAATATCATGACAAGAAAAATGAACCTTGAACCTAGCTCAATCAAAAAAGCTAGCTTAAGTGTTAAGGGATTGAGCATTTCTTAGAACCATATAAAGAGACTACAACTCGTTCCTACAACCAATTTGGGACACCTTAACAATGTCAATCATGTCGTTGTTCAACATGTACAAATTGTCTCATTAAAATTGAGCATCTTATCTTCCATTTGGTATTTATTGTTTCATAAAACAAGAGTATGTATACTGTAAGAGCAGCTAAAACATGTTTATTACTGCCTTTAGCCATAAAGACCACCTCAAAACATAATGGAAAATGTAGACAAAACTCCTAAATGGGTTACTTTGTACACGTAGAGAAAAATTTGAGGAATAAAAGAAACAAAGATAAAGGGACATTCTGAAACTTCTTAGCAACATATTTATCACCCAAAAGGAAATTGCAAGTGAAAGGAGCCTTAACAGTTGCAGTTTCAAGCCTCCTGCGTATGCAACTTTGTTCATTTTCTTTCTTTTTTTCAATTACCAATGAAGAATTTATTCTCACATGATATGACCGTATATATTAGCAATAGGTAGGAATATACAAGAAAATTTTAGCAAGTGTAATTCCTAAGGCACGTATGCATATACACGTGTGTATCTGTCTGCATCTATATACATGTAGGGAGTAATAACCTAATTCCATTAGATTCATTATACAATTTATGATAGCCGTGGGCATTTTTTCTTTATTACTGGCCGAGATATTCGTCTGCGGCCGACCCTTAGGATCAATGAGCCTTCATATCTACCCTTTTCCAATTATATACCAAGCTTAGTTCGCATGGCGTAAGGCTCGAACCTGTGACCTGAATCACAAGTCCCTCAACCTTTGCCACTTGAACTAAGCACTAGGGACTAATGATAGCCATGGGAATTTAGGTATAACCATAAACATGATTACATGGTAACTAAGATTGGAAAAGAATATAATAGCTTACTAAAAGGAAAAAAGGAAACCCACCAGCACAGCCATTTGCACCCGATAACTTGTCTTTCTGTATTCCCGAATCACTTGAGCAATTTGTGCATGTGTCCTCCTAAGAATATTATCCAAGTGCAGAAAGAGTCACAATGGTCCAAGTATACTAAATTATGACAGGCCACAAAGTCAGGCATATGAAATTATAATGTGGGTAATGCCAAGGACATTAGAAGATATGCTAGCAACATGGAGAGGATGCAATGTGGATAGAGTGGAAATTTTTTTAGGAATGGCACCTATGTGCATGACGTGGCCGGTGAGAGTCAAAGATGCTTTACAGATAAACACATAGCAGTACACAAATTGAAGACTGAGTATTTATACCTAGCACTTTTTGGTGCGAGCAAAACATAGTATATGGTTTGAAGGTTTTTATCCTCCTTGGAGACGCAATGGTCAGTGAAGCTTTTGAATCACCTACTTGATCCTAGTGTGCATGTGCGTGTGTGTGTGTGTGATGGAGAATCACATTTGAAAAGAAGAAGAAAAAGATGACCTGATTTTCAATACACAAATTCTGCCAATTACTTTGCCTAGAGTTTGCTGCTTCTAGAATGAGTTAACTTCACACGCTAAAGCCTTGGTTCATCGCTTATGGCCTGCTAAGCCTCTAAGGGTTCAATTTTACATAGGGTCCAGATATTGATCTAAAAAACTATGGAAAAAATATTAATCTTACGTGGCATAAAAGATTTTAGGCGCCACATTTTTCTTCTTGTTCTCCCCATTAGTTGCAGCCGATGATGTTGTATCCGGGTTCCCTGCAGAGGCAAAAAAAATTAAATGCGAAATCCGCCTCTGCCTTCAAGTCCTACACTTCAATTGTTGTTTATCTTACAAAGTAATAACGGAACGAAATGAAGTACCTGAGGGCTGCGTTTCAGGAATAAAACCGCCGCCATGACCAATAGGATCAGCAACGGCTTGAGGATCGGGTTTGGAGTGGGTGAGATGAGAATAAAGATTAAGACTCTTAGACTTGAATTTCTGTTGCCAAGCAAGAGCTGAGCAAAGCAAGGACAGCGACTTTCCAGTACCGGTGGGAGATTCTAGCAGCGCGTGAGAACGACCCTCCCTATGTGCTCGATCAAGTGTGGCAATGACTCGATTCATGAAAGCGAGCTGTGTACCGTAGGGTTGGTATGGGAACTCCACCGGAATGCCGCCAATATGCACCACATGTATTGAGGATTTAGGGTTTTGAGTCGCCGACGGCGGTGGTGCTGGCTTATAATTCTTCATTCCTGCAATGGAGACGGCTTCTGCGATGTCGAACTAATTGTGGATTCGTGTATTTTGTGAGTTTTTTTGCTTTGGCGGGAAAGAGGTTTTTTCATTTTCATTGTGGCGGGGGACTTCCCGAGTACTCTCTCTCTTCTTTCGCTTTGCAGTTTGCACGTAAATGACAATTACAAAATGAGCCCCAATTTTTTGAATGCCCAGTTTGCCCATTAGCAATTGCATTTTCCTGGCTGAAGTGCACAAATAGCCCCTTTTGAGACCAATGTTTATATTTTTGCCATGTTTTTAAAAGTTTACAAATATAACTCATGAGCTACACAAGTTGAAAGGATGGAAAATTTTGCTATCACTTTTGGATAACTTTTAAATCGAGGTCTAAAGTATTTTTCATAGTTCTTTTACAACTTTAGACTGTCGGTCAGTCGGGTCTAAATCTTTCAATGAACTTTGTATAAAAAAAATCTTTCAGACAACTTTAGACCTTGGTCATAAATTTTTTATAAGTACTTCAATTTCTTCTATAACTAACGACCATGGGTTCAAAAGTTCACTGATTACCTGTATGATTGATTTTACTTTCTTATCTTTTTTTAGTTTAATTTAGCCTAGCTTTGACTTTGAATTCATTCTCTAAAGTTAAAGTTATCTTTGTCTCTCAAGCACACATCTCTGGTTTAGTAAACTTTCTGAAAATGATCTCAAAATACGAAAACAATATGTGGTTATTTCTTGAATCAACCCAATGTATCTTTGTCAAATAAAAACAACCCAGACATATATGAGTTCAACTTTTTATCATATGCTAAGCTAAATAGATTAGGAAGAGGGGGAGAAGGAGAGAGATGAGATGAAAGCAGTTATGCGTCGCTTAGTCTATGTATGTAAAGGTCTTTATAACAAGAACAAAATATAAACATGGTTTCAAAGAGAAAATTTTGTGCATTTCCCTAGCGAAATTATGTTGGACGGACCTTTTGAAAATTATTGTTTATATATTGACATTGTTAAGAAAGGTTTTGAGAGAATAGCCATGCGTCATAATTTTAAAACATGCTGGTCATAATTTTGTAGCACCAAAAATTCTGACAATCACCAGAAATACCAATCATAATTTTGTGGTTAATTACATAAAAATTTGGCAACCGTTAGAATTTTATGGTCAATTACACAAAAATATGGCATCCGCCCTAATTTCATGACAACAGCATGACCCATCTCCATGGTTTAGAAGTATATGACTAGGGTTGTGCATGGATCGAATCCGATCGGATTTAGCACATTTCGAATTGAAAAATCGGATTTCTATAAAATGCAATCTGAATCTGATCCCAATTAATATTGGATCGGATTAGATTTTAAAATTTGAATCGGATAAATATTTCGAATTTTCGAATCGGATTATACGTATTATTAAGGCAATTATTAATCTAATCAGCTAATGCATATGCCTTATCTACTTCTTCTGTGTTTTGTGCTAATTCAAACATCTCTTTGTTTTTCATCCCTTTTATGAGCATTGCATCTCTAAGAAAATATTTCTCTAGAGGTTCGAGTTGTTATGCCTTTGAGTTGCAAAACTCATACTTATATTTTCTTTGTAGAAGAGGCAATACAACAAGAAAAAATTATGTTTCTGCAATTATGAGGGTACTATGGTGCCAATGTAGCTAAATCCAGCAATTGTAAAGGTAATAACTTGGAGGAAGATGTAAAGGAAGTATTGGCTATCCAAAATTAAAGTTTAGTGTTTATATATCCCCTAATAATTTCGAATTTCGGATCGAATTAAAATTATACCAATCTGAATCCGATCCGGATATCCGAAATTCGAATTTGAACGGATCAGTTCGGATTTCGGATATCTAATCCAAATCCACAGCAAACAATGATGTGCCTCGTGTGCACATTGCCACCTGGTTTTCTAAAATTTAGTTTAATGGAAGTTATGTCTTATGTTGACATTAGTGCACCTAATTAATTTTGTCTCATCAGCTAATGCAACTATCCAAACAAACAAATTTGTTCCCAATCTAATCATGATTTCGTCGATAATTTGGATCTAACTCTCAGCTAAGATAGTGTGGGGTCCATCCCCATAAATGAAATAAAAGAAAAAAAAAAGGAAACACCAAATCTGATAGCAAATCTAGATTTGGAACAAAAGCAAATCGTCAAGTTGGCAACAACAATTTACAAACTAATCAATTTGATTGGTTGGAGTGGACGGTCACTCTTCTTATAAAAGGAAGGCTTCAACTTCTCATTTAACACACCAATCTCAGAGAGAAATATATTTGAGAGCATAGAGAGCAGTGTGAGGTATTCACAGGCGGTGTAGTCTGTGAGGGAAAATGGAGAGTGTGAGCGATATTGCAGTGAGGTGGAAATCTTAAAAGAGTGTTTCTACGTTAAAATCTTTGTGTCATTGTTCTTCTTATTTTTGTTGATTATCGTATATAGGTACTACATTATTGTTCCGCTGTTATTATCGTGAATATTATTTATGTGGGGGGAGAGGGGTTATTCCCAACAACTAGTATTAGAGCACAGGTTCTGCTCGTTTCCATAAATATTGTTCACGGTCGATAGTACTATACTCGGTGAATAATATGCCCGGAGTATGATACGAGATAGTAAAATTCAACAAAGATAGCGATTTTCGAACATGACAACTAAGGTTGAGGGATCTGCTCATCCAACAATGATTACACAAGGTATTAGATAGTGATGCCAAGAAGCCTGATATCGTGGAAGCTGAGGATTAGGCTCACTTGGATGAAAATGCTGCTAGTGAAATCAAGTTGCACGTATCAGATGATGTGATAAATAACACCATTGATGAAGATACTACATGTGGCATTTGGACAAGGTTGGAAAGCCTATACAGGTCCAATATGATGACAAATAAAATGTACCTGAATAAGCAGTTATATGCCCTACATATGGGTGAAGGTACAATTTTTTTGTAACATTTAAATGTGTTTAATAGATTAATCACGCAGCTTGTCAACCTCGGAGTAAAGATCGAGGAAGAGGATAAAGCCATCTTGCTCTTTAACTCATTGACATCTTCGTATGATAATATGCCAACAACCATCTTGCATGGGCAAAAACACTATTGAGTTGAAGGACGTCATATCGGCTCTTCTACTCAATGAGAAGAAGAGAAAGAAGCCTGAAAATCAAGGACATGCTCTCATCACCGAAGGTAGGGGCAGGAGTTACTAAAGAAGTTCAAGCAATTATGGTAGATATGGAGGTCGTGGGAAGTCCAAGAACCAATCTAAATCAAAAGCCAGAAATTACTACAATTGCGATCAACCGATCACTTCAAAAGAGATTGCCCAAATCTAAGAAAGGGCAAAGGTGAAAGCAGTGGCTAGAAGAATGATGACAACACAACCGCCATGATAAAAAATAATGATAATATTGTCCTCTTTATAAATGATGAAGAGGAATACATGCACTTGGCAGGTCTAAAGTCGGAATGGGTGGTTGATACAATAACTTCTTACCATGCCACAATGGTAAGAGAATTTTTTTGCAGATATGTAGCAGGTAATTTGGGCACTATGAGAATGGGTAACACGAGTTACTCAAAGATTTCGGGGATCGGTGACATTTTTATCAAGACAAATGTCGGATGCACATTGGTTCTAAATGACGTGCGACATGTACCTGATTTGCGGATGAACTTGATCTCGGAAATTGCTTTAGACCGAGATGGACACGAGAACTATTTTACAAATCAAAAGTGGAGACTCACCAAGGGATCATTGGTGTTTGCAAAGAGAGTTGCTCGTGGCACGTTGTACATGACAAATGCAGAAATATGCCGAGGTGAATTGAACGCGACACAAAATGAGATTTTCTGCAGATTTGCGGCACAAAAGAATGGGTCATATGAGCGAGAAGGGATTGCAAATTCTTGCAAGAAAATCACTTACCTCTTATGCCAAAGGTACAACGGTAAAACCTTGTGACTACTGTTTATTTGGTAAGCAGCATAGAGTCTCATTTCATACATCGTCTGAAAGAAAATTGAATATACTTGATTTGGTATATTATGATGTTTGTGGTCCAATGGAAATTGAATCGATGTGCGGTAACAAATATTTTGTTACTTTTATTGATGATGCTTCACGAAAATTGTGGGTTTATATTTTGAAAATCAAAGATCAGGTGTTTTAAGTTTTTCAGAATTTTTATGCTCTGGTAAAAAGGGAGACATGCCAAAAGCTAAAGCATCTCCGAACTGACAATGGAGGTGAGTACACTTCAAGGGAATTTTAAGAGTATTGTTCAAGTCATGGGATCAGACATGAAAAGACAGTTCCTGGAACCCCACAACACAATGGTGTAGCTGAAAGAATGAATCGCACCACTATTGAGAAGGTGAAAAGTATGCTCAAAATGGTAAACTGCCTAAGTCATTATGGGGTGAAGCAGTTCAGATAGCCTATTACATGACCAATAGGAGTCCATCAGTTCCATTAGATTTTGACACTCCAAAGAGAGTTTGGACCAACAAAGAGGTGTCCTACTCACATTTGAAGGTATTCGGTTGCAGAGCTTTTGCACATGTACCAAAGGAGCAGAGAACAAAGACGGATGATAAATTCGTTCCCTGCATATTCATCAGATATGGAGATGAAAAGTTCTGGTACAGATTGTGGGATCCTGTAAAAAATAAGGTCATCAGAAGCAGAGATGTAGTCTTTCGAGAAAGTGAAGTTGGATTTGCAGATGACCAGTCAGAGAAGGCAAAGAATGGTATAATCCATAACCTTGTTACCATTCATTCTACTTCTAACTATCCCATAAGTGCATAAAGTACGACCGACGAGGTTGCCGGCCATGGGGAGCAACCTTGTGATGTTATTAAGTAGGGGGAGCAACTTGATGATAATGTCGAGCAAGTGGAGTACCCCACGCAAGAAGAAGAAGAACTTCAACCTACGAGAAGATCATAAAGGCCAAGGGTAAGGTCATGCAGGTACCATTCCACAAAGTATGTTAATCAATAATAAAGGGGAGCCAGAAAGTCGTAAGGAGGTACTGTCTCATCTAGAAAAGAACCAGTGGATGAGAGCCATGCAAGAAGAGATGGAATATCTACAGAAAAATATCACGTACAAGTTGGTTGAACTTCCAAAGGGTAAATGACCACTCAAATGCAATTGGGTCTTTAAACTCAAGAAAGATGGAAATGGCAAGCTAGTCAGATACAAAGCTCGATTGGTGGTAAAAGACTTCGAACAGAAGAAAGGTATTGATTTTGATGAAATCTTCTTACATGTTGTCAAGATGACTTCTATTCGAATAATTTTGAGCTTAGCAGCTAGCCTAGATCTTGAAGTGGAGCAGTTGGATGTGAAAACTGCATTTCTTCATGGAGATTTGGAAGAGAAGATTTATATGGAGCACCCATAAGGATTTGAAGTAGTTGGAAAGAAACACATGGTGTGCAAATTGAATAAGAGTTTTTATGGGTTGAAACATGCACCAAGGCAGTGGTACAAGAAGTTTGACTCATTCATGAAAAGTCAAACTTACATAAAGACATATTGTGATCCATGTGTATACTTCAAAAGATTTTCTGACAATAACTTTATTATTTTATTGTTGTATGTGGATGGCATGTTAATTGTAGGAAAAGACAAGGAGTTGATCGCATCGTTGAAGGGAGACTTGTTTAAGTCCTTTGACATAAAGGACTTGGGCCTAGCACAACAAATTCTAGGGATGAAGATAGTCCGAGAGCGAACAAGCAGAAAGTTGTGGTTGTTTCAGGAGAAGTACATTAAACGTGTACTGGAACGCTTCAACATGAAGAGTGCTAAGCCAGTCATCACACCTCTTGATAGACATCTAAAGTTGAGCAGGAAGATGTATCCTACAATAATGGAGGGAAATGAGAGCATGACCAAAATTCGTTATTCCTCTGCCGTCGGAAGTTTGATGTATGTAATGGTATGCACTAGACCTGATATTACTCACGCAGTTGGTGTTGTCAACATGTTTCTTGAAAATCCTGGAAAAGAACATTGGGAAGTAGTCAAGTGGATACTCAGGTACCTGAGAGGTACCACAGGAGATTGTTTGTGCTTTGGAGGATCTGATCCAATCTTGAAGGGCTATACATATATTGATATGGCAAGTGACATTGATAACAAAAAAATCAACTATTGGATATTTGTTTTCATTTTCGGGGGGGGGGGGGGGGAGGGGTTATATCATGGCAGTCGAGGTTACAGAAGTGTGTCGTACTATCTACAACTGAAGCGGAGTACATTGCCGCTACTGAAGCTAGTAAGGAGATGATATGGCTAAAACGATTTCTTCAAGAGTTCGGCTTGCATCATAAGGAGTATGTCGTCTATTGTGACAGTCAAAGTGCCTTAGACCCAAGCAAGAACTCCATGTACTATGCAAGGACCAAACACGTTGATGTGAGATATCATTGGATATGAGAAAAGATAGAGAGTGAATCTCTACATGTCCCGAAGATTTCCACAAGTGAGAATCTTGCAGATATGCTGACCAAGGTGGTATCAAGGGGCAAGTTTGAGTTGTGCAAAGAACTTGTCGGCATGCACTCAAGTTAGAAGTCCGGTGTTACCTCTTCAGGAGGATGAGTCTGGAGGGGGAGATTTGTGGGGTCCATCCCCATAAATAAAATAAAAGAAAAAGAAAATAAAAATAAAAAAGGAAACACCAAATCTGATAGTAAATCTAGATTTGAAACAAAAGCAAATCGGCAAGTTGGCAACAATAGTTTGCAAACTAATCAATTTGATTGGTTGGAGTGGACGCTCACTCTTCCTCTAAAAGGAAGGCTTCAGCTTCTCATTTAACATACCAATCTCAGAGAGAAATATATCTGAGAGCATAGAGAGCAATGTGAGGTATTCATAGGAGGTGTAGTATGTGATGGAAGATAGAGAGTGTGAGCGATATTGTAGTGAGGTGAGAATCTTAAAAGAAGGTTATTCTCTTGAGTGTGTAGTGGTCCCTGGAGTACTTTACTCGGGACTACTGAGTGTAAAATTCATCATTATTAGTTGATTACTTTGCTCCTATCGGGCTCGTGGTTTTTCCCTCTTATTCAGAAGGGTTTTCCACATTAAAATCCCTGTGTCCTTGCTGTTCTTTTTATTTTTGTTGATTACCGTATTTCGATACTACATTATTGTTCCACTGTTATTACCATGAATATTATTTATGTGGGGGGTTTATTCCCAACATATAGGACACCAATGCTTCTTGTTTGACAAGCTTCAACCAATTTTGAATTTATGACTGTGGCGACATACAATGCGTAGGAATTTACTCATTGTAAGGAAACTAATCTCTTGAGTCGTTCAGTTGGGAAATAAGTTATTTCATGATTAATTATTTCGGGATTAGTTATCCCACTCTCCCAGGGAATAAAAAAAATACTACAATCTTGGGATAATTAATCTCACGATTAGTTATACCACGATTTTATCCTAACTAAATGTGAAATAAACTCATCTCAATTTAATCCGAGATTAATTATCTCTTATCTCTCGTACCAAACAAGTCTAACTGTTGCTGGCACATTTGCTGAGGACATGTCAGATTAGGCTGGTATGTAGGTAGCATTTGGTCTCTTATGTGAAAATTTATTATTCTGTATTTTCACTTGTGGCATCAAAGCCATTGACAGTCTACACGTGTTTAGTAATTCCAGCATACCGTTATTAGATTGGATTAGCTTTTGCATCATAAGAAAGCTCTATAGTGCAGTATAAAATATTATTCAAAAATGAATACATTTTATTTTTTAAGCGTTAAAGAATCTATTAATAGTTAATACTTAGTAAATGCACTAGAAGGGAGATAAACAAGGAGTTGGTTCTGGAATCTGTACAGCAAGAAAAAGGAGCTGGAACTTATACAGTAAGTATATCTTATATTGATACAACACATCCACAACAACGGGCTTTGATAAATTAAAACCTCCCAATAAGCCTGAGTGAATTTCCATAATGAGGAAGCTGCTGCTGCAGGGTGGGGGTGGGCGATAGAAATGTCCCTCACCAGTTATGATCTGTCTTTCCAAATGGCTATTGATAAGAGGGACGTTCTGATCATTTCCCAGAATTTTCTCATGAGTTGCTTTCCAGTACTCCTTTTAGAAGATTCAGTCCTTCTGCTGATATGCTTCTACGAACTCGAGTCTGAGGAACTTCTATCCGAGGTGGAGGATCTGGAGAGAAGCAAATCACGATTACTGTTAAATTGTCGCATGTGTTGCGCTTGAGGGCTTCCCTGACCAATTCTCTTGAACATCTTTCAGGATCATTATGCAGCATCAGTTCTTTCCTGGCCAGTGTAACGGCACATTGGCTACTCATAACATCCCAAAGACCATCACAACCCATGATAAGGAACTCATCATCCTCCGTCAACAACGTTTCCTGCAACTCTGGTTCTGCACTCAATGGGCAGGCAGATCCTTTTGGGCCCTTCATGTGCCAATCTCCCAACGCACGTGCTATAGATAACTGTCCATTTAAGTATCCATCATATATGATTCCTCCAAGTTTTTCTATTCTAAGTCTTTCAGACGTGCTATTTGGTTTGTGGTCCTTGGACAGCTCAATTGCTTTACCTCGTTTCCCCAGCACAGCGCGACAATCACCTGCATTAGCAACCATCATGGTTCTGCAAAAGATCAAATCGTGTTATACACTAATAAGCAACGAACTTTGTTGAAATGAAAATTTGATCAAGTACATATGATAAAGAAACTTGACAAATTAAGCCATTTGCACTTGATGTAGGAATCTAGAAGAAACGAAACAGACCAAGCAATTTGTACACTGGCACTAGTTCGTGAAGCATATTTATGGTAGCCTAATATTGCATTAATTTCCACATTTAGGCCCATATTGACGGTTAAGTTAGAATTAGTGTGAATGAAGGATATATACATATATATATATATATATATATATATATATATATATATATATATATATATATATAGTTTTGAACTTTAAATATGGAAACAAAATCAATGCAGTTCCCTTTATTCTACTTCACAAGCCGGTCCAAGAAATATCCTCATTCATTTCCATAAATAACAAAAACTTGACAAATAACAAAGAAAGAGATTCTGATCTTATTTTTCCCTTCCGAAAGTACATTTTTCTAAGAAGTGTCAGAAACATCAGCAGTCACTAGATCAGTAGTCACTAGAACTGGGGGATCTTTCATTTCAACAAGAGAAGTCCAGATGGAAGAACTTTAAGACGATAAAGATGCAGACTTACTAACCTTCCAAACATTAGAGCTGTCAGTGCTGTAGTGCCAGAGGATATGTCGAGGGAACTATCATCAGCAAAGGCATAGTCCGCTTTCAGAAAAGCATTCTTGAGTGCCCTCTCCAAACACAGGGGAAAACAGGAGTCCTCAAGTATGAACTTGAGAATGTTATTCCTAACAAATAGTGCTGCATCTGTACCCCCATGGCCATCAAATACCTGCTTAGAAAGTTGTTCACTTTAAAAGAATGCAAACAGTTTGCATCTGTACATGTTTTACATGTGCATATCATTTATCATGCATCCTAGATAAACACAATAAAGCCGATTTAGCCAACAATTAAGAATTTGAAGATTGCTTTAGTACACATGCAGTGTAAATTTGAGTCAGTTTTGTCTTTCTTGAATCTTTCTCTTTTCTTTTGTCCTGGAATTTCTAGAATTTTGATACATTTAAAAGATATGAGGAAAAAGTCCAGAATATTCAGAGTTCTTTGAAGTAGTATGCACTAAAAAGCTTTCGATGTTCTAAAACATAAAATAATTTTGATACATTAGTTGCTTGGTGTACAACAAAAGGAAGAGTTTACGAGTCCTTTCTGGATTATGAAAACTCAGACTGTTGTAGTTCTAAAAATATGAATGGAGATATTGCAGTATAGCATAAGATTCATAAAATCATCTTAGGAATAATTCTGTACATTGCCTTATATGTTACTGTTCAATAAATATTTTTTAGTGAGCTCTGAACAAGCTCCTGATTCTGTGCTATTTCGTGTTCCTTCTGCTTTTTCCCTCAACATATACTTGGCCATTTTTTGCTTACCACAACAGTCTCTTCCCACATGATAACTAAAAAGAAAATAAAGCCCAAAATGGTCACCCCTGATATCTCCATTTGCTAATGTGATTGATTTGATAAAAGTACACAGCCAAGATCATTTTGAAGTCCTTAACACTCGTACTGATCAAACAAATTCGGTAATTTGCTCGAATTACGACATGCTTAAGCTAATTCCTAATTTCATCCGACAGAAAATAAACTAGAAGTTGTTTCGACCTAAGGCTGAGTGAATGAGGAGAGAATATCCAGCAGAAAAAGTAGTTCATTTAGGCTGATGAAGTGCAGGAGTTAATAACAGGTGGCATTACAGCTATACCATCCAAAAGACAAGTAGAGAAGTTACACACCCCATAGAACGCCCCTGGTGAAGTTAGACCTGTCATGTCACCAACATGATTGAGTAGATCATCTATACAGATGTGTTCATCCTCCATGTACTGTTTGGGTCCTTTCTCAGCACAACTTCCAGAACGGAATACTGGCAAAAAATTTGAGTTCTCTTCTGAAGGGTACAGTGAAACTTTCACTCCGATTTCAAGATCCTAGCAAAATGTAAGAGGAAAAAAACATTAGTTGCACAATCTAAGCTACTGTAGATTTTTTTGAAAGTAAGAGGGTAATAGTCTAATTGACAGGAAGGAAGATTGATAGAAGGTACTAATGCTGTTATTAGCCAGCATCAAAGGATAATTTACTGCAACTTGTAGAAGTTCAGATGCTGATACAGATGTGCTCCCCCCCCCTCCCCCCCCAAAAAAAAAAAAAGTTCGGGGGGGGGGGGGGGGGACTAGACGATGAACAAGGCTTGTCATAGAGCAACAAGGTGAAGGGCCCCAAAAAATACAACAAATATGGGGCAAAACTAGAAGTCATAGAGCAGCAAAGTAAAGTCCTGCACAAGAAAGGAAGAGAAGAAAGGATGGGGAATTTGAGTGCTGGAATGGTCACTTATACGAAAGCACCTAGCAAGTTGCTATCTATATATTGAAGCTCATGCCAACAAGGTTATGCTCCAATATACATGTGCAAATCCAGAATGATTTCATTGACTGATCACCGAGCAAGAAAGATGCTTTACAAAACATTTCAGGTTGGAAAACTCTATAAGAGTGTCATCAAGTTAGGTTACGCCAACCTCGAACTAGATGTGGTCATCTCTCTGATCTAACACCACAAGAGATGGTCAGGGATCATCCTCTCAATAGGACAGAAAGAAGGAATCATCCTCTGAACTACACAGACTAGAATTCATTGCTATATAACCAGATTTTAAAATAAAATAAACTGCCTTCACTAAAGGACTTCGGACAAACCTCTAACTAAATTTTTACTTAGATACAACAACAACAACAAAAAACCCAGTATAGTCACACAAGCGGGGTCAGGAGGTTAGTGTGTACACAAAACTTACTCCTATCTTGAAGGCAGAGAAGTTGTTTCAGATAAAAAATTTGCTTAGACTAAAACACTAAATAATAAAGTAGCATAAAGTAAATCAGCTAGGAGATAAAACAGTAGCTGCAAGACCAAAGCATTAATTAACTAATAACTTACCAAATCCGTCGCTGCTACAAATGCAACAGAGCCTAATGAATGTCGTCCGACAGATAGGTGCCTTGGTGGTTTACCAATTGTCTGCTTTAGCTCGCCTGATCCCTCTCGCAATTCATCTTTTGCAGAAGATGTATTCTCCTGACTACTGTAGCCCTCTTCTAATATACCAAATGGCGGTGAAAAATCAGTGCCCGCAGCCATATGCATCCCAAGATCATCAACTCTACTTCCTTAACCAAATCTTGAGAGCCAAAAAAGATTCCTTAAAAACCCCAAAAATTGAATACTCCGTCAAAATTCAATTTATCCCCAAATCGAAGGAAATAAGAGGATTCAATCTCTTGGCAATATTAAAAGTCTTAATCTTTCAGTTTTATTGACCAATTTGAGACCCGTTTGAGCTCTTCCTAGATCACAATAAGCAGAAACAAACCCACTTTCTTAACCGCCTAATATCATTAAAAATCAACCGATCAAAAATAATTAAAACGCACAAAAATGGTTAATTTTTCACCAACCCATTTGAAGGCATAATTTAGGAACCTAATTAAAAGAGGGATCTTTATGGACCAACTTAAGGATCATCAAAACTATATTGAAATTGAAACAAAGTTACCAGACCCGAATACCGAAACGATTCAAGCAAGACCCGAAATGATTGTAATGATTCTCACAACGAAGGAAAAGAAATTTTCCCAAAAAAGAGAAGCTCCTAAAAGGGAAAATGGGGAAACCAAAGAACAGAGAATAAAGGCAGATGATTGCGGTTGGCAACCGGCTGTTGCAGGTAATCCGGTGGATGTAGTAGCTGTCATGCGTGAGTTGACTGACACGTTTTCGGATTTTATTGGTTGGAGACTTGTGATTGACCGGATAGCTCTCTGAACAGTTTCGAAAATGCTACCTGACCGTTGGATGTTTGGCGCTTGATAAGCGGACGGTTTGATTTCGAGTATTGGTTTCCTTCCAGAGTCAGCGTGGGTAGGTTCGTTAACAGCCGTTAAAGACAAAGTGCCTTAGGAATCTCGAGGATAAACGTGGCAGATATTCATTGGAATGTCTCTTTTTCGGCTAAGGTTGAAAGTCCATCCCAAAATGGAAATGATTGTAAAGCGGAGAACTTATTTCGGCTTTTGGGCCATGGTATGAGCCATAATTTGAGAGGCATGTCATGACCCAATAGGCCAATAGAATCAAACATTTGGACAATTTGACACGATTTTGCTGATGGCTGACTATATAAGGTACTCTTCTATCCTAATTTGGATTGTTAAGGGTAAGGTGCTAGAAAATGTTTTTCTACCTCCACAGAGGTATGGGTAAGATATGCATATATATTATTCTTCTCATACCTCATACCGTGGGAATACACTGAATATGTTATTGTTGTTATTTTTGGGATAGTGTTGGCACATAACCATCAACTTGATAGACTATGGTGTGTGAACGTGTTAAATAAGGACGAAATAGACCTAAAATCCCTTGGAATGAAGTTGTCTTAGCAAATCACTTGGCTAAAGATAAGATACAACAACAACAATAACAACATAGTGGATTTTGGGGAGGGTAAGATGTACGCAACCTTACCCCTACCTTGGAAGGGCAGAGAGGTTGTTTCTGATAGACCTTCAGCTAAAGAAAAGATGAAAGAAGTACTGATAACAAGTAATAGCAATACAAGGTATTAAGCCTAAGGATAAAATTGTCACGACCCAAAATCCTAACATGTCGTGATGGTGCCTATCGTGGTACTAGGCAAGCCGACATTTATGAAATAACTCCAACACTTAACAGAAAACAGATTTAAAACAGTTTAAATGATAACAACTTCTCATAAACAAGATAGAAAATCCAAAATACAACGCGAAAATTCCCAACATCGGAGTTTCACTGAGTACATGAGCATCTATACATCACAAGTCCGAAAAATAGTGTCTATGATAATATGAATCTAAATACAATAAGTGGAAAGATAGGGAAGGAGAAACAAGGTCTGTGAAACGCCGGCAACTATCTCGAAATCTCAAGAAGATCAACTGTGCGCGAAAATCAACACCCACTGTGTCCGGGAATACCTGAATCTACACACTAAGTGCAGGGTGTAGTATGAGTATAACCAACTTATCAAGTAACAATGCTAAATAAAGAACTAAAAGTAGTGACGAGTTCACAGTTATAGTTCAATTACAGTGATTTCAACATAAGAAAGTAGGCATGCTCTCAAGTTCGATAAATTAGGTCAACAGTTATTCCATGACAAGTTCAGGTGAAACAGAGTGTAATATCTTTCAGAATTTTCAAGACAATGATACATGGAAGCTAAGTACAACAATAATGAAATCAAATGCATCCTCTCAGGGCCACAGTCACTAAGCCTTCCCATTCACTCAGCACTCGACACTCGCACTCAGTAGGTACCTGCGCTCACTGGAGGTGTGTGCAGACTCCGGAGGGTCTCCTTCAGCCCAAGTTCTATAAATTCGCACGGACAACTCACATGCTACACGGACAACTCATGTGCTATAATATAATATCTGGATCCGCACGAACAACTCACGTGCTGCACGAACAATTCACATTATATAGTATAACATCTGGATCTGCACATGCAACTCACGTGCTGCACGGACAACTCACGTGCTATAGTACAATACCTCATAATCAGGCCCTCGGCCTCACTTAGTCATTAACCTCTCCAGTCTCTCGGGCTCTCAGAAATCGCAATAAGTAGCCCAGACAACAATGATATAATGCATACAAATGAATAATGGAGACTGAGATGTAATATACAAATAAACTGTGACTGAGTATAAAATAATAATTTAGCAGATAATTCAACATGTACACGACCTCTGTGGGTCCTTACAATGCCAACACGTAGTCTAAACATGATTTGTGGTTAAATTGCTCTAATACATGAAAAATGTACAGATAACAATAGATTATACAACTACACGGTTCCACGGAATTTGACCAAGTAGCAATTCTTACGGTGCACGCCCACACACTCGTCACCTAGCACGTGCGTCAGCTCAAAACCAAATACATAACACGTAATATGAGGTTACTTACCTCAATTCGAGCAAATTCCTACTCCAACACACCCTTGCCTCGCAAAACAGCCTAAGAATGCCTCAAATCTATCCATAAACAATGCGATATAATAAATACGGGCTAGAGGAATCAACTCCATAAGAAAATGCTAAGCTATTAATCAGAATCAAAAATCGGCTCAAAGCCGGCCCTCGGGCCCACGTTTCGAAATTCGATAAAAGTCACAAAACCCGAAAGCCCACTCAACCACGAGTCTAACCACACCAAATTTATCAAAATCCGACACCAAATCGTCACCCAAATCCCCAAATCAAACTCTCCAAATCCCTAGCCTCAAACTCTCAATCTACACCTTAAATACACACCAAATAGGTGGGAAAATCAATGGGGAAGCAATATTATTGATCAAAAATAAGCACAAGGGACTTATCTCAAGAATTCCCTCGAAAACCCTCTCTACAATCGCCTAAATCGTGCTTGAAATATTTGAAATGAAGCCGAAATCGCGAACCCTTGTTTTAATAATCTGCCCAGGCTTTTCGCACCTGCGGCCATATATTCGCACCTGCGGAACCGCTTCTACGGTAAATCCTCTGCTTATGTGGAAATCACTTAAGTCCCCCAGGCCCGCAGCCGCGCTTCAGGTTTCGCACCTGCGGAGACGCTTCTGAGGCCATCTACCCTCTTCTGCGGAAACATGCCTCTCTCTCAACTCCGCATCTGCGGAGCCTCGTTCGTACCTGCGGGCTCGCAGATGCGGTTAACCTCTCGCACATGTGCCCTGCCCTGCCCAGACCGGCCCAACTCCGCTTCTACGTAATTCCAACCGCATCTGTGGCATCGTAGGTGCAAAAACAACCTCGCACCTGCGACCTCTACTCACTTCCTCCCTGGCCGCTTCTACGGCTCCTTTCTCGCTTATGCGAGAACGCACCTGCGATCCCTACTCCGCAGGTGCGATTGCACCAGAAGCTGGTGACCTCCAGCATTCCCTTTAACTTCAAATCTATCCGACAACCATCCTAACTCAACCCGGGGCCCCCGAGACCTCAACCAAACATACCATCAAGTCCCAAAACATCATACGAACTTAGTCGAGCCCTCAAATCACCTCGAACAACGCCAAAAACATGAATCGTGCATAGATTCAAGCCTAATGAATTTTGAACTTCTAATTTCTACAAACGACGTCGAAACCTATCAAAACACGTCCGATTGATCCCAAATTTTTTCACAAGTCACATTTGACATTACGGACCTACTCCAACTTCCGCAATCAGAATCCGACCCGATATCAAAAAGTTCACTCCCGGTCGAACTTTCCCAAAATTCTAACTTTCACCATTTCAAGCCTAATTCCACTACGGATCTCTAAATCACAATCCGGACACGCTGCTAAGTCCAAAATCACCTAACGGAGCTAACAGAACCATCAAAACTCTGTTATAGAGTCATTTACTCAAAGATCAACATCTGATCAATCATTTTAACTTAAGCTTTCAATCTTAAGACTAAGTGTCTCATTTCATCCTGAAATCACACCGGACCCAAACCGACTACCCCGTCAAGTCACATAACAGCTATAAAGTACAAAATGAGCAGTAAATGGGGGAACATAACTACAACTCTCAAAACGACCGGCCGGGTCGTTACATCCTCCCCCTCTTAAACAAACGTTCGTCCTCAAACAAGTCTAGAAACATACCTGGAGTCTCAAATAGGTGTGGATATCTGCTCCGCATCTCCAGCTCGATCTCCCAAATAGCCTCCTCAACTGGCTGACCTCTCCACTGCACCTTTACTGAAGTTATGCCCTTTGACCTCAACTTTCAACCTGCCGATCCAAATTGGCCATCGGCTCCACATCATAAGTCAGATCACCATCCAACTGAATTGTGCTGAAAGCCAAAACATAAGAGGGATCGCTGACATACTTCCGGAGCATAGAAACATGAAATACTAGATGCACACTCGACAAACTAGGTGGCAAGGCAAGCTTGTAAGCCACCTCCCCAATCCTCTGAAGTACCTCAAATGGCCCAATATATTGAGGGCTCAACTTGCCCTTTTTCCCGAACCTCATAACACCCTTCATGGGTGAAACCTTGAGCAACACCTTTTCCCCAACCATGTAAGCAACATCACGGACCTTCCTGTCGGCATAACTCTTCTGTCTAGACTGCGCCATGCGAAGCCGTTCCTTAATTGTCTTAACCTTGTCCAAAGCATCCTGGACCAAGCCAGTATCTAATAGCCTAGACTCTACAAGCTCAAACCAACCCACCGGAGATCTACACCGTCTCCCATACAAAGCCTCATACAGAGCCATCTGAATGCTTGATTGGTAGTAGCCGCGAGTGGCAGAAACTGATCCCAAGAACCCCCAAAATCAATGACACAAGTGCGTAGCATATCCTCCAATATCTAAATAGTGCGCTCGGACTGTCCGTCCATGTGAGGGTGAAATGTTATGCTCAACTCAACCTGGGTACCCAACTCTCGCTGCACGGCTCTCCAAAACTGCGATATGAACTGTGGGCCTCGATCTGAAATGATGGACATTGGCACGCCGTGGAGGCAAAAAATCTCTCGGATGTAAATCTCAGCCAACTGCTCCAAAGTATAAGTAGTTCCAATCGGAATGAAGTGCGCGGACTTGGTCAGCCGATCCACAATCACCCAAATAGCATCAAATTTCCTCGAAGTCCATAAGAGCTCAACTACAAAATCCATGGTGATCCGCTCCCTTTCCACTCTGCAATCTCTAACCTCTGAAGCAATCCGCCTGGTCTCTGATGCTTATACTTTACCTGCTGACAGTTGAGGCACCGAGCTACAAACCCCACTATATCTTTCTTCATTCTGCTCCACCAATAGTGCTGCCTCAAGTCCTGGTACATCTTCGCGACACCCGGATAAATGGAATATCGCGAATTGTGGGCCTCCTCAAGAATCAACTCACGTAGCCCATCCACGTCAGGCACACAAATCCGACCCTGCATCCTCAATACCCCATCATCCCCAATAGTAACATCTCTGGGACCACCGTACTGAATCATGCCCTTAAGGACAAGCAAATGAGGATCATCATATTGGCGCTCTCTGATGCTATTGGTAGATATGCTAAACTCTCCAAACTCTCCGCCTTGCGACTCAAGGCATCGGCCACCACATTATCCTTTACGGGATGATAGAGGATAATGATGTCATAATTCTTAAGCAACTCCAACCATCTCTGGTGCCGCAAGTTAAGGTTCTTCTATTTAAACAGATGCTGTAGACTTCGGTGATCGGTGAAAACCTCACATGGGACACCATACAAATAGTGCCGTCAGATCTTCAAGGCATGGACAATAGCTGCTAACTCGAGGTCGTGGACATGATAGTTCTTCTCATGCACCTTTAGTTATCTAGACACGTAATAAATCATCCTATCATTTTGCATCAACACCTTGCCGAGATCAATGCGTGACGCATCACAATATACCGTATGGGACCCCGAACCAGTAGGCAACACCAACACTGGGGCTGTAGTCAAAACAGTCTTGAGCTTTTGAAAGCTCTCCTCACAATCCTCGGTCCACCTGAATGGAGCACCCTTCTGGGTCAATCTGGTCATAGATGCTGCAACAAACGAGAAACCCTCTACAAATTGACGGTAATACCCTGCCAAACCAAGAAAATTCTGGATCTCTGTAGCTGAGGATGGTCTGGGCCAACTCTGCACTGCTTCAATCTTCTTCGGATCTATCCTTGTCCCCTCACTCGATACCACATGGTCCAAAAATGCCACTGAATCTAGCCAGAAATCACACTTTGAAATTTTTTCATACACTTATCTTCTCTTAAGGTCTGGAGCACAGTCCTCAGGTGCTGCTCATGATCCTTCTGGATCCGGGAGTACACTAGAATGTCGTCAATAAATACAATAATGAAGGAGTCAAGATTGGGCTGAAGTACACTGTTCATCAAGTGCATGAATGTTGTTGGGGTGTTGGTCAGCCCAAAAGACATCACAAGGAACTCGTAATGACCATACTGAGTCCTGAAAGTAGTCTTCGGGATATCTGGCTCCCGAATTTTCAACTGATGATAGCCTGAACGTAAGTCGATCTTAGAGAACACCCTGGCACCCTAAAGCTAATCAAATAGGTCATCAATATGTAGCAATGGATACCTGTTATTCACTGTGACCTTATTCAACTCACGATAATCAATACACATTCGCATAGATTCTTCTGTCTTCTTTACAAACAAGACAGGAGCACCCCAATACGACACACAAGGCCTAATAAACCCCTTATCAAGGAGTTCCTGAAGTTGTTCCTTCAATACCTTCAACTCAGTCGTTGCCATACGATACAGTGGAATAGAAATGGGCTAAGTGCCCGGTGCCAAGTCAATACCAAAATCAATATCCCTGTTATGCGGCATGCCCGGCAGGTCTACAGGAAACATATCCGAAAAATCTCGCACCACCGGGATAGAATCAATAGCAGGAGTATCAACTCCAACATCCCTCACAAAGGCCAAATAAGATAAACAACCCTTCCCAACCATCCGTTGGGCCTTCAAATATAAAATCACTATGCTGGGAATATAGTCTAGAGAACCTCTCCACTCGATCCTCGGCAACCCCGACATCGCCAACATTACGGTCTTAGTGTGACAATCTAGAACAACATGACATGGAGATAACCAATCCATACCCAAGATCACATTGAAGTCCACCATACTAAGCAATAAGAGATCAGCTCTGGTCTCCAATCCCAGTAGTCACTACACACAACCGATATACACGGTCCACAATAATAGTATCGCCCACTGAAGTAGATATACGAACAAATGAAATTAAGGACTCATGGGGCATATCCAGATAATAAGCAAAATACGATGATACATATGAATAAGTGGAACCAGGGTCAAATAATGCAGAGGCATCCCTATGGTATACTGAGACAATGCCTGTGATCACTGCATCAGAGGCAACAATATCTGGTCTGGCAGGGATAGCATAGAATCGGGCCTGACTGCCCCATGCTCGGCTTCCCCCTTTTAGGGAGACCTCTAGCTGCTTGGGCCCCACCATGAGCTGGCTGAGTGGGTGGCATAACTACTGTTGCTGTTGCCATCGACCGAGAAGTTTGTTGTGGAGCCCCACTCAACAACCTAGGGCAATCTCTCTTGATATGACCAAAGTCTCCCCACTCAAAACAACCCCTCATGTGATGGAATTGCTGCTCTGGATAACCCGATGAACTACCTGTAGAAGCCTGAGCGGACGAGGCATAGTGGGAATTCTGCGCTGGTAGTGCACTGAATGAAGACTGTCCTAAATGAGCACTATATGAACCGTGGCTAGCTGATGCGCCACGATGAGCTGGACGAGTCATCTGAGCGGGCCTATAAGGACGACCCATACTATGGTAGGACTGCCCCCCAGAAGGTACACCACCGAAACTGCCCGAACCTCAAGGCCTCTTGGCCTCCCTCTCACCCCGCTCCTGGCTACAAACCATCTCTATCTGCTGAGTAATGTCAACCACCTCATCAAAAGTGGCACCAGATACCCTCTCTCTAGTCATATGCAACCACAGTTGATACGTGAGGCCATCAATGAACCTCATGATCCTCTCCCTATCAGTGGAAACCAACAAAACTGCGTGGCGAGCTAACTCAAAAAACCTCATCTCGTACTGGGTCACAGATATGCCATCCTGCCGAAGCTGCTCAAACTATCTATGCAGCTTCTTTCTGTGAGACTGCAACACGAACTTCTCCAAAAAGAGGACAGAGAACTCCTGCCATGTAAGTGGTGCTGCACCAACCGACCCACACCTCTCATAAGACTCCCACCATCTGAAGGCAGCCCCAGAAAATTGAAAAGTAGTGAACGAGACCCCACTGGTCTCCAGAATACGTGCCGTGCGAAGCATTCGCTGGCACTTGTCCAAGAAGCCCTAGGCATCCTCCGACTCAGCACCACTAAATGATGGAGGCCGAAGCCTATAAAATCTCTCAAGCCTTCTCTACTCATCATAAGTCATAACGGGGACTATCGGGGACTGAGCAGCTGCAACCAGCTGGGCTGGTAGCACCTTTGGTGCCTGAAGTCCCTGCATCTCCTGCTCTAGAGTACGGGCAACAGGGGTATGAGTACCTCCCCTGGACTGAGAAGTGGCTGGCGTGGCCTGAGCCGATACCACCTGAGCAAGGCATGTACAAAATGTCAATATCTAGGCCAAGGCCTCCTGGAGGTCTGGAATCATAATGGGTACATCTGGTTCCTGGAATGACCCCACTGGATCAACCACATCTGGAACCTGCTCCTGAGTTGGAGCAACTGGTGGATCTGCAGGTGCTGCTCTAGCTGCTGTACGAGTTGTACCTCTACCCTTACCGCGACCTCGGCCTCTCGTGGACCTATTTGGTTGTACTGGTGGCTATGCATCCTGTCCGGTAGCACATGTCCTCACCATCTGTAAGAGAATAGGATACAAAAGTTTAGATACCGGAACAACAAATCTGCACGACAAGAATACAAGAATGTGAAATTTTCTAAGGGTTCGGCAACCCCTCAAAGATAAGTACAGGCGTCTCCGTACCAATCCTCAAGACTCTACTAAACTTACTCATGACTAGTGAGACCTACGTAACTTAGGCTCTGATACTAACTTGTCACGAACCAAAATCCTAACCTGTTATGATGGCACCTATCGTGGTACTAGGCAAGCCAACATTTATGAAATAACTCCAACACTTAACAGAAAATAGATTTAAAACAGTTTAAATGATAACAACTTCTCATAAACAAGATAGAAAATCCAAAATACAACACGGAAAATCCCAACATCGGGGTGTCACTGAGTACATGAGCATCTATACATCACAAGTCCGGAAAATACTGTCTATGATAATTTGAATTTAAATACAATAAGTGGAAAGATAAGGAAGGGTAAACAAGGTTTGCGAAATGCTAGCAGCTACCTCGAAATCGCCAGAAGATCAACTGTGCGCGAAAATCAACACCCACTGTGTTCGTGCAGCCTACACTTCGTGTGCAGATCCAGGTGTTCCCTAACACAGTGGGTGTTGATTTCCGTGCACAGTTGATCTTCTGGTGATTTCGAGGTAGCTGCTAGCGTTTCGCAAACCTTGTTTCTCATTCCCTATCTTTCCACTTATTGTATTTAGATTCAAATTATCATAGACGGTATTTTCTGGACTTGTGATGTATAAATGCTCATGTACTCAATGACACCCCGATGTTGGGAATTTTTGCGTTGTATTTTGGATTTTCTATCCTATTTATGAGAAGTTGTTATCATTTCAACTGTTTTAAATCTGTTTTCTGTTAAGTGTTGGAGTTATTTCATAAAGTCGGCTTGCCTAGTACCACGATAGGCGCCATCACGACATGTTAGGATTTTGGGTCGTGACAAGTTGGTATCAGAGCCTAGGTTACATAGGTCTCACGAGTCATAAGTAGGTTTAGTAGAGTCTTGTAAATCGGTACGAAGACGTCTGTACTTATCTTCGAGAGGCTACAAAATTATTAGGAAAAATTTTACTTCTTTCATTCCTATCGTGCAAATTTGTTGATTTTGAGATTTGAGCCTTTGTATCTCTATTCTCTCACAGATAGTGAGGACACGCGCTACCAGGTCAGATAAGCAGACACCCGCGCCCCCTTCTAGAGCCGCAAGAGGTCGAGGATAAGGCCGATGAATGGCACGCGCCACAACTAGAGCACCGGTCAGAGCAGTAGTTGAGGGACATGCACCTGAGGCATATGTTGTTACCCCATGCTTCAACAGACTTTAGCACAGTTCCTGAGCATGTTTGGTACATAGGCTCAGGCGGGATTGATCTCCGTTTCACCAGCTACTTTGCAGTTTGGGGGAGGAGCTCAGACTCTCACCGTCCGTACTCCAGAGCAGCAGGCCCATATTGGTCAGGTTTTGGGTGTAGTGCCATTACAACCTGTTCTTTTGGTTCAGCCTGAGGTCAGGCCAGGGGCATAAGATGAGGAGCAAAAGATGCTTGAGAGGTTCAAAAGGTATTGTCCATCTACTTTTAGTGGCACAGTTACTGAGGATGCACATGGATTTCTAGAGAAGTGTCACCGTATTCTCCGCACCATGGGTATTGTGGAGGTGAGCGGAGTTGCCTTTACTATATTTCAGTTGTTGGGAGCAGCGTATCAATAGTGGCAAGTTTGTGAAGAGGGTAGACCAGCCGATGCAACACCACCCACTTGGGATCAGTTTTCAGAGATGTTTTTAAGACAGTTTGTTCCCAGATTCTCCGGGATGTGTGGTGCACAAAGTTTGAATGATTGCATCAGGGCACCATGACAATGTCAAACTATGCCATTAGGTTCAGTGAGTTAGCCCGTCATGCACCTACTTTGGTTCCTACAGTTAGAGAGTGAGTCCGTAAATTCATTGAGGGGCTCAATTATGATCTTAGATTCTGTATGGCTCGGGAGTTGCAGACGGATACTCTATTTCAGCAAATGGTGGAGATTACCAGAATGCTAGAATGTGTTCGGAGTGAGGAATAGGAGGTTAAGGAGACCAAGAGGTCTCGAAGTTCTGGAGGATTCAATGGATTCTTTTCTTCAGCTATGACTCATCATGGCAGAGGCTCGGGCAATAGGCATGCCCAGTCCGCACTTCAGACTACTCAGGGTACTCCAGTTAGTAAGGGTACTTATGTGGGGCAGTCATCTTTTAGTGCACCACCATCACGAGGTTCTTACAGTGGTTATTCTAATTATCCGACATAGAATTAGTACGAGTAGTCGCGCCCGCAGATGGGTTGTTATGATGTGGTGATACTAGCCACATCATGAGAGATTGGCCCAGACTTGGGAGAGGCGGATTTCATCAGGGCACTCAGGCTACGAGCCCCATTCCAGTTACTACTCTACCTGCACAGACAGTTAGGGGTGAAGGATAGGCTGGTAGAGGGTGCCCTAGAGGGGGAGGCCCGACCCGTTGATATATTTTCTATGGTATGGCTGAGGCCGCTACACTAGATGGTATCGTTACAAGTATGGTTTCGATTTGTTATGGAGGAGCACTATTCTTATTTTGATTCGGTTCCGCTGATTGAGGTGAGACCTCCTATCATGCTTAACATATGGTGTGTTTCATGATTTTGTACTCTACTTATATGTTTACCCTTGTTGGGAGATTCTATGATGATAGCCCGTGTCTATCGTTTTGTTTTATTCACTATTGATAGTTATGAATCTAAAAGTGACTTTCTATTATTTACTACGGTAGGGTTGGATGTGATTTTTGGATGGTTTGATTATAAATTGTCATTTAAAAATGGAAGGTTTCGGTTGGCATGATATGTATATTACTTGTGAATCATAATTGAGGATGGGATCCTCGCATTTTTCATGTGGTTTGATATGTTTTAACCGGGCTACATACCATGGTGGAAGTTATATCAGGATGGGATCCTTGTGGTTAATTCATGTGTTTTAATTCTCCCTTGTGAAATTGATTTGTATTATAGTACAAATAGGAAGTTATGCTTATTGGGCTTATTTGATAGTTCTCTTGTGTGTTTCTCTTTGCATATTTAACCATATTTGTGTTGTATTTATTAGGTTTTAACTTACGAGGTATGTGCCAGGTGGTGTTAAATGTGAACTGATGATTTGGGTCAATAGTTATGAGGTCTTCATGTTCCTTGCATTGCTGCCAGTGTTGTGAAGGCTTAAAATGAGGTTTTAACTGCAATGAGGCTAATTGCCGGTGCTGTAGTTGATTATGGGCAGCTATTGTGGCCAGAGTTATTGTTATGGGCATATGTGTAATGTGTTACATTGTGTGTTTGTACCTGGTGAGTGTAGGCAAGAGTTGTTACAAGTGTTTGGGGCTGATACCATGTGTTGATGTGGAAATCGCTTATTTTGGAAATGATCAAATAGTGAGAAATTTGATTCTAAGGTTTATCAGTGTGGATGGGAGAAATAATCTTCAATTGAGATGGTGTTGTCTTACCTATGTAGATTGGGGTGACATGGTATCACCTGCAAGTATATGTATGATGATTGCATACAATGATTGATGAACTCGGAATGGTTCTTGGCACGTTCGAGGACGAATGTTTGTTTAAGAGGGGGGAGAATGTAACGACCCGACTGATCGTTTTAAGAATTATCATCCTGTTAGGCATCTTAAGGTCTCGAGCAACTTCGTATTATGTATTATGACTTACGTGCGTGGTCGAGTTTGGTTTTCGGATGATTCGGGATCAATTTGGAGGAACAATTATTATTTTGGAAGTTTAAACGATAAGAGTTGATCGGAGTTTGACTTTTGTACGGATGACTCCGGAATGGTGTTCTGATGATTCCGATAACTTCGTATGGTAATTTTGGACTTAGGCTACGTATGGATTTGGATTTGGAGGTCCGTAGGATAATTTGATATTTTTTGGCAAAAATTGGAAAGTTGAAGGTTTGGAAGGTTGGGAGGTTTAACTGGGAGTTGACTTTGTTGATATCGGGTTCGGATTTTGATTTTAGAAATTGGAATATGCATGTTATGTCATTTATGACTTGTGTTCAAAATTTGAGGTCAATCTGAATTGATTTGATAGGTTTCGGCACGAGTTTTGAAAGTTGGAAGATTTAAAAATTCATAAGTTCGATTGGGGTGCAATTCATTGTTTTGATGTTAGGTTTCAGGATTTGAGGCCTCGAGTAGGTTCGTGTTATGTTTTGGAACTTATTGGTATGTTTGTGGAGTCTCGAGGGACTTGGGTGAGTTTTAGATAGGTTTAGGTTGTGTTGCGCTTGTTCTTTATGTTTCGATGTCGTTTCTTCAAGCATAAACGGTACCACTTTAGGCAAATGAACTCCAAATGCAATTTTTATTGAAGCATTAGATTTGTATTGTAATAGCGGAGCCATAGCAAAAAGAATCGTCGAGTTCAGATATCGTATGAGAGAGTTATGCCTATTTCCGTGTCGGAAAAAAATGCTGGTTTCTGGTGTAGTATCCCAGTGCTTGCAAATACGAACATTTGTTGGCATATGCAACTTCTGCACCGTACTAGTTCGCATTTGCGAACATTTTATTGCAATTACGACATTTCCCAGTCCTGTTCTTGTTCGTAATTGCGAAGGCTTCTTCGCTTTTGCGAGGGTTAGCAATTGCGAACTCTGGATCGCAAATGCGACATCTGCAACTTGTTTTCAGTTGTGTAATTCGGGGTTTTGCTTCATTTTTTGATATTTTTGAACCCTAGGTCCGAGAGTGGGCGATTTTGAGAGAAAAAATTCATCTACAATCGTTGGGTAAGTGCCCTTGTTCAATTTCTATGTATATTTCATGATTATATTTGAGTTCTAACATCAAAATAGTGAGAGTCAAAGTGAAAAATTGGGAAAATTGTAAAATCTTACAAAAAATAAAAAATGAGGATTTGGAGGGCGATTCATTATCGGAATTTGATAATTTTGGTATGATTGAACTCGTAGCGGAATGGGTATTCAGATTTCATCACTTTTGGTCGGGGTTCGAGGTGCGGGCCCGGAGTTGACTTTCGAATTGACCTTTTAGTGTAAAATTAAACGTTGAAGTTTTATTATCCGAAATTATTTCCTATGAGTTTTATTTATGTTATGAAATTATTTTGGTTAGATTTGAGCCATCCGGAGGTCGTTTCACATGAGAAAGCTATTTTAGAGTATCGGCCTAACTTCGTCAAGGTAAGTATCTTGCCTAACCTTGTGTGGGAAAATTACCCCTTAGACATTGAGTCGTATGTGCATTGTTTTTAATGTGAAAACCGTGTACGCGAGGTGACGAGTACGTACTCGGCCTTATATGTACAAATTATATCGGTTCAAACTCTTAGGCATCTTTTATGTATTTATTTGGAAATCGTTGGCACATGTTATGTTCTTCCTTCGCCGTGTTCACTATTACATGCCATATTGGAAATTATTGTTATATGTCACATTATTTACTTGCTGAGTTTGTTTTATATGCTTATTTGGACTTGTTACTACTTTAACCTTTATTTGAATTCTTTGATTATTGAGTTGCCATTTTATGGAAGATATTTTCATTAGTGAGTTTTCCCTTAATTAATTAATTGGAATTGAAGTAAACAAGATGTTGATATCCAATTTTGCCCCTATATTTTATAAATTTCATATATACTTTTAAAATATCATTTCTGCATCATCACCAATTTACAAGAGTCATATAAGAACTTTCAGTAATTTTTCATATTTTTTAAGGCTTTAAAATTGATTTTCTCTTGCATTTAAATTGTTAAATGTTTATTAATTATCCTTTAAAATTATTTTTTGATGACTTATTCATCTAAATTTATTATCTACACCCACATGTATGTATCATAATATTTTACTTCATTTTATATAATCACATTTGTATTTTTTGAGCTATTTACATAATTTTACAATAATAGCCTATACTCTACAATTAATTGCATTTGTCATTTTATTTAGGTTCAAAATAAATTTTACATATTTTTATAATCTTCAAATATTATTTTAAAGTATTAAGTTTCATAAATAGTATTTTTATATTTTATTTAACTATTTTATTAAATTATTTTCCCTTAGTTTCTTGTATTTAAAATCCAGCCCAATCCTCAACCAATATTTCGGGCCAAATTAATGGCCCAAGTACCCCAAACCTCAGCCCAATAACCCCTAACCCAATGCCAGCAACCCACTACCCTATACCCGTCCGCTAACCCGATCGGATACTCACTAAATCCTGGCCGTTAATTTTTGAGATCAACGCTCCCCCTTATTTTTATTACCCACACCCCTGAAACCATAACCCATTACCTCCCAAACGGCTGCCCCAAAATACTCTCAACTCCCCCCTCTCTTCTAAGAAACCCTAACAGCCGCCTCTCCTAATCTTCCCCGATTTCGACCTAAAATATGAAATCATTCTGTGATTCACTTACCTTATTCGTAATACCTCGCTATTATGTACGTGTCTGTGGAATTACTTGAGTACTTGCTCGATTTTGGCAAGTATGACCTTCTGAGATCGGACTAGATCGACTCTGACCTATAGAATTTGGATGATATTGTGTCCATATACATGAGAGAAAAGGGCGATTCTCGCCTTTACTTGCTCGCTTGCGACCCAGGAACCCTAATTAGGGTTTGGAATTTGATTTCTTTATTTCACCAGTTACTCTACTAATTGCATGTAATATTTTCCTTTTTTTAGTTTATGTTTTCTTGATTTCTTTCCTTGATTACTCGCCTGATTCAACACTATATAAATCCCTCTCCCAAATTCCCCCAGGAAGGAGACATTAATCACTATTATTCTTTTACTCTTTCACTCTATATTGTTCTGAACTTTGGCTCTTGGCCGACTGAAAGTCAGGGCCACAGAAATTCGGCTAATTGACCTTTCTTGGTGCGATCACTACCCGAGGTTCATCTGAAACCCTTGGGAACTCTGACGCACTGAGATTTTGGGTTCTACTGCTCTTTGTTGACGTTTGGAGTACTGTTGAGATTGTTCCTGTTGTTTATTTGTTTATCACTTGATAACTAGTAAGTTCTTTGGCCTTCGCAGTTTCATTCTCCTTTGTTTGTGTTCGTATTCTGTACACTCATGCCACTAAAATTTATGTGAGTCAATATGTTTCTATGCCATCGCTGTATGCAGCCTTATTGGCTCTGAAGTTGTCTTGTGACTTTGAACTTTTTCTAGTATTTACACTTGCCTAAAATTCCTAACTCTAATATGTCTATTACCTGTGTTTAATATGAATAATTGTTGGATTTCTTAAGAATGTTTAACTTAATGTGTGTGTTTGAATGCTTATTACCTGCTACTCTCCCTAAATTTATCCCCTACTTTTTTCTGCATCCTTACGATAGACCAACTCATGTGTTCTAATGTATCTGATACTCTACTGTGACCAATTCTTAACTGTTATATCAGCCAATTGTGAGTTTTATTGTGTGTTCCATGCTTAGTTCAATCCCGGGTTGTTAAATAATACTTATAAACTGTAAGGTAAAATCCAATATCCAGCCTTTATGTGACAATCTAGCTCTTAATGTGTCTTTGCATATTGAGAATTCTGGCTCTACTAAACCTATTTAGTTTGCTATGTTATGCTGATGTTTGTTGTCAATCCTGCTTTCCTACCCTGTCCTGGATTGTTATGACAACCAAACTCATGCTTAGGAAGTAATTTAGTCCACGCCTAACTTGTTACTCTTTTGGTCCTGCCGTTGATGAGGACCTGTTATTTTGCATTTGAGATTCTCTTGTGTGTTTGCTGACTTGCTCAATCCTGCACTCCTTAGCACCAGTTCAGACATTAGGAATAAATCTTATTGCTGACCTTCTTTCACTATACATGGCAAAATAGTATTAGATTTGATGCTTGTTTCTCTTACTGTTGAAGTTTGATATTGTCTCTTGTACTGTGATAACTTTCTCTTGTTAAGTAATTGCTCGACCATGAACCTATACTGTTAATTTCCATGTTGAACTTACTATATTGAGGCTGTTCTTTATTGCTTCCTTAGCTTTTCATGATCAAATCCCCTATTTGAAAATTGCCTTAAGCTATTTTTGACCATGCTAGTGTTTGAAACTTCATTCGAAAGACTCTGTTATCCAGGATAATCAATCATGTTCCCTTAAAATGCAAGCATGAACTCATCTTGTGTGTGTCCTGCCAACATGTCATATGATTTTGTCTATACATCTTGGTGATAATTAGCTTTACAGCTTTAAGAAAATAAGTGTGTGGGCTTTCTTCCTGGGTTAGTTAGTTCAACATATAGTCTGTTGCTTTTGAGCTTGGCTGTTAGATTCAGACTTACTACAAGTCTTATGAGCTGGGTTTTTGAGTCTACTAGAGCTGTCGGAGGCCTAGAAAAGCATTATTTTATCTTTACTGGGCCTATCACTCGGCCTATGGTGGTATTTTATGTAATTATTCATATTTGATTATTTTATTTGGGTTGTAATAAAAGGGGGGATGGGGTATTCTAATACTTGCATGAATGGATAGAAAACATGCCTATAGGGTCTATGTGTTCTATTTGCTATTACATCCAGCATGCCTTATTTGTTTCGTCCAGCTTGTGTTGTACACTGATAGGAATCGTGCCTATAGGAATCATGCACACATTTCACTTAACTTGCTACACTTATTTCCATGTCCACTATTCAACGTTCTTAGATAATATGCCTATAGGATACAACAATGCAATACCATGGCTATAAGGTCAACTGTTTCATGCTACTTTTGTAGTGCCTCACTTTGATAGCCTGCCTATAGGGATAAAGTGTTATAAAATCAAGTCTAATTGTTAGAAATAATGCCTATAGGGTGTTTATTAACGCTACTAATCCTGTGTTTTCAAGCGACTTCACTGCCTAATCATGCGACTATTAGAGAACATGTCTATACGGTACTGTCACCTGCCTAAGACGCATATCTATAAAATTAGCATTGGTAATTCAGAATTATGGGATTGTTTTCACCATCTTATTACGCAAACGATTAGATATCCTGTCTATAGAACTTGTAAAGCTCTAATCTGCCTATACGTCAGTCCAGAAATTATAGCAATGCCTGTAAAATACTGGAATCATCTAGAAATCATGCCTATAGGACTTAATGATTCTAATACATCTTAATTCTGTATACTGCCTAACCAGAAATCTGTTTGCGTGCTTTCGTGCTTATGTGTGGAGGTTAACTTGAGCCTTTTATTGCTATTGTATGTAGTCCTATCTGTTTTGAATGTCGCCTAGTTTTATGATTTTTTAGCAACCTAAGTAAAGTCTAGAACCGCCTGATAGTTGGTCCAGAGCCTCCTGGACCATATGCATGGGACGGGTAGTGCACGCATATGGCACGACTTAGAATTGAATTAGAACGCCTTTAAGTAAACAACTTCAACATAGTAATCGGGTAGCAGGAGATGATAGTCTGTGCCCGCTGAATAATATGAGCAACCTCTACCTTAAGAGAGTTGCGATGTATTATTTATGTTGCACGGGGTGATCCTTTAGGCTAAAAAGTTAGGACCCCCTCCTCCTTTTTATACGCGTGTTATTTTCACTTAGTCATTCAACATAGATCAATATAGTTTGTACCTTTGTAGTTATTAAGACTTGTACCGATTGTCATATTTTTAAATAAGACTCCACAACTTCTAAATTTTTCTTCTATTTATTTGATTACCTAGCTTAATTACATAATCCACATAGTCTAAAGTTCGGCCAGGACCCACAATTATGGACCTCGAAGAGTGCCTAACACCTTCTCTTTGAGGTAATTTAAGCCATTACCCGATATTTGGTAGCGTTGACTAGTCAAATAGAGTTATTTGCAAACAGGTGCCCTAACGCACCATAAAAATCATTAGGTGGTGACTTTTCTCTCTTTCAATACCCATTTAAAAAGAGTTGTCGCATGTCGAAGCCCGCTCTCGCGAGAAAATTGGGCGCGACAGCAAGGCGACTCCATTGGGTAAACTTAGGTTTTTACCATAATAAACTTGACTTATGTGGATTACTTTCCTTTATTTGTTTTAAACTGCTATTACATGCACATCACTTTCCTTATTCACCTTTATTTATTTTAAACTACTATTACATGGACATCCATTTCCTTATTCACCTTTATTTGCTTTAATCTTCTATGACGTGCACATCCCTTATCCTCTTTTATTTGTTTTAAATTGCTATGACATTCACGACCTCTCCCCATCTCCTTCATCTTGTCTAAGACTGCTATATTATGACTCTCCCATCCCTATTTCCCTACCTGCATCATTACGTTCTCGCACATATTTTGAGCTAAACCGACTTCTCTCTTTTGTCTTTCTTTTATTTTCTTTACATATTCACTTTTGCTATTTTATTTACTGCTTTTACGTACTTTTATCATAAAAATACTTGGAAATATGTTATTATTTTTGCATAAAGCATGCTCCGCATCATACTCCACTCGTGCCAATTATCAATATAGCGGTGCTTGATGAGTGTCCACACTTTCCTGAAATCACCCTTTTTAAATCCGAAAGGCTTACTTGCGGTAGACTAGTCGATCAACGATTCAGTCGACGATTCCGTGCCTTTCCCTCTCAAGTTGTTCACTTGGGAGTACCAGTCTAGACCCTTCTAGAAACCCTACTCTAATATGAAATGTACACACATCATGATAAACCTAGTACGTGTTGAAGCGTTGTTAATGTAACAACCCGCTAAGATGAGCCTCGTCTAAAGTCAGACGGGAATTCCACAGTCCCAATGGACACTATCATATTATGTGCATTACTTGGAGAAAATGTGCCAACGTGTTGATCCTTATTGCGTAAGTAGTCAAATCTAGAGGGGGAAAGGGATAACCTTTGTTTGTTTGCAGAAAATGAAGCACGAAATCCCCAGGTTCGGTATGGTCCAGAATATCCCCCCTTTGCTACTTGACTAGTGGAAAGACCTTGCACCTTATGACAAGAATCATGTGAGGATAGTAATTGGTGACCTGCCATCTTTATTGAACATTCAACCAAATAGGGAACTGATCGAGGCCGCCACCATGTTCTGGGACGAGAAAAGAGCTATTTTCTGATTTGGCAATATAGAAATGACTCCTCTCCTAGAAGAAATAAGAGGTTTCGCCAAGTTGCCTTGGGATAGTCCGGGATTACTGGTACCAAAGAATCGTACTCCCCGCAGTTTTCTGAAAATGTTAGGTTTTAAGAAGAATGACGAACTGCTCTGTCTAAAGAAATCATATATCCCTTTTGAGTTTCTTTACGAGCGTTATGGGCATAGCAAGTCATATCGTCTTCATCATGATGAACTAGCCATTACTTATTTGGGATGGGTACATCGCCGGGTTTATGTGTTCATTGTCTACTTCTTGGGGTTGTTGATATTTCCAATGAAAGGAGGAAGGATTCATACTCGTTTAGCCATGGTCGTAAGGACCTCAATGGATGGTATCGAAGGACAAACTTATACTATCATTCTAATGATCTTAGCTGAAATGTACCGCACTCTAGATTAGTGCAAGTAGGGATTCTGACACTTTGACGGTTGTAATCTATTGCTACAAGTCTGGTTGCTGGAACACTTTCAGAGGGGCGAGTATCGTCAATAACTTCTGCGAAGTCCACTAAATGACTACATAGCCAACCATCACCCAAAGAAAATGACGTTTGTTCTAGACAGGTTTGCAAAGCCTGGAAATGCTGTAAGTTAGGTGCATTTCTTCAGCAATCTAAAATACGAACATGTGCATTAGATGTTCAAATGATTTCCTAGTAGTAAGTTCATCATCAGATCGAAGGGGACTACTCACTTGGTGCTGATCGGGCTGCGAGGTATCCACCCTTACGCTCCTACAAGGGTAATGAGATAAGCCGGAAAAAAATAGTCATACCTCGGGTTTCCAATATGGTCCAGTACACGGCAGATTTCAAGGGAGATGCCAGTACGTTCAAATTCCAAGCACAACACATGTGGAACCAAAAGATCATTGTGGAAAGGGAAACTATTGAGCCAGATAGGTACCACGTCGGTCATATGTACTACTATATGTCATGGCTAGAAGACGATGTAGCAGGAGACATCAAGCCGGGAGTCAATCTGAAGGATAGGGTCATAGATGAAGTGGCTGAGGCATATGTTAAGTATAAGAGGCTGTGCAAAAGGGTGTTCGAGTCCGAAGCTAAACATCTAGAGCAACACAAAGTGACCATGGAGGCGATAAGGGAATGGAAAGAGATTACCACCAAGTCAACGGAACGATTAGAATACTTGGAACAAGGACTGATGGAGTTGGAAGGTAAGATGAGAAGGAGACTCTCGGATTTTCAAGGCATGAACAACGATGAAGGAGGGAATCTAGAAAAAGCTTACTTACTATTGGATATGCGCGACCTGGGAAACTTGATTGATGGGGTCAAAAGAGCCAAGCATGGAGAAGGTCCTTCAAGGACCCAGTAGATTAGGAGATAATGTTCTTTACTACTTTCTATATTAGATTAGATTTCGATGTAATAAGGCTTGATGCCATTATTGACTTTATTATTATTATCGATTTAGTGAAAGTTTGGTTTTGGCTCATTTTTGCATTAATGAAATGAAGCAAATGTTGGCACCAATTTTCTCCAAGTCTATGTGTCGCTTAGGCCTACCTCAGGCACAATGAGGTCCCCAAAATTAGGACGTGAATTATAGCATGACTTTGTGAAACATGTTTAAATATTGCGAACACTCTTTTATTTCACCTTACTGATTTGGTTATCTTTTTGCTTTTTCTTTCTTTCTTTCTTTTGATTATTCCCATTCCTACTGGTTGGTTCGTGAATACTGACATCATTAGCATACCATACTAGATCCATAGGTCCTCCACCTAGTGACCTGAAAAGTAAAAGCAAGGGCAAAGATAAAATGGATGATTTAAGCGGTATCAGGAAAGCAATACTGCTATGACAGAAAACGTTAAAACTTCAGATGGAAGAAGTACTTCGGGGCAGAATGAGTTGGTCTTACGTTTGGAACAGAAAATCTTGGAATTACAGGGCGAGCTTGAGCAGGTCCAAAATTTGGCAAACCTCTCCCTCATTGTCAATGTTTCCGACATCAACCAGCAAAACCCGACTACCCAGAACCAATCATCACCACAAAATGCACAAAATCAGAATCCACCACCCATAGTTCCGAATCCTCCCGCACAACACCAGTATCATAATCCCTTACCTCCATAAAACCTTAAATCGCCTTCAGTGCCAACCCCTCAGCAACACCACCACCGTCCAACTCAATACCCGCAAACCACCATTTATCACACATCCCAAATCGTACCACAACCCACTCCCGATTTCCAAAACTTAACCAATGACCACCCATATACCCAAGTTCCAGGAATTCATCAATGCAACCCGATATATATGGAAACCTTACCCCATACCCTGCAACAAATCCTATACATTCCCGAATCAACTGAGAATGACCTGCTCATTAGAAACATGGCGGAGGAACTCAAGAAACTCACAGGGAGAGTCTAGAGTATTGAAGGGCGGAAAGGCGTTGAAGGTCTAAACTGTGAGAACCCGTGCATTCAGCCGGATGTGGAACTGCCAGAGGATTACAAACCTCCCATGTTCGAAATTTTTTATGGTACTGGTGATCCGAAGGTGCATCTAAGAACATATTGCGACAATCTTGTAGGAGTGGGTAAGAATGAATAAATCCATATGAAATAGTTCATGCGAGTCAATATGTTTCTATGCCATCTCTGTATGCAGTCTTATCGGCTCTGAAGTTGTCTTGTGACTCTGAACTTTTTCTAGTATTTACACTTGCCTAAAATTCCTAACTCTGATATGTTTATTACCTGTGTTTAATATGAATAATTGTTGGATTTCTTAAGAATGTTTACCTTAATGTGTGTGTTTGAATGCTTATTACCCGCTACTCTTCCTAAATTTATCCCCTACTTTTTTCTGCATCCTTACTATGTTCTAATGTATCTGATACTCTACTATGACCAATTCTTAACTGTTATATCAGCCAATTGTGAGCTTTATTATGTTTTCCATGCTTAGTTCAATCCCGGGTTGTTAAATAATACTTATAGTCTGCAAGGTAAAATGCAATATCCAGCCTTTATGTGACAATCTAGCTCTTAATGTGTCTTTGCATATTGAGAATTCTCGCTCTACTAAACATGTTTAGTTTGCTATGTTATGCTGATGTTTGTTGTCAATCCTGCTTTCCTACCCTGTCCTGGATTGTTATGACAACCAAACTCATGCTTAGGAAGTAATTTAGTCCATGCCTAACTTGTTACTCTTTTGGTCCTGCCGTTGATGAGGACCTGTTATTTTGCATTTGAGATTCTCCTGTGTGTTTGCTGACTTGCTCAATCCTGCACTCCTTAGCACCAGTTCAGACCTTAGGAATAAATCTTATTGCTGACCTTCTTTCACCATATATGGCAAAATAGTATTAGATTTGATGCTTGTTTCTCTTACTGTTGAAGTTTGATATTGTCTCTTGTACTGTGATAACTTTCTCTTGTTAAGTAATTGCTCAACCATGAACCTATACTGTTAATTTCCATGTTGAACTTACTACATTGAGGCTGTTCTTTATTGCTTCCTTATCTTTTCATGATCAGATCCCCTATTTGAAAATTGCCTTAAGCTATTTTTGACCATGCTAGTGTTTGAAACTTCATTCGAAAGACTCTGTTATCCAGGATAATCAATCATGTCCCCTTAAAATGCAAGCATGAACTCATCTTGTGTGTGTCCTGCCAACATGTCATATGATTTTGTCTATACATCTTGGTGATAAATAGCTTTACAACTTTAAGAAAATAAGTGTGTGGGCTTCCTTCCTGGGTTAGTTAGTTCAACATATAGTCTGTTGCTTTTGGGCTTGGTTATTGGATTTAGACTTACTATAGGTCTTATGAGCTGGGTTTTTGAGTCTACTGGAGCTGTCAGAGGCTTAGAAAAGCTTTGGGTTATCTATACTGGGCCTATCGCTGGTCCTATAGTGGTATTTTATGTAATTATGCATATTTGATTATTTCATTCGGGTTGTAATAACTTGTAATAACGAATGATGGGGAAGTTAATAAAAGGGGGGCTGGGGGTATTCTAATACTTGCATGAATGGGTAGAAAATATACCTATAGGGTGTATGTGTTCTATTTGCTATTACATCCAGTATGCCTTATTTGTTTCGTTCAGCTTGTGTTGCACACTAATAGGAATCATGCCTATAGGAATCATGCACACACTTCACTTAACTTGTCAAAATATGCTACATTTATTTCCATGTCCACTATTCAACGCTCTTAGATAATATTCCTATAGGATACAACAATGCAATACTTTTTCCAATCTAGATACCATGGCTATAAGGTTTAATAATTAATCAACTGCTTCATGCTGCTTTTGTACTGCCTCACTTAGATAGCCTGCATATAGGGATAAAGTGTTATAAAATCAAGTCTAATTGTTAGAAATCCTGCCTATAGGGTGTTTATTGATGCTACTAATCCTGTGTTTTCAAGCGACTTCACTGCCTAATCATGTGACTATTAGAGAACATATCTATAGGGTACTGTCACCTGCCTAAGACGTATATCTATAAGACGTATATCTATAAAATTAGCATTGGTAATTCAGAATTATGGGATTGTTTTCACCACCTTATTACGCAAACGATTAGATATCTTGTCTATAGGACTTGTAACGCTCTAATCTGCCTATACGTCAGTCCAGAAATTACAACACTGCCTGTACAATACTGGAATCATATAGAAATCATTCCTATAGGACTTAATGATTCTAATACGTCTTAATTATGTCTACTGCCCAACCAGAAATATGTTTGCGTGCTTTCGTGCTTATGTGTGGAGGTTAACTTGAGCCTTTTATTTCTATTGTATGGAGTCCTATTTGTTTTGAATGTCGCTTAGTTTTATCATTTTTGAGAAACCTAAGTAAAGTCTAGAACCACCTAATAGTAGGTCCAAAGCCTTTTGGACCATAGGCATGGGACGTGTAGTGCACACATAGGGCACGATTTAGAATTGAATTAGAACGCCTTTAAGTAAACAACTTCAACATAGTAATCGGGTAGCATGAGATGATAGTTCGTGGCCGCTGAATAATACGAGCAGCCTCTACCTTAAGTGAGTTGCTAAGTATTATTTATGTTGCATGGGGTGATCCTTTAGGCTAAAAAATTAGGACCCCCTCCTCCTTTTTATGTGCGTGTTATTTACACTTAGTCATTCAACATAGATCAATATAGTTTGTACCTTTGTAGTTATTAAAACTTGTATCGATTCTCATATATTTTAATAAGACTCCACAACTTCTAAATTTCCCTTCTACTTATTTGATCACCTAGCTTAATTACACAATCCACATAGTCTAAAGTTCGGCCGGGTCCCACAGTTGTGGACCTCGAAGAGTGCCTAACAACTTCTCTTTGAGGTAATTTAAGCTCTTACCCGATTTTGGTGGCGTTGACTAGTCAAATAGAGTTATTTGCAAATATGTGCCCTAACGCACCTTAAAAATAGTTAGGTGGAGGCTCCTCTCTCTTTCAATACCTATTTAAAAAGAGTTTTCACATGTCGAAGTCCGCTCTCACGAGAAAACGGGGAGCGACACAAGAGGCATTGATTTATTTTACTTGAAGTTATGTTTAAAAGAGATATTGTTATTGAGATTTTTATATACATTGTGCTGAGCCGTGTGCTATCTGTTGTGAAATTATTGATATCAATGAACCTTTGGAAAAGTTGTGGCCTACGGGCATTTGTGATGCAAGTTTATTACGTTGTGTTGTTGTGATGATAGTACATGTGAATTGTTGTGTGATTTGGGTTGTTGTTATGCGGGGTATAAGAGTGACATTCCACTATTGATATTATAAGGGACATAAGGGTGGCATTTCACTATAGTTGATTGTACTGTGTTATAAGAGAGCCTATTACACAGAGTGATACGGGTGGCTATAAGAGAGATAATGGTGGCTAATGATATTGTCAGGGCGGTGAGATAAGGGTGGCTATTATACGGAGTGATACGGGTGGCTATAGGAGATATAAGGGTGGCTAATGATATTGTCAGGGGCAGAGTGATACACGTGACTATAGGAGAGATAAGGGTGGCAAATGTTAGGGATGACGTGTGATGGTTTGGAGACATTATGTTGGAGAATTTCGTGTGATGGTGTGATGTTCATTGTGTTTGCTATACACTTTGCGTACTTTTCTTATTGTTTTGATGAGTTGTTCGGTATCCTTGATATTATTTGTTGATTTGGGCTGCAGTAGTACACTTGCACAAGCATACACTATAGTATGCTACTTATACTAGCTCATGGGTACGAAACTTGACATTTATTGATTATGTCCATGTATTCTGTTATTATTCGTTTCATATTGTTATTGAGTATGTGAATATGCCAGGTAGATTGTGAGTTGTAAGTTTGTGATTATGCCGCACGGATTGTGATTTTGGCACGTGAGTTGACGATGCGGATTGTGATTTGAGATGTGGGAACGAGGTGCCGTGAGTATACGATGATATGTTATTGGCACGTGAGTTGTCCGTGCGGATCCATATATTGATATTATTGGCATGTGAGTTTTCTGTGCGGTTGTGATTCGAGATGTGGGCACGAGGTGCAGTAAGTATATAATGGTGGGTTGAGACCCGCAATTTGTGACTATTTGATGAGGTATCACATAGTGACTTTGTTGTGAAAACTTGTGTTAGAAGACTTGAGTAATTGGTTGTCCTTGTGTTCCTTATTTGGTTTGAACGATACTTTACGGTGTTCTTATTGCTTTACTGTTTGTATCACTGGTTGATTCTTGTTGCCATTTAATGCTTCCTATTTTCCATTTTTATCATTATACTGCTATATTACACAAGTTATTTTGACTAGTGAGTATCTTGGCTGTATCTTGTCACTACTCCACCGAGGTTAGTCTTGATACTTATTGGGTACCGATTGTGGTGTACTCATACTACACTTCGACACGTTTTTGTGCAGAGCCAGATATTAGAGATATCAGACTCGGACAGAGTTAGCTTGTTGAGATTATGTCATGTATTCAGTTAGAGTTCGTGACTCTGTATTACCAGTCTTGGGAGGTTTCTTGTATTAAACTCCGTTTCAATTTCAAAAAAAAAAAACTAGCATAAATTATTATAGTAATCGGCTTACCTAGTCTTAGAGACTAAGTGCCATCACGACACCTGTGGTAGGATTTTGGGTCGTGACAGGGCCACTCTCGCCTTGTCCCGAATAACTTCATTCACAATTTTATCTAACCTAGTATGCCCACGCATCTATCTATACATCCTCATTTCAGCTACTTTAATTTTCTGGACATGAGGGCTTTTAACTGGCCAACACTATGCCATATACAACATTGTTAGTCTAACCATTATTTTGCAGAACTTACCTTTAAGTTTCAACGGCATATTCGTATCGCACAAGACACCGGAAGCGAGCCTCCACTTCATCTACCCTGCTCCGGTATAATGTGTGACATCTTCATCAATCTCCCCATCACCCTGAATTATAGACCCAAGATACTTGAAACTCACTCTCCTGGGAATGACTTGCATATTAAGCCTCACATCCACGTCCGCTTCCTGGGTAACATTGCTGAACTTGCACTCCAAGTATTCTGTCTTGGTCCTTCTCAACTTGAAACATTTAGACTCAAAAGTATGTCTCAGAACCTCCAGCCTCTCGTTAACACCACCTAGCGTCTCTTCAATCAAAACTATGTCATCTACAAATAACATACACCATGGTACCTCCCCTTGAATATGTCGCGTCAATGCGTCCAATGCCAAGGAAAATAAAAACGGGCTAAGTGTTGATCCCTGATGCAACCCCATCTCAACTGGAAAGTATTCTAAGTCTCCTACTGCTATCCTTACCCGTGTCTTAGCTTTATCATACATGTCCTTGATCACTCTAATATAAGCTACACACATTTCTTTAGCCTCCAAACATCACCATAGAACCTCTCTCGGGATTTATCGTAAGCTTCTCTAGGTCAATGAACACTATATGCAAGTCATTTTTCATCGCCTTATACTACTCCACCACTCTCCTCACAGGGTAAATGTCTTCCGTAGTCGACCGTTCCGGCATAAAACAAAACTGGTTCTCAAAAATAAATACATTCCTCCATATCCTTCCTTCTATCACCCTCTCCCAAACTTTCATCGTATAGTTTAGAAACTTGATACCCCTATAGCTGCTGCAGTTTTGGATATCACCCTTGTTCTTGTACATCGGAATCATCATACTACAATCCACTCTCCAGGCATCTTTTTCGTCCTAAAAATGACGTTAAACAACCTAGAGAGCCATTCCAAGCCTGCCTTACCCGCGCTCTTCAAGAATTCTACAGGAATTTCATCAGGCTCGGTCGCTCTATTCTAAGTCTCCTCCTGCTATCCTTACCCGTGTATTAGCTCCATCATACATGTCATTGATCACTCTAATGTAAGCTACACACATTTCTTTAGCCTCCAAACATCATCATAAAACCTCTTTTGGGATTTATCATAAGATTCTCTAGGTCAATGAACACCATATGCAAGTCATTTTTCATCGCCCTACTACTCCACCACTCTGCTCACAGGATAAATGTTTTGTAGTCGACCGTTCCGGCATAAAACTAAACTGGTTCTCGAAAATAAATACACTCCTCCACATCCTTCCTTCTATCACCCTCTCCCAAACTTTCATCGTATGGTTTAGCAACTTGATACCCCTATATCTGTTGCAGTTTTGGATATCACCTTTTTTCATGTACATCGGAATCATCATACTACAATCCACTCTCCAGGCATCTTCTTTGTCCTAAAAATGACGTTAAACAACCTAGAGAGCCATTCCAAGCCTGCCTTACCCGCGCTCTTCCAGAATTCTACAGGGATTTCATCTGGACCGGTCGCTCTATACCCACTTATGTCGTGCATAGCCCATTCGATCTCTCCCACTCTTATGCGCCTGTAGTACCCAAAATCGCGATGCCACTCAGAGTGCTCCAAATCGCCCAACACAATGCTCCCATCCCTCTCTTTATTCAAGAGTTTATAGAAGTTTGATTGCCATCTTTGCCTAATCTATGCTTCCTCCAACAAACCTCTACCCTCCTTGTCTTTTATGTACCTCACTTGGTACAGATCACGGGCCTTCCTTTTTTTTTTACCCTATTCAGCCTGTATAACTTTTTGTCCCCACCTTTGTCCCCAAGCTTTTCATGTAAATGACCAAATGTCGCGGGCTTAGCCGCATTAACCTCTAACTTCGCCTCCTTCTTAGCCTTCTTATACCATTCCCTGTTAGCCCTCCTCTCCACCTCCTTTACGCTCTCTATTAGCTTCAAATATGCCGCTTTCTTAGCTTCAACTTTCCCTTGAACCTCTTCATTCACTAATCCCCTTTGTGGACACCAGAGAAACCTTTCGAGACCCCTAATACCTCGCTCGCTGCCTGTCTAATACAATTCGATATCATAGTCCACATATAACTCGCGTCCCCACTATTCCTCCACTCCCCACAACCATCAACTTTTCCCCCAACTCCTGAGCTTTGTCCTTAGTCAAGGCACCCTACCTGATCCTAGGTAGACCAGGCATAACCCTCTTCCTCCTCTTCTGCCTGATCTCTAAGTTCATAACCAATAGTCTATGTTGAGTCATAAGATTCTCACTCGGGATGACCTTGCAATCCGTGCATAAACCTTTATCACATTTTCTGGCTAAAAATAAGACACAATAGAAAAAATGGATTCATATGGATGATATCTACTAGTTGGGATAAGTTTTAGCCTTGTTAGAGAACTTCTAATTTATTTTTATAATTACTATTATTTATGTGTATTTAAACTTATTTTTCACTTTTGTTTGGTATGGTGATGACATGAGTTGAGCCTAGATGAAACATGAGGACTCAGTAACCTACCCATCATGAAATTCTACTTGATTAAAGAATATGGGTCTCTATCATTGTTGTGGAACTTTATAATTTCATCAATTTGCCCCTCAAGGTATGAAATCTCAATCCTCGCCTAGTCAGAGGAGAATCGAGCCAAGACGGTATTGGTGAAGCTGCTTCAGCAAGAGAATTAGTTGTTCAAATTGGAGTGCTCTCCCCTGATCATATTTGCCTTAATTGGGGTGCTCTTCCTGCTCAAGAACAACTTCACTTTTTTGTGGAAGACAGTTGTCTGAGAATTGTTTGTTTTTCTACAGGTTCGGCATTGTATCCTTGGCCGTATTTATTGTTTTAACTTTGTTATTCTTTCCTCTTATGTAGGAGAACATTGTGAGTGCCCTTGGTCGCATGGTGTGGAGCATAATTTATGTGGATCATAGGTTACACTGCAAATCTGACCTCCATTCTCACAGTGAAACAACTATATTATCCTATCAAAGGAACCAGAGAGCATACTGTTTTATTTAAGCGTGCAATTTGTGCTTATCAGTATCTGTTACAATGTATTTGAGGTGAATTTGATTTCGTGCTTAGGCTTTCCTTATCAAATGACTTCTAGTAAGTTGGCTGAAAACTCTTACGTTTCACTACATAATTTGTGGCTTGTGTAACACATAACTTCTACTTGAAAATTGTTTTCTCAGCGTTATGAAGAAAAACTGTAGAAGTTGGGGGTTCTGCATATTTGTCAAGTTCATCCTATTTTTGATTAGCTATTAGAAATGAAAAATCCAGCAGATATCTTTTTGTCAGCAATTGTACTTTTTCTATGATTAGGCGTTTACATGTCACGACCAAAAACTCACTGTAAGCCGCGATGGCACCCAACGTCACTGTTAGACAAGCCAACATTGAACTACCAACTTGATTAGACATTTTATTATTTTTGAAATCGTAAATATAATTAGATAGATAGATCAACGCATTAAAATTATGGAAACTTACACTTTAAATAGAATAGATAATAAGAGTGTATAAATGCTATGCAAAATCACCAGCAACATCTAGGACATCCCAAAACCCGGTGTCACGAGTGCGTGAGCATTCACTAAGGAGTACAATAATAATACAGCATCTGTCTGGAATGTAAATAAGACAGGATAGAGTAAATAATACGATATAGACTCTGTGGGTTGCGATACGTAGTCTGGAATGCAACTCACCATAAAGTCTCCTCAGCACTTGCGCCTACGTGCCAAGGTAACTACCAATTGAATACGTCAGATCCTGCACATTTAGTGCAGAAGTGTAGCATAAGTACATAAATTAACGCGTACCCATTAAGTATCTAGCCTAACCCCAGAGAAGTAGTAAGGAGGGGTCGACATCGACACTTACTAAAGGTACAATAAAGCAATATAGTAAATCATAAGCAGATATGGAGCACACAACAATAATGGGGTAAATCTGTAAGTTACATAATCTCCAAAAAAATTCTTTTATAGTATGAATTTCTCCGTCTTGTATTCTACCTCAACATCTCAGATGTAACAAGTGCCAGTATCAAACGGATAAGGAATACCATATAAAATGCCGGGCATTAGTGGAAAGATAATCTCGTGAATATTCGGACTGTCAGCGATATAACGCACGATTATGCCGAGGTCGTTCGGCCCGATCCAAAATAATGGGTACACTGTTGAGGGTCGAGCGGCACGAACCATAGATGCATTTATTATGATGCATTTATTATATTGCCGAGACATTCGGCCCGCTCCACAAGAAAGGAAGGAAGTAATCGAATTACGAGACACATGCTTACAATACACTACATGAGCACAAAGTGAATATAACATTTATCGTTTCTCAATTAACTTGCCAACAACTCAAGGTGATAAGGCTCGGCCTAATATATATATATATATATATATATATATATATATATATATATATATATATATATATTTCTAAATCAATTTCAATTACAAGTTCAATTAATTAAGCCAGCAGGATGAGTTCAAATAATTCAAATATTACATGATAAAGTCCTAAGTCTACCCGGACGTAAACATGCTTTAGCTACGTATGGACTATCGTCACCTCGTGCGTACGTAGTACCCAAACCTAGTAGCACATAAAAATTATATCACCTAGGGGGTAGCTTCCCCCTCACAAGGTTAGAGAGGAGACTTAACTCGCTCCGAAGTTCCATGATCGGCTCCAATGCCTCTCTAAATCTCAAACCAATACCCATCGATCCGAAACTAGTCAAACAAGGAGCAAATCAATCAAAATATACTCCAATGCTAATAATTTATCAATTTATAAAAACTCAACTCCGCTCGAAAAGTCAACAAAATCAACCCTCAGGCCCACGTGCCCGAATTCCGAAAATTTCGAAGATAAACTTTACCCATAATATTACGAACTCAAATATATGATTATTCTCAATTCCATGTACAATTTCGTGGTCAAAATCAAAAAATACCAATATCTAGGTTTCTTTCAAAATCCCACAATTTCTACTAATTTTCATGTGTAATCCACATATAATACATGTATTTCACTAACATTATGTGAGAATTACTTACCTTGCAATAGATGATGAAAATCTCCCCTTGAAGAGCTCCAAAAATTGCCCAAGCCATGTGAGAAGTAGAAGAAATGAACCAAAACCCGCAATAAAACGAGTCTGCCCAGCAACTTCCTTCTTCGCGATCGCGGAAAACGCTATCGCGAAGGCCAACTGCCACTGCCCCAAAATTTCTTCTTCGCGAAAGCGAACCTTTCCACGCGTTCGGGATATACAACAAATCCAGAGCAACGCGATCGCAACCCAAACTTCGCGAACACGAAGGCATAATTTCCCAACTCAGAACTCCCTCATATGCGACCGCGAGTCCATTTCTGCGATCGCATAGAACAACCGTTCTTCCAGTCCACTTTACTCTTTGCGATCGCGTCCTCTATTCCGCGATGGCAATGCATACCCAAGACACCAGAAACCAACAATCACAAAACCAAGAAAAATGGTCTAAAACCATCCCAAAGCACACCCGAGGCCCCTGGGACCCCGTCCAATCATACCAGCCATTCCCAAAACATGATGCTAACTTGCTCGAGGCCTGAAATTGCACCGAACAATATCCAAACTACGAATCAACGATCAAGATCCTTCTTTAAACTTTCAAACTTCCAAACTTCGACGAACGTGTCCAAACCCCACCACAAAAGTATCACAACCGAGACACCCACTCTGAAAAGACCTTATGTGAATTTAAAATTATTCTTTTTACCTTTCTTATACTGGAATGTAGAATCCATAGTCATACAAAATTACCGCAAGTTCCAGTACCATCAAATGCAAATCCCAGATTCTATCCACACACAAGTCCGGAAAAATTCTCAATTGCTATATATAAATCTCGAACCCATTAGAACCTTCTCGAGAGTCAACCACTTTGCTCAAATATAAATTGCACCGCCCAAACGGGCCAAACGACATGTGCCCATTAGCACAACAACACTAAAAAAAACCTTCTTAACACCACCAATCAAATTCATACTTCACGCACACTACATTCTTCAAAATAACAACTTAATCATTACATGATTTTCATATTTTCATATAGTGAAATGTAACTAGTATTCAGGCATTTCCTTGCTTGTCACCTTTTACTTTAGTCCATTCAGATGTTTGGGGTCCTAGTCGGGTTAGTTCTACCTTGGGATTTCGCTACTTTGTCAGTTTCATTGATGAATTCCAGGTGCACTTGGATATTTTTGATGAAAAATCGATCTGAGTTGTTTTCCCACGCTAAAATTCAAAATCAATTTGGGGTTTCTATCCGCACATTTTGTAGTGATAATGCCCTAGAGTATTTGTCTTCCCGATTTCAGCAGTTTATGAACTCTCTTGGGATTATTTATCAAACATCTTGTCCATACACATCCCAATAAAATGGGGTAGCTGAAAGAAAGAACCTGATCTCAACCTCTGCAGTCATAACTGATCCACAAGTATGTCTCAGACCAAAACTAAAATTTAACATATAACCATGAAATCAAACCGTTAATAGCAGGTTCCCCCACTTGGCTCAAAGCCATAGATCAAAATACTCGATAACTCGCAACACCCATACTCTATTACTGCCGTAATACCGCAGGAAGTTTCAACTAAATCCTTCATAATTTCACATAACACAAACCATATAGTACCTCAAATCATCTACTACGCTCGCATACATTCATGTGACGGTCAGGTCAACTATTACAATCGATCCAAACTCAAATCGCACAAGTACAACCCACTGGTAGAAAGGAAAGCCTCCACACATCATCATAAAAAAATCACACATCCGCAAATTACCCCGCATATGATAACCCACCTGCTTAGCCTTAAACCGACATCTCTCTATACCCTTTCACAGCAACAACTACTCTGCAGTCGTCTAACCTCCTTGAGTCCGAACTCATCAACAAACATGAGAAGCTAATTCGTTCCACAGTTAAACAACATGAAAGATCCTCCAACACCCTCATAACTCGAGACTATACGTCACATCAAGACATAAATCAAGTAGGAATGACGCCAAACATGAAGTGAAGATACTCGAGGCCTCAAACCGCCGAACGACGCGCTAGAGCTCAAAACGAACGGTCGGGTGGTTACATTCTCCCCCACTTAAACATACGTTCATCCTCAAACGTGCTAAGAATTGCTCTAGAGTTGCCCCAAAATTACTGTTCAACACCTCGTGCACCTACCCGTGCCACCACAAGCCAGTTGAGCACATTAGCTCGAGCCAGACTGAAGATCCTCCCTTTTATTTTGTCAATAAGCCTTAGAACCAAATTCTAACCTCTGAATTTCTCTACAAGACCTGATTCTAACATACGAACACTGTATCAATCACTACACACTATACCAAAACGTGATCATACACCTTTGCTGAATTCACACCATGAACTGCATAATTCACATGCCCATAATACATCCTCCGACCACAATAGTTGCAATTTCACGAATCTGATGCTCGTAATACGCCTCATAACACATGTAAGCCATGTAATAACTCTCGCAATACCGCCACTATGAAAGAGATGTGTAGAAACTCATAACCACCTGCCAAAACAATAAATCATGGGGTCTCTTCACCTGACAAGATCCATTACCTCATTCTGAACTGAATAACGATATTTTTTTAATATACCCTACTTAACTCCGATCGCACTGATCTCAGGTCCAATAATCTCGTCTCATCCAATACAGGCTGCTCGGGCAATAAGCCACCTCCAACACCGTCTAACATCTTATATGACACCATCAATGTGCCAACAAGCTACAACCCGAATATGACTTATAATGAAAAATGAACTCTGGCAAGGAACTACCCTGCCCGCATAACGCATGAAACGGCATAGCCGATGTTATGGTTCCATCTCAGATATAAGAAATAAGGCACACAAATAAGTATAAGGAACCGTACTTAAAATCTCACTGTTGCGGCACGCAACCCGATCCAACTATGACACTGTTGCGGCGTGTAACCCGATAAGAATATAACATTGTTGCGCGTGCAACCCAATCCGACTATGACATCATTGCGGCGCGCAACCCGATCCACACAACATACCCGTGGCGGCGTGCCACCCAATCCAAACAATATACTCGTGGCGGCGTGCCACCCGATCTACACAACAATCAATAAGGAAACACCCATCAAGCCGTAATACTTATACTTACAAATGCTCGAATATCAACCACAAGCTCGCCAAGTGCATAATACAAGCTCTAGGGAGACGAATAGCGCCATACGCTATAAAAACCCAAGCACGACTAAGGTGCAATAAATGACCTACATCTCGAGAGCCATCCTGCTCATATAACACCACAAACTACACGAGATCACAACACATGTGCGAATAATCAAGCCGTCTCACAAACCCACCTGGCACGATAGAATATTACATGGAATAGCTGACGACGGGAATAACATCCAATGCTCGAAGACTCCTCCGTAAGCAATGTTATGCCGAATGAACACATCTGACTTGATGTAAAGCACACATTCACATTAGACCCACTAACGGACCTCAAGCCGATTCTGATCATACCATACTGGGACAACAACCTTTCAAGGATCCACAATGGTCGTATTCCTGGCACACACGAGCAACCGTCCACTCCGACCAAACTCCCACCGTCCACATCCAACTGACTAGAGTGCCTTTCAGGCATAAGCTCTCATACTTGGTTTCAATCCTTAACAATCAAGTGACTAACATGACACACTTATACAAATTTCCCTGTGGGATACGCTCCCACGACCCTTTGCACCAGGTAGCAAAGTCCGCACCTCCATACCACCCACCGTACTAATTCTGTAAAGCAAATCAAGAATCTGCAAATCAATACATAAAGCCTCTTACACAGGACACCGTTCTCAGGTGACACTAAAGAAAACACCAACTTACTCTGAACATCTGAATTCTTCCCTGCTCATCCAAGCTCGTGACATTCTTGTCAACACCGAACCGCAACCTTGATCCTCCACTTTTAATTTCCATGCCGCTCACTATCATGCCGCTACGCGAGAGTACAACAATTCATCATAACCCCTGAACTACTAGTAGAATAAGCACTTTATTGGATAGAAACCTTTCACTTAACTCATTTTGGAAGAACCATTGCAAAACGCAACTGAATTCCTATAGCCGCATTAAATACAAACCTCAAGTTGTGGTCTAAACCGCCATAATTCTTCCGGGATCCATTTACACATAACAAGGCCATTTGAATTAAACACCTCCCAAATCAATCAAATTATGGTGGCTGTCAAGCCCCCACATACAACCATAAACCACCTGTATAACATAACACGCCGAAGGAATTGATCATTGCCACAATCATGCTGATTCAGACCATTACTAACCGACCCAACTTTTTCCAATTTACTCTTGATTTGCCTTAGAGATAATAATAGCTCCATTCAAAAACATAACTGACTCAATCAGCACTCATCCCGAGTAACCCGAATCACAAGACCACATCATCTCAGTACCCATGAACCATCCCATACCCTTCTCACGCGCATAATAGTATTTCCAACTCGTACACCCATTCTGAAAGACCTTCCGCAAATCTGAAACTGTTTCTCATATTTCTCCAACACCGCCCCGCAGACACGATGATAACATAGAAAATTCCCCAAGTATTCTTCACACTCTGTTGCAAAATCCCGATCTTCAATCACATAATGAACCTAAAAATCCTTAGACGTCATGCTTACCTTCTCGAACCCATTAGAGCCACTGGTGAGAGTCGCCCACTCTGACTTGGTCCCGAATATATAACCCAACTCTAGTGCACTGATAGCACATGAACACTCCTAAAGAAGTAACCAGATGAATTATTTTCCTCGTACATCACATCCACAATAAGCACAAACTCTAAGTCTTCCCAAAAACCTGCGCATGAGTCGATAAGGCAAAATATAACATACATTCATCAAGTTCTTTGCTCGAATTACCCCTGATATTTTCTTTTCTTAGTCATAAATAATCCACCAATGCACCGATAACCAGAAACCGCACAGGTAGAATACCACACGATCCAGTCATAGATGGTGGGCTCCCCCACTTAACTTTAAGCTACAATCACATAAATTTAGAACCCACAAAGATTCCTCCTTCTCAACCATGATCTTGCACCTTTAACCCGCCAAATTTCTCAAAATCTCTTATTAAACTTTTCATAAAACACCCCGAATTATCATCCACAATTGCTCATTCGGCCTCCCCCTGAGTAGTAAGTAGAACTCTTTGTAGAAACTTCATCAAAATCATGCAACCGCTAACCTACTCACAGGAGATAACCCACATGTGGAATTCCATACCAACATCTTCCAACGACGCTGCACTGGGTACCACTACTACGAAATCAGTAAACCTTCTTGAACTCATGCTCGTTCACCGGCTGTACAAGTCTGTTTATTCCCCATTGACATTAACTGAAAGTCCGACAATACCTTTCAAACACGAAGTCACGTCGTATCCCATAACAATAATCAAGCTCTTACGCCCCTAAACACTCCAAGCAAACTGCTTTCTGTCATATTCAACCTTCCTCAGCATAATAGCCACCATTCCAAATAAAATTCGTAGACCTAATCACTGTCCACCATGATTCCCAAATCGCTCTAAACTTTTCTCAAGGCATGTGGCTATCCTACCACAGAATCCATATGCTACTCTGCCACTCCCACTTTTGTAAAACTGTCTCCTTTAAGAAACTTCTCGACCTCTGCTTTTCATACATGACCGGCTAGCAATTAAACCACCGCGAGACACCTCCCACTATGTCCTTCCTCATCCTTCCCTACCCAAATATTGCCTAAAATCAAAATCCATCTCTATAGCACCTGAACTAATAAATTGCTACCAACTCTAAGCCTCTTCGGAGATCATCTTTCTCGAGCCATCAACATTAGAAACACCGATTCGATTCTGAAATCGCTACACACCGCCATCTCTGACAACCGCTTCTCAGGCACCATTTCACAACACCCTGCCCCAAAGGCAAACCACAGAAGACCATAACGCCGGTGAACCTTAATGCGTTCAAACAAGGACGACGACACCACATCACAAATGAAAATTCCACCACACTCAAAAATATCAAGTCTCGTTACTCCATCAACCAAAGCCTAAACATTCATAGTCTAATTGCATTTCCTCTGCTGGAATTAAATGTCGAACCTCTAAAACATGCACAGAGAAGTCCTCCTTTAGAGTCATTCACTGCCTCGACATATAAACAAGCACCCTACAATTACACCAACATTGTGGAATAACAATGCATAAACATCATGATAGTCTGTGCATAGCCTCGAAACCATAGAAAATACAGATGTTGGGCTGAAATAACATAACACCCTTCATCAAGGCGATGATAGTAGCCTGCCTGAATACACAGGGAGAAATATCCTGCACCACGCCTGCAGTACCACTACAACTCCTCGATGCCCAATTGATAACAAGCGCTCCACGTCGCATAAGATTGAGTAGGAAGGAAATGAAGGCATAAGCTCCAATGGAAACCGTAGGAAGAGGAATCAAGAAGGGAAATGCTCCTAACAGCCTTGTATCCTCTCGAAGATAAGTACATGCATCTCTGTACCGATCCGCAAGACTCTACTAGACTTGCTCATGACTTGTGAGACCTAAATGAACCTAGTGCTCTGATACCAAGTTATCACGACCTAAAACCCACTATAGGTCGTGATGGCGCCCAACGTCACCGTTAGGCAAACCAACAGTGAACTACCAACTTGATTGGGCATTTTATTATTTTCAAAATCGTAAATTTTACTAGATAGAGAGATCAACGCATTAAAATTATGAAAACTTACACTTTAAATAGAATAGATAATAAGAGTGTATAAATGCTATGCAAAATCACCAACAACATCTATGACATCCCAAAATCCGGTGTCACGAGTGCGTGAGCATTCACTAAGGAGTAAAATAATAATACAACATCTGTCTGGAATGTAAATAAGACATGATAGAGTAAATAGTACGATGGAGACTCTGTGAGATGCTATACGTAGCCTGGAATGCAAATCACCATAAAGTCTCCTCAGCAGCTGCACCTACGCGCCAAGGTAACTACCAATTGAACCTGTCAGATCCTGCACATTTAGTGTAGAAGTGTAGCATGAGTACATAAATCAACGCGTACCCAGTAAGTATCTAGCCTAACCAGAGAAGTAGTGAGGAGATGTCGACATCGACACTTACTAGAGGTCCAATAAAGCAATATAGTAAATCACAAGCAGATATGGAGCACACAACAATAATGGGGTAAATCTGTAAGTTACATAATCTCCAAAAAAATTCTTTTAAAGTATGAATTTCTCCGTCTTATATTCTACCTCAACAGCTCAGATGTAACAAGTGTCAGTATCAAACGGATAAGGTATACCATATAAAATATCGAGCATCAGTGGAAAGATAATCTCATGAATATTCGGACTGCCAGCGATATAACGCATGATTATGCCTAGGTCGTTCGATCCGATCCAGAATAATGTGTACACTATCGAGGGTCGAGCAGCATGAGCCATAGATGCATATATTATACTGCCAAGGCGTTCGGCTCGCTCCACAAGAAAGGAAGAAAATTATTAAATTACGAGACACGTGCTTACAATACACTACATAAGCACAAAGTGAATATAACATTTATCGTTTCTCAAATAACTTGCCAACAACTCAAGGTGATAAGTCTTAGCCTATATATATATATATATATATCAATTTCAATTATAAGTTCAATTAATTAAGCCAGCAGAATGAGTTCAAATAATTCAAATATTACATGATAAAGTCCTAAGTCTACCCGGACGTAAACATGCTTTAGCTAAGTACGGACTCTCGTCACCTCGTGCGTACGTAGCACCCACAACTAGTAGAACATAACAATTATATCACCTAGGGGTAGTTTCCCCCTCACAAGATTAGACAGGAGACTTACCTCACTCTGAAGTTCCATGACCGGCTCCAATGCCTCTCTAACTCTCAAACCAATGCTCGTTGATCCGAAACTAGTCAAATAAGGTACAAATCAATCAAAATATACTCTAATGCGAATAATTTATCAATTTATAATAATTCTCAACTTCACTCGAAAAGTCAACAAAATCAACCCTCGGGCCCACGTGCCCTGATTTTGAAAATTTCGAAGATAAACTTTACCCATAACATTACAAACTCAAATATATGATTTATTCCCAATTCCATGTTCAATTTTATAATCAAAATCCAAAAATACCAATTTCTAGGTTTCTTTCAAAATCCCACAATTTCTACTAATTTTCATGTTTAAATCCATATATAATCCATGTATTTCACTAACATTATGTAGGAATTAATTACCTTGCAATATATGATGAAAATCTCCCCTTGAAGAGCTCCAAAAATCGCCCAAGCCATGTGAGAAGTAGAAGAAATGAACCAAAACCCGCAATAAAACAATTCTGCCCAACAACTTCCTTCTTCGCGATCGCGGAAAACGCTATTGCAAAGGCCAATTGCCACTGCCCCAAAACCTCTTCTTCTCAAAAGTGAACCTTTCCACGCGTTCTTGATATACAACAAATACAGAGCAACGCGATCGCAACCCAAACTTCGCGTTGAACTCCCTCATATGCGATCGCGAGTCCATTTCTGCGATCGCATAGAACAACCGTTCCTCCAGTCCAATTTACTCTTCGCGATCGTGTCTTCTATTCCGCGATCTCAATGCATACCTAAGACACCAGAAACCAACAATCACAAACCAAGAAAAATGGTCCGAAACCATCCCGAAACACACCAGAGGCCCCCGGGACCCAGTCCAATCATACCAACCATTTTCAAAACATGATGCCAACTTGCTCGAGGCCTCAAATAATACCGAACAACATTCAAACTACGAATCGATGATCAAAATCCTTTTTTAAACTTCCAAACTTCGACGAACGCGTCCAAACCGTATCAAAACATTCCGGAATAATGCCAAACTTTGCATACAAGTCATAAATCATGATACAAACCTATTCTAAGGATCGGAATCCCAAACGGACATCAACAATATCAAAATTTACTTCAAATCAAACTTAAGAAATCCTTGTACTTTAAAAAAATGTCAACCTTCCCTAATAAGCGCTGAAATGCTCTCGGGCCACCCGATATTCGACCCGAACATACGCCCAAGTCCGAAATCATCATACGAACATTTTGGAACCTTCAAATACCGATTCCGAGATCATTTGCTCAGAATTCAAATCTTAATCAACTCTTCCAATTTAAAGCTTCTGAATTAAGAATTTTCCTTCCGAAACCACTCCGACCTTCCCGAAATTTAATTCCGACCACACGTACAAGTCATAAAATATGAAGTCAAGCTACTCGAGGCCTCAAACCGCCGAACAATGCGCTAGAGCTCAAAATAACTGATTGGGTCATTACATTACATGAGACTCTCCATTGGTTGTTGACTTGTCAACTGCAATTTTAACGCTATCTAGGAATAGAAATCCCTAATGAATTCTGCTGCTGATCTTTGATTTGGTTCAGGAACTTCAGGTTTGTGTTTTTGAATTAGTGTGTTGGTTATAAATTGTACTAAACTCACTTATGGGAAAGAAAGAACTATTGGGGAGTTGATTCTTCTATACTTGCCAATGGAGCTACTCAAATTCAATATGCGTGATGCAGAGAAAGATACTATATTGGTGGAAAAAATAGACTTAACACGTGGATTAATGATGCATTGTTATGTGGCATAAGAGTTAGAACAATAAAGAAGACTGGAGGTCGGATGAAAGGCATGGGGAAAATACCCACGAGATTGTTTACAAAGAAACCGTATCTGATGGTTGGGAAAGAAGAGATAAGCGCAGGATACTCAATTAAAGACTATAAATAAGGAATATTCATTAGTAGCCACATATATGGAAAGGGAATCGACATGATCCCTGATTTGGCGCGATTGATTATTATTACCATAATCGTTATAAATTATTCAAATAACGAGCAATCAATGTAATTAATATTGGTAACGAGAGGGAATTAAGTGTAGAAAAGCAGTTACATATTGTATCTTTATATAAATACCCCTTACTAACTTTGTACGATCATCAAGAAATTCTTAATATATACTAGCAGTCTTATTTCTATGCTTGATTCTTACTCTCTACTCTTGGAAGGAGGCTACGATTATCTATAAGATTTTTTTCCTTTATTCTCTTAATATTTAGTTACCATTATTTTTTATATTATTTATTTTAACCACAAAAATTACTTTTTTGGTTAAAGAGATACCATTACTAAATTGAAAAGGGGTCAGATATATCCATCTACTATCAAATATTGTTTAAAATTATCCTCCGTTATACTAATCGATCAAAATTGTCCCTACTGTCTTACTATTAAACATATTTGCCTCTCATTTGATGGAAGGGACACATGACAGCATTCTAAACATTTTTAATACCCAACCAATTGCTCATACTGGATATCCGATATCCATAACCCTATACTTGACCCATCAAAAACTTAATCAACTAAATCCTCGTCCCTTTCTCTTAGTTTATCTCCTTCTCAAGGGAAGCTCCTTCCTCCATGCTTCCAAATTTCTTACAAATTGAATCTTTTTATTTTAGGGTGTAGACTAAGAAATTGTTCTAACAATTCCTTGTTTATTGCCTTGATTTCCAAATCAAAAATCACAAATTAAAAAAAAGGAAATTCCGAGAAGAAAAATTTGTGCTATTGGATGCTTGAAAATTCAAAAAATGGTTTGGTTGTTTGGAGCTGCTCTTGAGTCAGAATTATGCTAGCAACTGATTTAAAGAACTGGATAAAAATAATCGAACTCCAACTGCTGGGTTCTTAAGTTATCCAAGTTGGAACCAAAATTGTTGAAGTGTTGAATTATTCTACTGAAATAATTGTCTGGGTCTATTTTGTTGAGCTAAAATCTTAGATTAACCACTGATTTTAGCCTGGTTAAAGAAGATTTGCAAGTAAAAGAGTTGTGTGGTTCCTTGGTGAATCGGATTTGAGGTTAAAAAAATCTTCACTTTACGAGTTGAAATATTCGAGCAACTAAGCGTGAAAAATCTTGTTAGTGCTTCTATGATTGAAAATTCGAAAGTGAAGGATTTGATAGTACTTTGCAGTTGGCAGTTGAGCATTAATTTGATTCTAATTTATGTTTGTTGTTGAGAATTGAGTTTGCAAATATCACTGCAAATTTGGAGTTCTTTGTGTTAGAACATGCGCAACGGAAGCAAGCATACAATTTAAGCATCAAATACATGTAAACTAGACAATGATATAATTACGAGATTAAGAACCACTAATCTCTTGAAAGCGTTGCACAGGTCCTCTTCGGAGCAATAATCCAGGGTTGCAGTCTTCTGCTATGATCCTAATAAAACCTTGGACGAAATTGCTTTGAGTAGGCAAGAACAATACAACTCAAAAAAGTAAGTTATTGGGTGAAAAACGTCTTCCTCAGCCAAAAAGGGCTCCAAAAAACGTGTAGGATTCTGCTTGTGCAAGTAGAATCCTACTCTAACTCTACAAGATGACTTTTCCCCCAAGTCACATTTTATCCAAGTCAGTCCAGCTTTTTACTAGGTATAGCAGGGACCACAGAAATAATAAGAGGCTACTAATTATAGTATTAATTCAAAAATTTAGATGAATTAATTCCTTCTATAATTAATTATAATTTATTCCACTAAAAAATGCAATTAAACTCCACAATATGAATTTCAAAAATTCACTAACACTTATTTTAACTCCCCATGTTAAGGTCACAAATACCAGTTAATTAAATTAAATCACTGATAATTTAATTTAATCAACTAATTAAATCCTTTATAATTCCGTTTAAACTATTTCATGTGACGGATACAAAATTCATTGGCCGGGTTTTCACATGAAAACTTATAAGCTTACATAAAGGGATATCATCAAACTCAAAACCGAGTCATGGATTCTATCAACTAATTATTATTTCACAAATGCTATGAGTTGTACTTTTTGATAAATCAAAACAATAAGCAAATCGCATTGATCATAATAATTATATCAAGATTAGGAGTATAAGCTCATTTAATGAATTAGAGAAAATATTTTATATATATTCAGTACAAAAATATATTTTCTCTACTTGGTCCGTTCAATATATACTAAGTATACTAGCACAAGAAGTTGGAGTAAAACCACTCCCATAATCAAGATAAATTGTACCATAATCTTGTGCTATAATCATCAAGATATTTTGCCCAATAATATCTTCGATTGTGAACATAGTTTATTAATTATGAGAACCAACAATTTAATCTTCTGTGCATGAGCTAAGATTCCATACACTAAATTGTCTACTACATAACTAAAGGACACACATGTAATAAATGATTTATTTAAAATAGTACTTTATTGAATTGAATAAATTAATTAAATAATTGTTCCATAAAGAATAAAAATATAATACTATGTCCAAACGGCATGGTTAATAGTATATCCCAATAATCTCTCACTTAGACTCATAACCATGCGTCTACAACTCTAATACCCATTCCTTCTACATGTTTGTAAAAAATTATCTGTGGCAAGCTCTTTGTAAACGGGTCTGCCAAATTATCCTCTGACGCATTCTTCAACACTCTTGCATCACCTCTCTGAGTTATGTCCCGAATTAAGTGATATTTACGCTCTATATGCTTACTCCTTTTATGGATTCTTGGTTCCTTCGAGTTTGCAACTGCACCACTATTGTCACAATAAAGTACAATTGGTACTTGAACCGAAGGAACTACATTAAGCTCTTTTAGAAAGTTTTCGATCCAAACAACCTCTTTAGCTGCCTCAGATGCATCCACATATTCGACTTCCATGGTGGAATCAGCAACACATGATTGCTTGATACTCCTCCAACTTATGGCTCCACCTCCTAAGGTAAAAACATATCGTGAGGTAGATTTTCTAGAATCTCTATCTGACTGGAAATCTGAATTAGTATAGCCAATGGGTGCAACATCACCTGAGTGATAAACCAACATATAATCCCTAGTCCTTTTCAAGTACTTGATTATATGTTTAACAGCAGTCCAGTGTTTTAGTCCAAGTTTAGACTGAAATCTACTAACCATGCCAACAGCAAAGCAGATATCAGGTCTAGTACATAGCATAGGATACATGAAACTCCCTACAGCAGAAGCATAAGGGACCGCCTTTATATTTTCTATCTCATCAGTCGTTTTTGGGGACTGATCTTTTGACAGAGAGATTCCATGTCTAAAAGGGAGAAAGCCTTTCTTGGAATCTTGCATGCTAAACCTGGTGAGAATAGTATCAATATAAAGTGCTTGGGATAAGCCTAATATCCTTCACTTGCGATCTCGTATAAGCTTGATCCCAAGGATATGTGCCGCTTGTTCCAAGTCTTTCATATCAAAACGCGAGGACAACCATTCCTTTACTGAATTCAACATGCTCACATTATTTCCTATGAGCAAAATATCATCCACGTACAAAACCAAAAATATAACTTTATCTCCATCCCACTTCTTATAGACACAAGACTTATTTTTAATCAATGTGTCAAAACAAGTATTCCGTGCTCTAGAAGCTTGTTTCAATCCATAAATGGATTTATTTAATTTACGCAACATGTGCTCATTGCCACTTTTAATGAAACCAACTGGTTGTGCCATATAGATGCACTCATCAAGACTTCCATTAAGAAAAGTCGTCTTGACATCCATTTGCTAAATCTCATAATCGTAATAAGCAGCAATGGATAAGATAATCCTAATGGATTTAAGCATGGCTACTGGCAAAAAGGTTTCCTCATAATCGATCCCTTCTTTTTGAATAAACCCTTTTGCAACAAGCCTAGATTTAAACTTTTGCACTTTTCCATCCACTCCTCTCTTTTTCTTATAGATCCATCTACAACCAATGGGTTTGACTCCAGTAGGTGGCTCTACAAGATCCCAGACTTGATTGGAGTACATGGACTCCATTTCAGATTTCATAGCAACAACTCATTTATCAGCATTTGTATCTTGTAGTGCTTCGTCATAATTTAGAGGTTATGTATTAGGCTCTTCAGGGATTCTATCATAAGATTCTCCCAAGAGCATGAATTGGATAGGTTTTTTTAATAATTCTCCCACTGCGACTAGTCACTACAGGTGCGGTCTGATTTTGTTATTGAATCACAACATCATTTTCGGGAACTGAAGCCTCAACGTTATCCTCCACACTTTGCGGTGCTGGGATATCATTAACATCTTCCTGGAGTGCAGGCTGCAGAACGATTTCAGGTTGCTCAATAATCTAAGGTTGCTCAACCTTACTCCCACTACTTTGGGGTAGTGAGATGTCAGGCAATTGCTCTTGTGCGTTCTGCTGCCTATTGACATTTCTCCCACTACGATAATACAGTGGTATGTCAATACTGGCTTTTGGGATACATTCCAGAGAAGAGTCATTAGTTACTCCGTTACTTAATTCCTGTAAAACTAGTTTACTTCTAGGAATATGGTTCATTAAATAGTCCTCTTCTAAAAATCTGGCATTTATCGTAACAATTACCTTCTTTTCTTTGGGACAATAAAATAAACCGCCTTTAGTTCCTTTTGGATATCCAATAAAAATGCATATTTCTGTCCTCGATTCCAATTTATCTGCTTTCCCTTTCAGCACATGTGTTGGACAACCCTAAACCCGAACGTGCTGTAAACTTGGCTTGCGCCCAATCTACAATTCTGCTGGAGTTGAAGGTACTGACTTTGAAGGAACCAAATTTAGAATGTAATTTGATGTTTCTAAAGCATATCCCCAAAAGGAAAAAGGTAAATCAGAATAATTTAACATTGATCTAACCATTTTCATAAGGGTTCTATTTCTTCTATCTGCCACACCATTTTGTTGTGGTGTTCCTGGCGCAGAAAATTGAGATGTAATTTCACAATCTGATAAGTATTTAATGAATTCCGCAGAAAGGTATTCACCACCACGATCAGATCATAATATTTTGATATATTTATCATGTCTTTTCTCCGTTTCCGTCATAAATTCTTTGAATTTCTCAAAGCATTCAAACTTATGGCGCAACAGATAAATGTATCTATATTTTGAGTAATCATCTGTGAAAGTCACAAAATACTCAAAACCACCTCTTGCTTGTATATTCATAGGGCCACACAAATCAGAATGAATTAATTCTAACTTATCGCTGGCTCTATTTCCTTTTGAGGAAAAATATCTCTTCGTCATTTTACCTTCTAAACAGGATTCGCATGTTGGCAGTGCCTCCACTTTCAATGAACTCAAAGATCCATCAGAGACCAATCTCGAAATCCTATTTAGATTTATATGACCTAGACTTAAGTGCCACAAATAAGTTTGGCTCAATTCAGAAATACGTTTTCTTTTATGTGGTAGATTAATGTTATTTAATTCTTTTGGTTGTTGTAGCACATGAGGAGATATATCAAGAATAAAAAGGTCAAGTACTCTAGCATTAGTGTAGATAAAACATTTATTAAACTTTATAACAACAGAGTTATTAGCAAAATAAATATTATAATCAGCATCCATTATTTTCGAAAACGAAATCAAATTCCTTCTAATAGAAGGTACATAGAGAACATCTTTCAAAACTAAAACTCTATCACTACTAAACGAAACTCTAATATCTCCTAATGCTAAAGCTGGTGATGGCTCGCCATTGGCTTGAAAAATGCAAACTTCATTCTCACTTAGTCGTCGCATTTCCTGAAACCCCTGCAAAGTAGTGCAGATATGATTAGTGGCTCCTGAATCTACACACCAAAACATGGTAGAGACAGTCACTAAACAAGTTTCAACGACATTTAAATTCGAATTACCTTGATTATTCATCTTTGCCAGATTGGGAGGGCATTGCTTTTTGTGATGCCCAGGTTGCTTGCAATGATAGCACTTTCCTTTGGGCTTTCTCACACCAGCCGCACCTCCAGGTGCTAAAACCTTTTGAGCTTTCTTCTTTTTCTTACCGCCTTTCGACTTAGAAACCAAAGTTTTCTCAACATTTAGTGCCACAACTGGAGCTTGCTGTTTGATAATAGATTCTGCCTCTTGCAGCTCATTCAACAATTTCGCCAGTGACAAATCCATTTTGTTCGTGTTATAGTTCAAGCGAAATTGTTGAAAACTGTCAGGCAGAGTCTGCAGGACCATCTCAGCTTGAGATTCCTTATCAATCACAGCTCCAAGGACCTCCAATTCATTCAGAAGACCCATCATCTTTAGAAAATGGTCCCTGACCGATGATCCTTCAGCCATCTTGGTGTTCAAAAGGGCTTTCATGGTTGTCTGCTTAGCCACACGATTTTGCTCACCGAATATCTCTTTGAGACTTTCGAGCATGTCATAAGCAGACCCCATAGACTGATGCTGATGTTGCAAAACATTCGCCATAGAGGCAAGAATGTAACATCGCGTCATCTCATCAGCCTTGACCCATTTGTCATAGGCCTTAACCTAATCATAAGTAGCATCTTCATCAGCTTTTTCTGGGCACTCCTCAGTGATTACAAATTTGTAACCTTCAGTAGTTAGGACAATATCAAGGTTTTTTTTTCAGTCAACATAATTCGGTCCTTCTAACTTGTTTTGGTTCAAAATTAAGGTAAGAGGGTTAAATGAAGACATGGTTAATCTGAGAGATATTCACATTAAATAGATCATTAGTTATGTAATTAGAATAATTAAATTCAAAATAGCACATTACACATATAACCATGCTCATTGAATAGTTAGATTCATTAGGGAAACTTAACTATTCATGCAAAATATATGAGTTATGTAAGATATTTACCCCATAAATTAAAACAGGACCAACTCAGATGGAGAGTAAACTATTAATTTAAGATTGGTAAATATCACTTTTATAAACTCTAGTTTCATTGAATCAACATGTAACTCAGTTGGAGAGTTAATACAAGTAATCAAATAACTAGAGGTAAAACTACAGTAATCATCTATAATGAACTTATCCGATGTGGAAGAAGACCTATGCCAACATATAAATTCACTATATTACTGTAAAACATCATTGAAAACCATGGGAATTGAACCCTACCATCATTGTTTTCTTTTTAAAAAAAACAATTATTACAATTTTTTTCAGAAAATAGAAAAATGGCACAAAACCCATCTAAACGACCCCGAATGCACAAAAAACAACATACATCATGAGTGAAGCTGATGAGTATTTCTCACTGGGTCGTTTTCGATGAACCTAGCAAATTTGAGGTCAATCGGAGTTCGACAGAATTTCAGAATTCCAAATTCATGACCTATTTGTAGAATTCTGTTTTTGGCATTTTAGGGTTTTGATTATTTTGACTCGTTCAAATCACATAATATACTTATGTATGTTAATTCGTGATTTCAGAACTCAAAATAATATTATTATTACAGTGTTATATAAAAACTATTTTCGAACAAAATTGGGAAAAATAGAATGTTTTTCACCCGTTCAAAACGCCATTGTTCATAATTCCGTATATTAATCCATAATTTCATAACTAATAGTATTAAAAAATAGTCACGTTTTTATTAAAACAATACTGTGATTATGGACAAAAACGCAACTAAAACAGATTTTCATGAAATATAACACCAATGTTTATGCATATATATATTAATCCATAATAACAGAATTAATAGTATTCAAAAACAGTCACGTTTTTATTAAAAATAACATTGTTATTCAACAAAAACGGAATAAAACAGATTGTCATTAAATATAACACTATTGTTTATGCATATGTATATTAATCCTTAATTTCAGAATTAAAATACTAATGAAAACCAGTCACGTTTTTTACATAGAATAATCATACCAAACATGTATCATTAAACAACTTGTTTTAATATTATTCTATTCATGTTGTATTACATTATCTAGTTAGATGTAAGACGGCGTCTGATACCAATTGTTAGAACATGCGCAGCGAAAGCAAGCATACAATTCAGGCATCAAATACATGTAAACTATACAATGATATAATTACGAGATTAAGAACCACCAACCTCTTAAAAACATTGCACGGGTCCTCCTCAGAGCAATAATCCAGGGCTGCAGTCTTCTGCTATGATCCTAGTAAAACCTTGGACGAAATTGCTTTGAGTGGCAAGAACAATACAACTCGAAAAAGTAAGTTATTGGGTGAAAAACGTCTTCCTTATGTAGACTCGTTTTTCAACCAAAAAGGGCTCCAAAAACGTGTAGGATTTTGCTTGTGCAAGTAGAATCCTACTCTAACTCTACCGGAGGACTTTTTCCCCAAGTAACTTTTTACCCAAGTCAGTTCAGGTTTTTACTAGGCATAGCAGAGACCACGAAAATAATAAGAGGCTACTAATTATAGTATTAATTCAAAATTTTGAATTAATTAATTCCTTCTATAATTAATTATAATTTATTCCACTAAAAACTGTAATTGAACTCCTCAATATGAATTTTGAAAATTTACTAACACTTATTTTAACTCCCCATTAAGGTCACAAGTACCAGTTAATTAAATTAAATCACTGACAATTTAATTTAATCAACTAATTAAATCCTTTATAATTCCGCTTAAACTATTTCATGTGACGGATACAAAATTCACCGGCGGGGTTTTCACATGAAAACTTATAAGCTTACATAAACGGGTATCATCAAACTCAAAATCGAGTCATGAATTCTATCAACTAATTATTATTTCACAAATGTTATTCGTTATTGTCCAATCTATTAGACATACACTAACTCTTAATAGAGTTGTACCTTTTGATAAATCAAAACAATAAATAAATCACATTGATCATAATAATTATATCAAGATTAGGAGTATAAGCTCATTTAATGAATTAGAGAAAATATTTTATATATATTCAGTACAAAAACATCTTTCTCTACTTGGTCCATTCAATATACACTAAGTATACTAGCACAAGAAGCCGGAGTAAAACCACTCCCATAATCAAGACAAATTATACCATAATCTTGTGCTACAATCATCAAGATACTTTGCCCAATAATATCTTCGATTGTGAACATAGTTTATTAATTATGAGAACCGACAATTTAATCTTCTGTGCATGAGTTAAGACTCCATACACTAAATTGTCTACTACATAACTAAAGGACATACATATAACAAATGATCTATTTAAAATAGTACTTTATTGAATTGAATAAATTAAATAAACAATTGTTCCATAAAGAATAAAAATACAATACTATGTCTAAACCGCATGATTAATAGTATATCCCAACACTTTGAACTTGAATTGTCTATGTTGAAATTCTTTTAAACATTGTTTCTTGAGAATTGAATCGTGGTGTTGTATGTGCTTAAATCAATGAGTTAACTACTGCTCGTTGGAAGTATTTTGTGCTAAATTTAAGGACCAGCATTTTTGGACACTTTCATAATTCGGAGGAAGGAGCTTTTCTTGTGAAGGAGATGAAATAAGTCTTGGGATGGGTCGGGTTTAGGGTAATGGATATTGGGTATTCAATATGGATAACGGGTTGGGTATCAAAAATACTTAAAAGGCTGTCATGTGTCCCTTCCCTCAAGTGAGGGGCAAATACGTTGAATAATAAGACGACAGGGGCAATTTTGATCGATTAGTATAACGGATGACAACTTTAAATAATATTTGATAGTGGAGGAATATATCTAATCATTCTCCGTTACCAAATTGAAATCATCTTAAAAGTACCCTACCTTTTGATTTGGTCTGTAAGGCATTGAATTGATGCAAATGATTTTGATATGTTAATTTTTCAAATTTGAAGGGGCCCCAACACCCCCACTGCTGCAGTAAAATAGAAAATTATGGTGGGGTCTCTAGTCAAAAGAGTAAAAACTTTCTCACATGGTAACAAAAAGCCTTTGATTAGGGATACTAATTCATGAAAGAAACATATAACATTAATAATTACTCCTAATCCAAGAGTAACAAAGGATTGAAAAAGCTTTGAATTACATTGATCTCACACTCCTTCCCCTTTCTGATTCCTTTATCACTGCTGTGAATAGAAACATCTTCCATAACCTGATTAAATGACAAAAGCAAGTAAACAAAAAAGTAAGTCTTGGGTTGAGTAATACTCCTATATTGATCGAAATGAGTAACTCAATTCGGATATATATACATTAAAAATGCAATTAATGTCCAAGTAAGGTCTTTATCCTTATATAAAGAACACTTCACTATAACAAACAAGTTTTTCCGTAACCAAATTTTATGTTCTGTTATAAAATATATTTTTTATAACATTAAAAAATATCTGGAACAAACGAAATTGTTATAAAGAGGTTTGAATGTATTTGATTTACTTACTTGGATCACTGAAGGTAACGAGGCCAGTTCCTTTGAAGTCACAATTCCAGTAATTCCTTCCATGCATCTGGTAATAAGCGTTCATCGCGTAAGAAGCATGAGCATGAATTTTATCAGGTTGAAAACAATCCCCATTTTCATAAATTTCTCTACAATCCACACCACCAGGTCCACAACAAAAATCCAACACTGCTTGTATTACCTTCTCATCTGCATGTGGTTTAGCCACACACCAAACTGAAGGTCCCCTTAACGATGCTTTTTCGCCAAAACTAAAACCTGTTTTGTCATTTGTATTGCTGCTGCAGAATTGACAACTCAAATCCACATCATAAACCTTTGATCCATCACCATTGAAAATCCCAAAATTCCTCTCACTTGTTCCTCCTTGTTTCTTATTTTCGTTGAATAATGCAAAGACAAAAATATCAATGCTATTTTTTGGGCTCATTGGGGTGCCTTTATTTGACTGAGCACGTTCAACTAATCGTGTATTATAAGTCCTAGCATTATCAGTGGTTGCAGCGGTTTCTCCTTTATCTCCTTTAGACGGCCATCCAGATTCAGACACCATAATCTTAATTGTTCGGTTTCCAAAACCGAGTGCATTCACTGCTGATCTAATTGCATCAATTTGTGCATCTAACATGTTGGTGTACACGTAACCTTTAGGGTCACGTACCCCGGTTGCATTTCCTAGTAATGCGTACTCTAAATTGACCATACCGGGATTGTCCCGATATGCAAAATATGGGTACGCATTAACCATGAATGGAGCACCGGTATCTGCCAAAAACCCGACAATGGAAGTCATAATAGGAAGGAGAGTGGTGGCAAATGTGGAAGATGAAGGTGGAAATGAAGAAGCAAGAACAGCCATGCTATGTGGCGTAGACACTTTGATTTTTCGGTCTAGCCCACGTGCTAGTAAAACTGAATGCAGATTTTGCATAGCTTGGACTAAGGCATTATGGTCTAATTTATCATCATCATTATCAGTGGTTAAGTACTCATTTCCAACTGCAATGGCGACAATGGAAGTGGCAGGAATGAAGGGCAAGATACGAGCGGCGAACCACTCGTCAGCAGCAGATTGGACGGCGCTTAAGTTTGCAACATGGGAGTTTTCTACAGCAACAATGAGGTCAATGCCAGTGTTGGAAAAGGCTTCAAGGATTTGGGGGTTGGTATCATAAATCTTAACCTTGTCAATGATGGTGGACTGAAGTAGCTGAGCCACTTTCTTTGGTGAGGGCAAATTGCTTCCAATTGTCCCATAGTTTATGCCCACGCCGTTAACAGGGCTAAGCAGGAGGAGAATGAGGAGTGGGAAAACAATAGTACTACAAAGGAGAGACATTTCGCCAACTAGAGAGAGGTTAATTTCCCTGATGGGGTGTGCAGTATATGTTATGTGTCCACTGGTATGGGAAAATCTTACAAAATTTACATGATTAACTATTACTGTGTCATGTGAACTATGGCAATTGGTCAAAGTTGTGGACTATTTGGGTGGGTCAGTTTGTGTCCAAAGGTGCTTACACAATTATGAGTACCCAAAGAGCTAAGCTGGATGGATTTGAAAACTTGCACTTGCAATTGCCAAGACAAAAATGTCAAAAAGGCGCTGCGTAAAGTCGATGTAAGATTGAAACCCGTGCGTTCTGCATCCAGCTAGTTGGAGTAAGAAGGCAGGTCCCAGCTCCTCGACTCATTTCAATTTGTTGTACTTCAGTCAGTAGCTTGTGAATCTCAACTAGTTAGAGGTAACAAGCAATTTCAATGGACTGCCTTTGATACATTTACCCACTACATCACGCTACATGTTTACATTAACTCCCCTTTTCTGTTTGATGACCAAGAAATTCGTCCCAAGCCAACCCTTAGGACTAACCGTAGCCTTTCAATTCGGGGATAATGGATCGACCCATCTACCCTTCTCCTTCTCCACTTGAATACCAGAACTCAAACATATGCATGTCTACATTAAGTCTCTTAGCATAATAATATACTAGCAATGAGCTTTACAACGGAAATAGAAAGAACACAATGCCTGATGAACCGTAGTTGAGAAAGGCAGCAATGTCGCAGCCTTGAGAACAATTGAACAACATCGTAATACCCTCAAAGATTTCGGAACGTAAGAGAGTTGGAAAAAGAAAAATAGAGAAATTTGACTTCAATGAATTTCTATGCTACCAATCACAAAGGTAGTTACAAAAGCCCGCACCTGAAGAGAAGGGAGACACAACATAACTGCAGAAGATATTATACCAATGTACAGTCAACCAAATGTAAATAGAGGCAGAAGAGAGGTATGGGAAGTGTGATAAAAAGGATTATAAGCATGTAAATTAGCATTTGAAGCTTGCACCACATTCATTAAAAAAACAGAGATTGTAATTTTATTCCTCATTTGTAGAAATCATCTCATATCGAAGACCAACTATACTAAAACTACAACAAGGAATATTTCCGAACACGCTGTATCATCTGAACTGAAGAGTTGATAACTTCACTTGTCCAAGCCAGGATTCTTACACTAGGGCTTCAACATCGTCTGGGTTCACAGTAGCTCCATCTTCAGTGTCTTCAGTGTCTTCTGACCTCAACTGAGCAGAAATGCCATCAATAGAAGAATTAATCTGTTCAATCTTCTTTGCAAGTATCTTGCGTTGTTTCTGCAGGGAGAACATACACATCACAACTTGGAAAAGAAAAAAAAATACTGTCATCAGCTTGCGAGGTATTTAGAAGTCCACAGTTCCAGTCCATGAAATTGCAACACAGTATTGATTCCAGAGAGGAGCAAGCTTTAGCCCTTTAGAAAACTAATGGACTATGCAGAGTTTTATTCAGATAATGGTGACATAGTTTTGGTTCATCTTTTCTTTAGCTAAGGATCTATCGGAAACAGTCTCTCTGTCCGTCCACCCGTCCAGGGTAGGGGTAAGGCTGCGTACATCTTACCCTCCCCAGACCCCACTTGTGGGAATACACGGGGTCGTTATTGTTGGTGGTGGTGACATAGTTTTGGTGGAGCAAGTCATTGTCTTCTTATGTCATTAAAAATAAAAGAAAGAAAGAGAAACCCCGAACCAAATAAAGTGAAGAAACTTTTGGATGCTGCTTGTTAACTTGTTTAGAGAACACCTAAATGGGTTCACTGAGAGACAAAGGATAGCAGCCGTGCTAGTTATTTAAAAACTTGTTATGAGGGTTTTGTCCAGTATCAGAATGAAGTAGAACTAAGAAAGTTTAGTTCTAAAACTGTAGAACACCCCACATTGGTAGCTTCGAATCCTAGTTATGTGTGCCTGTGTGCGCTTCCCTCAGGGCTCAGAATATCTTTTCTGGCATTTCCCCTTCGCATCGCAAATATAATTGGCACATATTTACATTTTTTTCTGATTGCTAGTTCATAACTACATACTATCTATTACCGACTTGTTAAGCTATCAACTTTTTGTCCAAGTACAATACCATGGTCACATAATCTGCTTCTATTTGGATTATTTGATTTCAAATTCTCCCAAAATTTTAACTAGAAATGATTGCACTCTCGGTCCCTCAGTTATCAACTAATTCCAATTTTTGTCCATGTGATATCTAACGAAGCCCATTTATTGATATTGGCCTCCCCAACATATTCCTGTAATTTCAATGGACCATGTGAGTAATCGTCTTTTTTAAAGAGGGGATCATTTAATACTTTATTCCACATGCAAGTTCATTTAATATTTCATTTAAATTATTCATCTTCTTAATTCATGATACACGTTTCCTGCTTCCTAATGCAAGATATGTGGAAAATCAACCTACCTCCAATTCCTTTTCTTCATCATATATAAACTTGGGCAATTTTTTCAGGATGTCCTCCTTATCTGTTCCAGATATTGCCTTACTGATCTGTAAAAACAAAATTAGAGATAATTGGCGCATTTACAAAAGAGAATAACTGAAAAAGACAATCAACTAGTGATAGACTGGATGTAATTGTAATGCTTAGAGCATAGAAAACTAAGGCGGTGACGATTGTAATACCTCAAAATTAAAAGGGTAGTTTGGTCATTTATCCAATATGTAATAAACAATAAGAAGAGAGAGAAAAAAATCAGCAAAGTCGCAAACACCATTCTGGTGCTTTCTCATTCTTAACTTGGGAGAACTAAGGAAGGGGAATGCCAAGAGAGCCAACGTATTCTCTTCAATACAAAGGAAAGAAAAATCTTAGAAACTCAGTTGGGAGTAAGGAGGTGAGATAAGAACTTTTGGGAAGAGGTCTCCACTATCTGAAACCCAATTTCTTTCACTTTCTAACCCTTGGGATGAAGACCCAAGCTTTAATTAGGGAATCTTGGTTGGGCTTCAGATGCAACATTATATTCAGGGTTGGGAATGGAATTAGCTTCTAGAGTCACGGGTGGAGCCAAAGGAACCAATTGAGGATTACATTCCTTTACATTTACAGGATATCGAGCCAGTGAGAGATGACTGTTGGAGAGCCGAGGTATGCAAGGAGGAGATCCATGGGACCTGAGGCTTAGGAGGAACGTGCAAGACTTTGAGATAATCAAATTCCATAATGGAACTGCTTTACAAACACAAGATATGACAAACTAGCCAGGACAAGTGCATTTAAAAGAGAGAAGTGCCAAAAAGTGACAAGGTCCATGTCGTTTGAAGCAAAGAGCGAGAAGTGAAGTGCACACTTCTTTGGAGTGACGAGCACAATTTATAGAAAAATTTCAAATGCCCAAACATACATGAATTTAATACTACAACAATCAAATTGCAATTAAAATAACAACTATCAGCATCCAATATACAATGTTAACATTATGTGACCATCTCATCTAAAACCGAATTTGTCAAAGAGCGCACACTTTTTATTTTACTTAATTATGTCTTCAACACAGAGGTGGATCTATATTTGAAGGTCGCGGATGCACTTTTGGATTCAACCAAAATCTGTTTTGTTTCTAAACATATATACATGTAAACATGGAATTATTGCCGAACTACGGGTGCCAATGACCCCTCTCTGTATAGCATAGGTTTACCTCTGCTTCAACATGCCCTTTCATGTGTTGGTGTTGGACCGATTCTTTATTATGGGCCAAGAACATGGCATTCTTTTTTATGATAGGTGATGCTGCGACTCAAACCCATGTATCTCTAGGTATCTCTGCTTGCTCTGATACCATGTTGAAATATGTGACCATTTAAGTTGTTAGAAATGATACACTCTTTTATTTATTTAGTATTATCTTCATCATATAGTAATGTCAATATTAATTCAACTCCTCAAAGTTGAGATTTAAGTATGTTTGGTACGATGAATTCACTTTTCATGGAAAATGCTTTCATGAATAATGTTTTACATGGAGAATATTTTTCTAGAAAATGCTTTCCGGTGTTTGGTTGGTGAGTTGATAATAATTTTGAAAAGATACATATTAATGATTAATAATAATATTAGCAAACTGAATAATGTTTTGATGAAAATTTTGAATAATAAAGATTTATTACAATGTCAACGTGTTAGTTTGAGCAAATAATTTAAAGTTAGAATTCAAGATAGTTGTAAGGAAAATGACCTCCATCGATAAGTGAGGGAAGTCATTTTCACCTGGTTGATGGACAATATTTTCCTTGGACACAAAATGACTTCCTCGGATCATTTTCCTGAAAATCTACTACTGTCATACGAAAAACACCCTCAAAGAACTGTCACTTTTCTTGTAGATCATTTTGCGCCATTGTTTTGAAGCGCACACTTCTCTGGAGCGCATGCCTTCACCCGTGAAGCAATTCACTTCGCATCGCTTCATCAATTTAAGCGATGGCTTTTAACAAAACTCGCCAGGACTCATGGAGATGGATTGGTGGAGGGCGAGGAGAGATTGGATGTTCACTGTCAAGTCATATTACCATAAGCCGTTAGTAAGACAGGAATCAGTCTTCTCGCATGTATCAGTGTGGATACTTAGAGCACCAAGAAAGGTGTGTTTACTGTGAGGGGAGCGATCCTGACAGTCGAGAACCTAAGAAAGCATGGGTTACATACGTCAGTGGTATTTCACGAGTAAATTCTCGGGTGAAGATATGGACCACCTCTGTTACACTACAAGGTGGAAACATGGTTGCGGTGATAAGTACTGAAGTAGTTCAGTGAACTAGGGAAGATGCCAAACAGTGAAGGACATGTTACACAATTGGACCTATGAGAGACAGAAGAGAAGATGCAAGGCATTAGGATGTCCCTCCACTTGCACTGATGTGGATCCTCTGGAAGAACAGGACTAGGAGAGCGTCTTGATGGAGTAGAAACTGATTTTTAATTTGTACACTCAAGGAATAACGCTCTACTCCCTCGGGGTAGGGGTAAGGTCTGCGTACTCACTATACTCCCCAGACCCCACTTGTGGGATTACACTGGGTTGTTGTTGTTGTTGTTGTTGTACACTCAAGGAATAACGCTTTGCTTTAGATTTTTTTTTCTTGTTGCACCAATAAGGCTCCTGTTTGTATAGAAGATTGGGTTCAATTTGTAGAGAACCATATTTTGAGTTGTGTTCTCTACTCTTTGGTATACTTCTCATAAACGGGAGATTCTCCCACTTCAATGAAATTACTTTACTTCAGCAAATGAGTGGAACTATATTGTGTGTGATTGGAATGATGGGTTGATGAAAGGCTTGCTAATCTGGATGGTCTGGTACAGAGGACACTCTATTGAATTTCCGACAAGGCAAAGGGTAGGCTTGCTAGGTGGGCTTAGCCTCACATAGCAACAGTCACGGCTTCCATGTTGGGTTGTGACACCGTTACACGGCCAACAACAATCTACAAAAGGAATTAGCTAATTTTAGCTGAGCATGATTACCTGAGGTGCATAGACACAACCAAGTGTGCCAACAATTAATCCTCCCAAAACAAAGCCACCAATAAAGAAGCCACCATTGCTTGGCCTTCCACCATCACTGCCATTTAACAAGAATAATTATACAATGAAATATTTTGTCCAATCAGCGGTAAGTAAAACTCACATAAACGAATTGACAAAAATCCGAGTTAACACCTAAAGAGAAGCACCAATAATTTCAGTTCATATCTTGCATAAAACTAGAGCACGTGATGAATAAATACCTATATCTCGCTTGAATAGACAATGATCTTCCAGATGAGGATGGTTTTGCTCCACGCCTAGCACTGAAGAACAGCTTGGTGGAACAGCCACTTTGGTCAATTGATTTCAAAGGAGAGCCTAACACATCAATAAAGTTAATAGGTTTGTATATCATAACCAGGTGTTAGGTTAGGGAAGTAGAGAGGAAACCATTAAAGCAATAAATGATCTTCTCATGCATTCATTAACCAATCATATTTGAGAGAAAAATTGTTACCTTCATGCTGCTCATGAAAACGACTGATAAATAAGCAGACGGTATATTTGAAACAAAAAACTTTCCTTCACGGTTCTACTTCTATGCTGAAACAGTTGAAAATGCATAAAATGAACTTCAAATGTCATGATCCCTTATTCCAATCGTTTATGATGAGCTCTTCCCAAACTATTAAACTTTGAGAAGTTTCTAGGTGTTTCTGTTGAAGGGAAGGAAGATAGGGTGTTAGAACTGTTGAGGGAGATTGAGCAACAATCTCTTTACGATGGTGCATGGAGGGAGTTAGGTAAAGGTGTTAAGCAAAATAACTTAGGGGATGTAGTGGTGTATCAAAGAAGGGGGCGAGTGTGTGACAGAGAGAAAGGGACCTCGGCTAGGGGGGTGGGGAAATGGGGGCTATTGTCGCTTATGGAAGTTAAGATCCTTTCATGGAATGTGAGGGGGATGAATGACCCAAACAAAAGGGCCATCATCAAAGTGCGAGTTAGGGAGTGGAGTGCCAACCTAGTTTGGTTTCAGGAGACCAAAATGGAAGTTTTGTCGGATGCGATCGTGAGAAGTGTCTGGGGAGGTAGTTGGGTGAAATATGACTGGGTCCCAGCAGCGGGAAATGCCGGGGGCATTCTACTTATGTGGGATGATAGAAGCTTGGAGGTAAAGGAGATTAGGAAGGGAGTTTTTTCTTTGGCAGCTCTCGTCAAAGATAGAGTGAGTGGGGTGGAGTGGGGATTTGGGGGAGTGTACGGGCAGGTAGGGGAAGGGTCCAAGGTGTCTTTCTGGGAAGAACTGGCCAATATTATGGGGGAATGGGACATTCCATGGGTTCTAGGGGGAGACTTTAACACTATTAGATTCCCGGAGGAGAGATTAGGGTGTAGTGTGATTTCGAGGGCCATGGAGGAGTTTTCTGACTTCATCAATGATCACTTTCTCATTGACCTTCCTCTGTCAGGGGAAAGGTTTACTTGGGCCAGGGCGGAGGATTCCAACTCAAGGTCTAGACTTGATAGATTCCTGACATCTCCCTCATGGGATGAGTTGGTGCCGAATGTGCTGCAGATTCCTTTACCTAGGTTGACTTCAGATCATTTGCCTATTTTGCTAGATGGATGCAGAGGGAGGGGAGTGCGTGGTCCCTTCCGATTCGAAAACATGTGGTTGAAAGTGCCAGGATTCGGTGACAAGGTGAAAGAATGGTGGACAAGCTACGGGGTATCAGGGACACCTTCATACCGTCTTTCGAAGAAACTCAAATTGCTCAAGGGAGATATTATTAGGCGGAATAAGGAAGTTTTTGGGAGGGTAGAGGTTAAAATGAGGGAGTTTATGCATGAATTGGGGGATTTAGAAAGAGAGGAAGGGGCGGGGGAGTTAGATGAATATGAGAAAGAGAGATTGGGGGAGGTTAAGAGGGAAATAGTCGAGTTAGCAATAGGTCAGGAGACTAGTTGGCGGCAAAAATCGAGGGCGCTCTGGTTAAAGGAGGGGGATTCGAATACCAAGTTTTTCCATAGGGTGGCGGTCGCAAATCGAAGGAGAAACTTCATAGAGTCCTTAGTTGTGGATGAGGTGAGGATTGAGGGAGAGGAGGGGGTAAAAGGGGCGATAGCAGGGTTTTATGAGAACTTATATAAAGAGGAAGTTAATTGGAGGCCGACTTTGGGGGAATAGAGTTCAACCATATAGGGGAGGGAGACAGCGAGTGGCTAGAAAGGGTTTTCGAGGAGGAGGAGGTGCACGAGGCTGTGTCGAGTTGTGCTGGTGATAAGGCCCCCGGGCCTGATGGTTTCTCCTTGGCTTTCTTTCAGCTCTTTTGGGACACCATCAAGGGGGAGTTGATGGAAGCCATTGAATACTTCCATGTGAATGGTGTTTTCGAGAGAAGTATCAATGCTTCCTTTATTACTATTGTGCCTAAAAAAGAAGGTGCATCTTGTATCAGAGACTACAGGCCTATTAGTCTCGTGGGAAGCATTTACAAGATTATTTCTAAAGTGATTTCCAACAGACTTAAGAAGGTTCTTGACATGACTGTATCGTCCTCCCAGAATGCGTTTGTGGAAGGTAGGCAGATCCCGAATGCTGCTTTGGTGGCAAATGAACTCGTAGACTCCATAAGGAAAAATAGAGAACCCGGCTTACTATGCAAGTTGGACCTTGAGAAGGCTTTCGACCATGTCAATGGGGAGTTCCTGGACTTCACTATGATGCGGATGGGGTTTGGGGAAAGATGGAGGGGATGGATCAAGTTCTGCATTTCCTCAGTCAAATTCTCTATCCTGGTTAATGGTAGCCCGTGTGGTTTCTTTGGCAGCTCCAGGGGTCTCAGGCAAGGTGACCCCCTATCCCCATGTTATTCATTCTAGTGATGGATGCTCTGAGCAAAATGATGGATCGTGCGGCGGGCGGAGGCTTCTTGAGAGGATTCTCAACTCCGATTGGGGTGCTCAGTGCCCGAAGAGTCTCACATTTGCTTTTTGCGGATGACACATTGGTTTTCTGTGATGCCGATATGGATCAGTTGACCTACCTGAAGCAGGTCCTGCAGTGGTTTCAGTTAGTATCAGGACTCAAAATCAACATCGGCAAGTGTGAGATTTTCCCGGTAGGTGAGGTTACTAATATTGATGCCTTGTCTTATGTTCTCAGATGCAAGGTGGGCTCCCTTCCCACTACTTACCTGGGCCTCCTTTTGGGCGCTTCATATAAGGATACTACGGTTTGGAATCCAGTGATCGAGCGGGTTGAAAAAAGATTAGCAGGGTGGCAGAAACGGTATTTGTCAAAAGGAGGTAAGGAAGTGCTTATCAAAAGTACTTTATCGAGTATGCCCACCTATTACTTATCCCTGTTGCAAGTACCGGTGAGCATCACAGAAAAACTAGAGCGACTTCAAAGGAACTTTCTTTGGGATGCGGCGGATGAAACTAGAAAGTTTCATCTAGTGAATTGGCAGACAGTCACTTCCCCAAAGAAGTAGGGTGGACTTGGAGTGAAAGATCTTAAGGTATTTAACAGAGCTTTAATGGGAAAGTGGTTGTGGAGATTCGGGGTAGAAGAGCATGCTCTATGGAGGGAGGTCATAGTAGAAAAGTACGATTCCACGGGAGGGGGTTGGAGGACTAAGGCAATCACAACACCTTTCGGGTGTGGCACGTGGAGGAGCATCATGAAGAATTGGGAAGCATTCAGTGGCAACATCACTTACAGGGTGGGAGATGGAAGGAGAATCAGCTTTTGGAATCATAGGTGGTGTGGATAGGATACTCTGAGGGTCTCCTTCCCCACGTCTTCAGAATTTCAAACCAGAAGGAACTGATGGTTCAACAGATTTGTAAGGAGCATGAAGGGGGTAGTATGTGACCTCTCATTCAGAAGGAACATGTAAGATTGGGAGATTGCGGAGCTCCAAGATTTGTTGGCACTGCTATATGGACAAGACAGGCCCCAGCCATCCTGCGACTCTTGGAGATGGGGCTTGCGTGGCGATGGTTTGTTCACCGTAAAGTCCTTTTACCAGAGTATGTTGGTGAGAGAGGAGACCACTTTTCCATACTCCTCGATCTGGATTCCTAGGGCGCCCACGAAGGTGTGCTTTTTTGCATGGCTAGCGGCGAGGGGAGTGATCTTGACTGCTTAAAATCTCCGAAAGAGAGGAATTACACTTGTTAGTTGGTGCTACATGTGTAAAAGCTCAGGGGAAGAAGTTGATCACCTTTTGTTGCATTGCCCTGAGTCCTCTGCTTTGTGGAGGGCAATCCTGAATCTTTTTGGTGTTCAATGGGTGATGCCAAGCACTGTAAAGGAAATGTTATATAGCTGGGCCGGTTTCCGTAGAAGAAGAAAGCAAAAGGCGTGGAAGTTTGCCCCGTTAGCTCTCATATGGATAGTATGGGGGGAGAGAAATAGGAGAGCTTTTGAGGAGATTGAGTCTCCTTTTTCACATCTTAAGAATAGTCTTTTATCTTTGATCGCTTTTTGGTGCACTCATTTAGCCCCTACTTGTATAGAAGATTGGACGTCTTTTGTAGAGAATCATGTTCTGATGTAAATTCTCTACGTTTTTGGTATACTTCGTGTATACAGGAGTTCTCTCCCTTTTGATTAATACAATTTACCTTATCAAAAAAAATGATGAGCTCTTCTATACTTAATTGGCTACCGGCTGCTATATTGCGTTTAGTGTAAAACATCATTTATCATGCATGCTCATTCAAATCAGAATCCCATTCAACCAATGATATTGCTTGGTAAAGAATATTAACTTCCATAAGAAAAAACAAAAAAATGTAGAAAAAGTCAGCTAAGGCTTTATTAATAGGAGGATCCACTAGTGTCATCGAAGGTTAAAAATTGAAAATTGCTTTAGAAACTTCTAACTGTAATAGAAAGGAGAACTTATATCAAAACAACACTATGTAATAACTCAACTTGAATACAGAGAACATGATAAAGATGCTAGAGGTTGGATTCCCCTTCAGGGGCGGAGCCAACATGTCGCTTATGGGTTCGGCTGAACCAGTAGCTTTGGTTCAAATAATGTACTTTTCCTAAAAATTCCATTGAATATGTATAAATTATTAATTTAGTAACCTAAAAGAATTAGAATCTCAAAACCATAAGTTCCGCATCTGTTCTCCTTTTCATAAATTAACTAGTTCGTGTCCATTTAACGAATTTTACCTTACCAATTTCAGTGCATGTTCCATGAAAATCCAAAGACAATCCATGAACAATGAAAAACGTACCTACTCATAACTTTATGCTTTTAAACTTTCCCAACATGTGGAAGAAGAAGAATCAGATAGATATAATTGCCCTTTATCAAAACTCCACAATGTGCTGCAACATTTCTTTCAGCGCTAATTGATACGTACGGAAGATAAGAAGAACAGAAATGTATAAAAAAAGTAAAGATATTCCTAATTATCTTACATGTAGTACATACGGAGGTCGATTGATGGATAAAAGAAGCTCAGTAGGTGCTATAATGGGGACCAAATTAAAAGTAATGAAGACAAATAGATCGGTTTCAAAAAGAAAGGAGTGGAAAATAATTACCAGATGATAAAGGGAGAGAAGGGCTTTTGGATATAAGCAGCGAATTCGAAAGAGTTGTCATCCTGTAAGTATATGAGAGTTACCAAACAAAGAAGTGAAGAAGCGACGGCCGATAAGTAAAAAGGAAAAGTAGAGAGAGTGAGGTGATATTATTGTTTTTCCTTCGATGAGAACGATGCTGGCTAACATGGTTAACCACGGACGCCCCATGGATATATGCGTCAGTAACAATGAAATAAAATTAGGGGCGATTATAGTCCAAGATATTTGTATCTTGAAGTTTGAATGAAAAAATAAATAAGTAAATAAACTTCAATATACAAAAAGTAAAATCTTGAAGTTTGACTTGAAATAAAAATAGCTTAGGGACACAATGTTTTCAATTGAAAAACTTGATCGTAAGGATACAAACGTCCCGAAGTTTATGATGTATTTCTGAAGTTTTAAATCGAAAAACTATACTTTGCTATTAAAAAATTGAATGTCATGAAATGTTATCTTAAAGTTTGAGGAAGTGTAAGAGAAGCATCAATATTTGACAGCTTTTTAAATACAGCTAGATATTAAATAGTTTTTAAATTCTGGATAAAGCCTAAACGACATTTGTAAAAGTAGCTACATGGTGTGATTTCTACCTAGGGGTAAAATGCATCATCAGATCCACAATTTATGATGTATTTAAATATTAATCAATTCACCCAAACTTCAAGACTAATTGTAAGCCCACTAGTGATATTGTCCGCTCTGGACCTAGGCTCGCACGGCTTTAAAACGCATCCCTCTAATCACTACATCGGAGGCGAATGCCTCTCGCCTAGCTGAGAAAGCATAGAATCTAGTTGGAGCGCCACCTGACTGGCCTCCACCTCTAGGGCAACCCCTACCTACCCGCCCTCCGCCTCTGGCCGGTCGGGCAGGCGGTGCGGTAGCTGGTGCTGTAATCATATGCCTTGCCACGAAGTCTGGGATAAAATCTCTTCACATGACCCAACTCCCCACCTCAGAGTGGTGAACTGCTAACCCAAAGTCTAACATTGATGGCCTGAATACCCACTGGAGGAACCGTGAATAGCAGGCGGACGGTAAGTACTCTCTGGAATAGCACTGAAGTAGGGTCGTGTTGGAGCACTCCGAGCAGGCGGTGGTGCTGAATGCATGGGCCTGCTAGACTGGCTCCTCATGAACTGACCTCTGCCCCTAGGCGAGGCGCCACTGAATCCACCAGAATGTCGGGGCCGTTTATCTCTCAGCGCAAACTCTCTGATGCGTTTGTGAATACTCTCTATCCTCCGAGCTATATCCACAACCTGATGAAAGAAAGTCCATATCTCTGCCTCACGGGCAATAGAAACCTGAATCTCGAGGTGCAGACCTGCAATAAACCTCTGCACCCTCTCTACATCCGTGGGGAGTATAATAGCTACATGGTGAGACAAGTTAGTGAATCTCGCCTCGTAGACGGTCACAGGCATTGACGGAGCCGCTCGAACTGACCCCCGAAGCTCCTCTCTCTCTCTCTCTCTCTGAAGGTGGTATGTACTTCTCCAAGAATAGATACGTAAACTGATCCCAAGTCAAGGGAGGTGAACGTGTTGGCCTGCTATGGAGGTAAGCCCGCCACTATCTGCGGGCCTTACCCTCAAGACGAAATGTGGTAAATTCCACCCCGTTGGACTTCAATATTCCCATGTTACGTAGCCTCTCCCGAAACCGATCAATGAAATCATGTGGGTCCTCTGCCCGCTCACACCTAAAGACAGGAGGACAAAACCTAGTTCATCTGTCTAGCCACTTCTGCTGCTCAACGGCCTCGACTGGTCTGGGCTCTGGCATAACCGCTGCAACTGGCTAGACACCGCTCGCAGGTAGTTCCCTTGGGGTCTGATAAATGGCAGCAACATTCCCTGGAGCATGAGCAGTAGGGTTATGTGCTCTCCCTCCCGCCTGAAATGTGACTGGATTTACCTGAAATAGCCCGGCCTGAGTCATATAATCCATGAACCGCATCATATGACCTCCTGGAAGCCCGATGCGGTCATAAAATGCGCTTAGGCCGGCTCAGTATTAGGTACCTCATCCTACTCCTCAATAACAGGATCTTTTACTGAATCCACTGGTGGTACTACTGCAGCAACTCTATGACGTCCTCGTCCTCGTCCTCTCCCAAAATTTGTGTCCCTCCTTCGGCCTCTGCCTCTTATAACTGGGGGAGCAGCCCCTCTGCCACCGGGTACAGCTGTAGCGCGTGTTATCACCATCTGTGAGGGAATAAGAGAAGGATAATTAGCACAACATTAATTGCACGATATGAGATGACGAAAGAGAGGTTTTCTAACACCATATAGCCTCTCGAAGATAGGTACATACATCCCCGCACTGATCCACAAGATTCTACTAGGTCTACTCATGACTCGTGAGACCTTTGTGAACCTAGAGCTCTGATACCATCTGTAACAGTCCAACCCACTAGTGATATTGTCCTCTCTGGTTCTAGGCTCGCACGGCTTTAAAATGCGTCCCTACGACAAACAAAAATAGTACTTGTGATCATTGCACCAGAGGAGACTGCCTCTGGCTTGGCTAGGAAAGCATAGAATCTAGCCGGAGCGCCACTGACTAGCCTCCACCTCTAGGGCAACCTCTACCCAATTGCCCTCCACATGTGTCCGATCAGACAGGAGGTGCGGTAGCTGGTGCAGTAATCATAGGCTGATAGTCCTGTTGCACTGCCTTGCCCCGAAGTTTGGGAAAAAACCTCTTCACATGCACTCAACCCCTCGGAGTGATGAACTGTTGACCCGAAGTCTGGGATAGAACCTCTTCACATGCACTCAACCTCTCGGAGTGATGAACTGTTGACCCGAAGTTTGACCCTAATGGCCTGAATACCTACTGGAGGAACCCTGAATAGCTGGCACACGGTAAGTACTCTCTGGAATAGCATTGAAGTAAGTCGTGTTGGAGCACTGCGAGCAGGTGGTGGTGCTGAATGCATGGGCCCTCTAGATTGGCCCCTCATGAACTGACCTCTGCCTCAGGCGAGGCGCCACTGAATCCACCAGAATACCGGAGTTTCTTATCCATCAGTGCTGATCCACGTCCAATCCGCACTCAATAGTGAGTAGAAATGGTTGTTGGAAGAATACTACCCAACAAAAGTCGAGGTCGATTTCCACAGGGAGTTACTATGGGTGTTAGGAGTATACACTTGACGAAAGCGAATGGAATAACTAAATTGCACTCCCACAAAAGGCTTTAATTTCTAATTCTAATTTTACTCTAGCAACTATAAGCTAAGAAAAGAAACTAGAAGCGAATGATTATTTTTGGTGTTTTTCCAAATAGTTAAAAATCCTAGGGATGTGACCATAACCTAGGTGTTCGCCTAATGGGATAAATATGTTAATACTTGTTTTGTTAATTGGGGTATATTATAGCTCTCAACTCTACATTACTCACTCAATACCTCTCGGTCAAAAAGTGATTTTGCCCAATTTGACTTCTCAAGTCCAAATGGGTATCAAACAAAATAGTTGATATGAGCTCAAGTCGGGTTCTCACTATTTCTAGTTTGAACCCTTTAACTAGGCTAATCAAACCCTCAATTAGCCCAATTCCTTATTAGCCAAGTTATCCCAGTCTATGTCCATCTTTCTCAAGTAGAGACTAAGTCAAAAAGGCATGAATCAATGTTTGCAACCATTAATTCTAAAATTGAAGCATAAACTAAGCTAAATAATCAACACACAATCATAAACAAGCATTAAATTAAATACCTATAAGGTTTACACATTAAGGTTGGGTCACAACCCTAGTAAGAATCTAGCTACTCATAGTGAGAATTGAAAAAAATAAAGAAGAAATGCTAATTAAACTCATAATTTAAGATTAAAATGATAAAATATAATGTTTAAACACTAAAATAGTCACAAACTTCCTAAAAATGGCAAAATGTAACAGCTACAGCAGCTCAAACTTTGAAACTTGACCTAAAAATGTGAAACTCGTCTATTTATAATGGCTCAAAATTCGCTGACAAAAATACCCATCGGGAGGTTTTGCGGCCGCACAATTCCATGTGCGGTTCGCAGATTTCTTCAGTTGGCAAGATCTTGGATTCTACAGCCGCATAATTGTGGATTGCAGTTGCGAAGCATCTTCTGCTGCCGCACAATTATTATGTGGTCCACATTTCAGCAAGGCTTCAGGGTTTAGTCTTTTTCACACTCTCTGAATTTTGAATCATTTGTCAATGCAGACCTTGTTCTGCGGCTGCATAATTCATGTGCGATCCGTACATATTTGCCATATTCCTACTGGGCTCTTTCACTTGATCTACGACTGCAGATGGAATTCTGCGATCCGCACTTTCTTCTGCGGACCGCACTTCTTTAGTTTTGTGTCTTTTTATTGCCTTGTGATTCGGAACACTCCTTTTTTAGTCGGATTTCATCATGGGAGACCAAACTTACAACACTCCTGCAATTTGCACACTTTCATTAGTTTCGGGAACATAAAACAATACTTTCGGACTGAAACAAAAGCAAAAATATGTTAATAAGTAATCAAAATTCCCACTTATCAACTCCCCCAAACTTAAGTATTTGCATGTCCTCAAGCAAATAAATTAGTTCCCACCTCCTAGAGTTAATGGTCATTTCAGCGAGTCAAAGGAGAGTCATTCACACACTAGTTGAGACCAACAATTACCCACACTACCCATGCATTATCAACAAGGTGACAAGTCAAATATTCATGCACATATAGTTCTAATGTGACATTTGAGCTTCAAGAATTGACTTTACTCATCAAGGACTCTTGTTCTATCATGTAGGTAATTATGGACTCCAAACTCTTCCTACTCTACTTTTCATTTGCCAAGCTCACTTAAGAAATTAGCACTCAATCTTAAGATTCATGAAAGGTTCACTCGTCTCTCACAGGAGAATGTCACAAGTACAACTTCAAGTACCATAGGCTTTCCCCTCATGTAGAACGCCACTAATGTAAGCTCACTCGGTTTGAAATCAAGTAGGACTTCTTTCGGGTTGTAATGAAGGCTTTTGGATTAGGGTAAGATACCATATGGGTAAGTGGTTACACATTTCCTTAAGCATTCCACACTTTCATTTTTCGGCTCACAATTGCCAATTCTTAGAGGCATTTTCTTTTCATTGGGGACAAGAGAGACTTAACATCACTCTTTCTTGTTCATTTCATTCCTTTTCTCCCTTTTTGATTGCTCATGCTAGGGATCATTATCTCTTTTTGAATCCATCAACCCTTCCACTTATTCACGTTTGCATTTTCTTTTTGTTCTTTTTCTTTTCTTACCTTCTCTTTTCATAGAGATCATTTATTTTCTCTTTTTGTGCCTTGATACCTTTTTCAAATTCCTCATCTCTCCCCCAAACTTATGTTTTAAGCCACTTATTTCACAAGAGTGTTAAGGAAAGTCCGGGTGCCAAGAGAGGGTCACGACAAAACGAGTAAAGGCTTATAACATAGTTATCAAATGAGAAAGGCTAGATTCTCAAAGGGGTTGACTAGGGATAACAACATTGGTTGGTAATAGAAAAAGTCAAACAGGCCAAGGAAAGCCTACAATCACGTTTCAAACCAAGCAAAACTTAGGATTTCAGCTTGAAACACATTCGGGGCAAGTTCTAGCCCCTTTGCACGAATACTTGGACTAACAACAATTTATCTCACCCCTCACGCAACTAGATTGTAAAAGAGGATAGAGTCGAGAGCCTACAACGACCACATTCAAGTTTAAAGATCACTATGGTCTAATTAAACCACTCGATGATTATCAAAGTCAACTTAAGAGTTCACAAAGTCATTAACTAGAGTTATTTCTTTCAAAAATCTTGCCTCTAACCATAAGTACGCCGTTAAGTGTGTTGGTACCAATTGAAGCATGGTTGACTCTTCAAGCATGACTTGATTAAGTCTTTTTATTCATTACTACTACTATTATTACCTAAACACAAAAACGAACTCATTCCCTTAAGAAGTTTGTCACGCCATCCATCGTTGGGACGAGTCACCCGGTTCACACTACAACTACATTTGGAAAGAATTGTGGTGTTAAGAAAACCAAAGGCTTATTATCTACTAAAGCATAAAAAATGTTACTTAACAAAACAAGGGCTAATATAGAAAAAAAATAAAGAAGCTAATAAGAAAAAACTACTCAAGAGAGATAAATATACATAAGAGAAGAGAGAGAAGCTAGATAAATACAAATAAGACGAGAAAGAGTATCATTAAATTATTACATACCAAATGTATTAAAGTGTACCGATATGTCAAATAAACTCCACCCCCCCCCTCCTCCCCGAATAAAAGTAAGCATTGTCCCAATGCTTAGAAAAATAAGAGTGAAAGAGGAGAGGGTGAAGAAAACTCTTTATGGATCCTTGGACATCTCAGTGTTCCCAGCAATGCCATCTCCCCCGGGATAAGCCAACTGAATCACATCATCATCAAATCTAGGTGTGGCTGGGTTGGCGAACATCTTATGCACTACCTCAACAGTGTCGACAGCAACGTCTGGCTCGTCAGACTAGCCAACTGGTGCTACCGATGCAGATGGTGCTGAAGGATCTGGGGCAGACTAGTGTGGGTCAAGCAACATGTCAAAGGGAAGGTCGTCAGTGGTAGCAAGTCTAGTCACCTCCCTCCGGAGCCTGTCCACTGATTTCTTGCTGACCTGGGACTTCCTCATCTTATTTACTTCCTTTCCCAACTCCCCAATCACTGACCCGTGTTGTACTAAGGTATCCATAATCGTCTTATGGTTCTCCAAAATCTTCTTCAGTGTCTCATCAATGTCAGAAGGATCCTGGGAAGTGTACTGCGTTGCAATAGTACTAGACAGGTCAGACAGCTTAGAAGTAGTTGTCTGTATCCAATTGTTGAGACTCGCCAATGTCTGGGAGACTCGCATAGCAGATAGGGGAACTGTGGGCACGAGCACTGGCTTGTTGTGGTAGGAGCTGAAGATGAAGGTGGAGGCAAGCAGTGGCACTGGTAGAGGGCTCGACAAAGGTGGATGGAAGATCAACTGCCTCAGAAGCTACCACTATTGGCTCATCAGACTGGACTGTATTGGTAGAAGGCTGGGCTTTCTTCTTTGGGTTGCTCGCATCCATCAGTGAATACAAATCAAAGGGCTTCTTTGCCTTCACCTTGGTGTCAAAATCCCTCGGCTCTACCTTTACATCGGTGAGGTACTCTGTGATAGTGTTGGGATAAAGGTAGGTTGATCTGTCCTGCCGTGCAATCACTGAAATGTTGGCCGACATCCCGGCACCCACATTGATTGGGTAACCGGCCATGATGGAAGACACAAGCACTGCCCGAGGGATATGAAGGTGAGTCTCATTCTGGCATGAATCTAACCTGCTACAAACAAAGGTCTGCCACCCTTTAGCCTCAAAGCACAAAGTACTCCGCCGAATGGGAACCCCAATGGTAATCCATGGTGGTGGTGGCCCTGGTGGTGCTAGAATCTCAGCCAACCAAGGTCGGACTTCATCCTTCAGTGTGCATTTCTCCAGATATTCCTTCTCGAAGCCCAAATACGCATTTAGCGTATGTTGATCAAACCTCACCTTGAGGTTGCGTACTTTGGTCACCTTCGTCCCTTTCTTTATATGAGCCACATTGGCATAGAATTCACGGACGAGGTATTCTTGGCATCCTCTACTCTCTCGGTGAACCACATACACCTCTTTCGTGCAATAAACTATCTCAATATATCTGGGTTGTACTTCTCTAAATCCTTCAACATAAATTGTTACTCAAGAGTTAGCGACCTCACTGGCCACCACATACGAAAACTGGTAAAAGTGGCTAAGCTGACAAAACGATCCTCCCAAACCTCTTTCTTCTTTGATCGCTCAAGACATGTAGCTGTAGCATCTCCCCCTCTGCCATCATCGAGGATGTCATGTATAACTGGTGCCTCATGGACTGGTGTATCTAATGGCTCAGAAGTCTGACTAGCGCTCTTCGATCCCTCGGAGATGCTGTGAGATGAAGATGGCTCGTCCCTTAGCTGGTATCTCCCTTGCGGTCTCAACTATATGGCCGACGGTTCCTCCTAAATAGAGGCTGAGTTTCCCTTTGACACCTCCCTATACGGGACATAGGAACTAGACTCTGAGAGGTCTGCACCTCTCCCTCTACCGGATATTGTTTTCTTTCTTATTGTCTTGCGTTGGCCAAGGGGCAAGGCACTTTTGCCTCGACCACGAAAAGATTCACCTCTCCCTTTTGAAGTGTCGCCTCGTCATCTTGATTGAACCATTGTCTGTATCAAGCAGAGGAAATTGTTAGTTGCAATTCATTGTTCAAATACATACATGAGACATATAGGTAAGGGAGAAACCATAGGACACAGTGGGGTTGTACAGTTGAATCATGCCTGCAAGATAGGGGATCTGCGGTCCACACAATTTGACATACGGCCGCAGATGGGAACTCACGGTCTGCGCATTTCTGTTATGCGGCCGCAGAAGGGAAGTGTGGTGACTCTCTGATGACAGAGAAAAGCCTAATCTGCGACCGCAAGAGAAAATATGATGTCCGCATAATTTGACCTGCATATGCAGATTCCTGCCTCACATAAGTGTCTAAAATTGTATATCGCGGATCGCACAATTCAATTGCGGACGCAGAATTCAAATCATTATGAACAGACAACTTTTTTAGTCTAAGATTTTTCAATTACTTGCACAAATAGGCATGCCAACATTGTAAAAGCATGAAATTTCACTAATCCAGTCCCCTTAGAGCATGTATCAAGTTAACCCAGTTCAGATCTGCCACACATGGACACACAATGGAACTCTAGTAACAGATGGCCTAAAAGGAACTAAAAAAAATCTACAAATTAAACTAACTTAAAAAATTAACATGAAATTGAAGCATAACAGATAGAGTGAATGCACTGAGTAAGTAATCTAGATGGTTGTGTGTGTGGACAGTGAAAATCTCCAAGAAAATTTGTAGAGTAACAGTGTTTTGTTTAAAGAGAAAAAAAGTGTAAAATGAGGACCATTGTTCCATTTATACCCAAAATTCTGAGAAGGGAGAAGGGACGAGTACGGTCGCATATTTTCATGTGCGGTCTGCACCCTACCACCTGGGTGATTATTCTCAAAAACCAATCTGCGGTCCGCACATCTTGGGGTGCGGTCGCAGATCGACCTCTGCACAGACAAGCTTAAACTTCAGAGAGTTGGTATTTTTGACATTTCAATTATGCGGTCCGCAAGATAAATGTGCGATCGCAATGCTCATCTACTATGGCACCTAAAAATGTGTGGTCCGCACAAATGAAGTGCGGTCCGCACTCTTTTGAACACTTAGCCATACTTTTGTCCACGATTCTTGTAAGTTACACGCATCCCTGTATCACACTTCAAATCAAGTTAGAACAAAAATAACACCTAACTACAAAAAGAAAAAAGGAAAAAAACATGGGTTGCCTCTCAAGAAACGCCTGATTTAACGTCGTGACACGATGCAGAATACCCTCAAGTGAAATGAATAACTGACACAACGTGGCTATCTCCAACCTTTTCCAAGTAGTGCTTGACCTGATGACCACTGACTCGGAATACTTCACTATTTTTGTTCTTCAAGTCTATTGCACCAAAAGGTGTCATACCCACAATTTCAAAAGGACCACTCCACTTGGATTTTAGTTTCCCGGGAAACATCCTCAACCTTGAGGTAAACAACAATACAAGATCGCCAATCTTGAACTCTTCGTTCCAAATGTATTTGTTATGAAGATATTTCATCTTTTCTTTGTACAAGGACGAACTCGCATAAGCATGGTACCAGAACTCATCCAATTCATTCAAGTGTGCAACCCTCAAGTTAACAGCTATATCCCAATCAAGATTCAACTTCTTTAGAGCCCACGTGGCCTAGTGCTCTAGTTCCACCGGAAGATGACAAGCTTTTCCGAACACCAAATGATATGGCGACATTCCGATAGGTGTTTTGTAAGCCGTCAGATAAGCCCATAACGCATCATCAAACTTCTTAGACCAATCCGTCTGATTAGCATTCACCATTTTGGACAAGATACTCTTTATCTCCCGGTTGGAGACTTTCACTTGCCCACTAGCTTGTGGGTGATAGGGAGTCGTGACTTTGTGAGTGACACCATACTTGCTAAGTAAAGTGTCGAAAGCCTTGTTGCAAAAATGTGATCCCCCATCGCTTATCATTGCACATGGAGTACCAAACCTTGTGAAAATATTCTTCTTCAAGAAAGCCACCACATTTCTCGCCTCATTGTTAGGTAAAACAATGGCCTCAACCTATTTGGACACATAATCCACCGGGACCAAGATGTAGGTGTTTCCACAAGAACTCACAAAAGGGCCCATGAAGTCAATACCCCACACATCGAAAATATCAATCTCCAAAATAGTTGTGAGAGGCATTTCATTTTTCTTTGAGATTCCACCAGCCCTTTGACATTCATCACACATTTTCACTAACTCACTAGCATCTTTGTATAGAGTATGCCAATAAAAATCGCAACTAAGCACTTTGACTGCCGTTCTTGCTCCACCATGATGACCACCATATGGCAAAGAATGACAAGTCCCAAGAATTTCACCTTGTTCTTCTTCCGGTACACATTCTCTAATCACTCAATCCGTACAAATACGGAAAAGGTATGGTTCATCCCAATAATAATCTTGATAGTCCCGTTTGAGCTTCTTCCTTTGGTTTGAAGAGAACTCATTCGGAATAATTCCACACACAAGAAAATTTGCTAAATTCGCGAACCATGGCACCTCTTTCATTGAAATAGCCAAGAAATGCTCATCGAGGAAGGAGTCATTGATTTCAAGGCCATCATGCGGCCTCCCCTCCTCCTCCAAACGAGACAAGTAGTCCGCCACTTTGTTTTCACTACCTTTTCTATCTTGGATGTCAATATCAAATTCTTGTAACAAGAGCACCCATCTCATCAACCGAGATTTGGAGTCCTTTTTGCTTATAAGATAATGAAGCGTTGCATGATCCGTGTGGACAATGACTTTTGCACCATCAAGTACGGGCGAAACTTGTCAATTGAAAATACAATAGCAAGGAGCTCTTTCTCTGTAACGGTATAGTTAACTTGGGCACTATTCATGGTCTTACTAGCATAGTAGATCAGATGAAATTTTTTTGTTGATGCGCTGCCCCAAAACAGCCCCAACCACTACGCCATTTGCATCACACATGAGTTCAAAAGGCACACTCCAATTTGGAGCGGTGATGATGAGAGTAGTTGTCAACTTGAGCTTCAACAATTCAAAAGCTCTCATGCAATCATCATTGAAATGAAACTTAGCATCCTTCACAAGAAGTTTGCACAACGGGTTCACCACCTTAGAGAAGTTTTTGATGAAGCGCCGTTAAAAACCCGCGTTGCCTAAGAAACTCCGCACACCCTTCACCGAAGTTGGGGGTGGAAGCTTAGAAATCACCTTAATCTTTGACTTGTCAACTTCAATTTCATTTCTTGAGATTTTGTGGCCAAGGACAATACCTTCCTCGACCATAAAATGGCATTTCTCCCAATTGAGCACCAAATTTGTTTTCTCACATCTAGCCAACACTTTGTCCAAATTTTCTAGACAATCATCAAAAGAATCTCTAACCACCGAGAAGTCATCCATGAAAACTTCAAGGTAGTACTCCACTATGTCCGTAAAAATAGCCATCATACACCTTTGAAAAGTCATTGGTGCATTGCACAAACCAATTGGCATCCGCTTGAAAGCAAAAGCACCATAAGGATATGTAAAGGTTATTTTCTCTTGATCTTCCGGAGCAATGAGAATTTGGTCGTAGCCCGAGTACCCATCAAGAAAGCAATAGAAAGCACGACCGGCCAATCTATCGAGCATTTGATCTAACAAAGGAAGTGGAAAGTGATCCTTCCTTATGACTTTGTTAAGCTTGCGATAGTCCATACATACCCTCCAAATGGTCATCGTTCTTGTAAGAATCAACTCATTCTTATAATTGGTGACCACTGTCATGCCCCCCTTCTTTTGGACACATTGAATCGGAGAAGTCCATGAACTATCAGATACGGGGTAGACAACCCCGGCATCCAACCACTTGATAATCTCCTTCTTCACAACTTCTTGCATAACCTCATTGAGTCTCCTTTGATGTTCAATAGATGGTTTGGGGCCATCCACCAACTTGATCTTATGCATGCAAAAGGCGGGGCTTATCCTCCGAATACCCGCCAACATCCACCCAATATCCTTCTTCCTCTTTTGTTGCACCGCCAATATGGAATCTACCTGCACGTTAGTCAAACAAGAGGAAAGATTAACCGGTAAAGTAGAACAAGGACCAAGAAATTCGTACCGAAAATGTAGAGGCAATGGCTTCAAATCCAAGGTAGGAGGTTCTTCAATAGAAGGCTTTGTAAGAGGAGTTGTCCTATTTTCAAGATCCAAGGACAATTTCCGAGGTGCATAGCTGTACGACCACATTCCTTGCAAAGAGTTTACACATTCCATGAAGCCATCCATCTCGTCATCATTAAATTTGAGCAAGACGGCCTCCAACATATCACCAACATTGATTGTAGCACTTGTTTCATCAACAATAACATCGGTCACCAAGTTCACAAAAGAACACACATCATTGCTATTTGGTTGTCGCATGGACTTGCACACATGGAACATCACTTTTTCATCACCAACCCAGAAAATGAGTTCTTCGGCTTCAACATCACCAACAGCCTTACCTGTAGCAAGGAAAGGTCTCCCAAGAATAATCACTACTTCATAATCAACCTCACAATCTAGAATGACAAAATTTTCCAGAAGAATAAATTTATCAACATGAACCAAAACATCTTCAATCACTCCCAAAGGCCTCTTCATGGTACGATCGACCATTTGCAATCTCATAGATGTGGGTCTTAGTTGCCCAATTCCCAAAGTCTTGAAAACCGAATAGGGTATCAAATTGATACTTGCCCAAAATCACTTCCAATTGTACAAGAAATCGTGAAAGCACCAGAATCCTCCAACTTATGAGCCATTGAATGCACAATTGCACTCACTTAATGAGTGACTTTGATGGTCTCAAATTTATTGACCGCTTCTTTGTCACAAGATCCTTCATAAGCTTTGCACAATCCATGTATTTATCTTAAAACAAGTAGTAATAACTTACCGCATGATATATGGAAAAAAATGATCTTCAAGAATCGCCCCAAATCTCCCCACATGTGCTCCAAGAACTTAAAAGTGAAGAAAATGAGCCCAAAATCCCGAAATTTTGATGTTTAATACACCTGCCATGCCTCTTCCTTCCCGATCGCAGTCATTACCCATGCGATCACGGTTAACAAAAGTTCTAGTATCGTTTCCTTCATCGCGATCGTGGCCAAAATCATGCGATCGCCATAACTTTTTGCATAAAATTCCAAATGATAAACAATTTAATTTTCTGAAAACGAGATTCAAAGGGATACAACTTTTATTTTTGGATCATCTCCAAATTCCTTATAGATTGCAATATATAAGCTCCTGAAGTCAAACCATTGTCAGCAGAAATTCCTTCTACAAGATCGCGACCCTTCCTTCCGCGATCGCAATTCATAAGGCCTGGATTGCACTTTACTCTTCATGATCGCGGACCAGCCCTCCGCGATCGCATAGTACACCTCCGACACTAGTTATCAACCGTTCCAAAAGGCCTAAACGTGGTCCGAAACCACATAAAAACTCACCCGAGGTCTGAGGAACCCCGTTCAATCATTCTAATAAGTTTATATACCCTATGTAAACTTGTCCTAAGGCTTGTAACACAAATTACAACATCGAAACCAAGAATTAAGGATCAAACTCAATTTCTTAAACTCTCTTAACTTTCAAACCTTCATCCTTCATCCTTCATCGAATGCGTCCGAATCACTCGTAAACATTTTGGAATGACGCCAAATTTTGCGTACAAGTCACAAATTACAATACGAACCTATTACAAGGCTCGGAATCCCAAACGGACATCAATAACACCAAAATCTACTTCAACTCGAACTTAAGAAATTCTAAAACCTTCAAAATGCCAGCTTTCCACAGTCAACGCCGAAATGCTCCCGGACCATTCGATACTTAACTCGAACATATGCCTAAGTCTAAAATCATCATACGAACTTATTGGAATCTTCAAATCCCGATTCCGAGGTCGTTTACACAAAAATCAAACCTTGGTCAACTCTTTCAACTTAAAACTTCTGAATTGAGAATCTTTCTTCCAAATCAACCCCGAACTTCCCGAAATTCAAATCCGACTATACATACAAGTCATAATACATGAAGCGAAGCTACTCAATATCTCAAACCACCAAACGATGTGCTAGAGCTCGGTCGGGTCGTTACAGATCTGAAAATACGCCCAAGTCCAAAATTATCATACAAACCTATTAGAACCTTCAAATCCCGATTCCGAGGTTGTTTACTAAAAATGTTGACTCAAATCAAACTTAGCCACCTTAGGCCACTATTATGGAACTAAGTGTTATAAATTTAACCCTAAGCCTTCTAAAACTAAACCAACCATCCCCGCAAGTCATAAAAAGAGCTAAAGCACATATAGAAAGTTTTAAATAGGGGAAAGAGGATCCATAAAGCAAAATGATCAATTGAGTCGTTACATTCTCCACCTCTTAAACAAACGTTCATCCTCGAACGGGTCTAAAATCATACCCGGAGACTAGGTATATAAGTTAATAAGCCTTAGACCCTAGTGATGCATTTTAAAGTCGTGCGGTCTTTGTCCAGAGCAGACAATATCACTAGTGAGTTGGGTTATTACATATGGTATCAGAGCTACTCCGCATGCAACCTTGAATGGTGGTGGGGCAAACCTCAGCGAGGATGTTGAGTCCCTAGGGGGGGGGGGATGTATGTGACACCCTAGGCGAATCCCACATCGACAAAAATACAAGAGGAATGCTGGATATATAAGTTAACAAGCCTTAGACCCTAGCGACGTGTTTTAAAGCCGTGCGGGCCTAGAACCAGAGCAGAAAATATCACTAGTGGGCTGGGATGTTACATTAATTATCTTGAATTTTTGAGCTGCTAATTTGAAATTCAGGACTTAGTATCCTAAATTTTTTAACTGATAATTTGAAATTTAGGACTAAGTGTCCTGAATTTCTGAATTGCTAATTTAAAATTTAAGACGTAAGATTCGAATTTCTGAATACAATTATCAAACTTTAGGACACGATGTCCTCAAGTTTGAACTTTGAAGTTTAAACTTTAGGACGATGTATCTTGAAGTTTGAGCGAATTGAATAATCTTTAAATATATTGTAAAATGTGGATATATTTTAAACAAAATGCTGTGATTACCTTGTGTCATTTCCACCAAATCTAAGGAATGACTCGGATCGATAATTGTTTGGGGGGGGGGGGGGGGAAGTGCTATGAATAGCCATTATTTAAGTTGCTATTTAAGTGTAAACAAAAGTTTACAATATTTAGAGCTTGGCTAGTCACATTAAAAATGAGCAGCTTGCTTCTCGTATTCTCATTATTTAGGCAGTTATTTAAGTTTCAGCAAAAGTTTGCAAATTATTTAGAGCTTAGCAGTCACATAAAAAGAGCAGCTCGCTTCTCTTATTTTCCTTCCCGCTTCTTCAGTTGCTTCTCTTTTCTTCTTCTTCTTCTACAAAAGAACTTGTTTACTTTCACTAGTAATTCAAAAATTAACGCAACTTTATCCATATACACATTTAACATTGAAAGTTCTTGCTATCTCTCTCATCGCAAAGACTCAAAACTCATTCGAACTCCTTATCTTTCAATCACAACGAAAGCTTGAAAATTTTGGTTTAATTATTCTACAAAATAAATATATACAAGATTGATTTGAACTACACAGTTCAAACTTATGACATAATTGTATGGGTCGAAATCCGTCTCAGTACTTGGGACTAAGCAATATCGAGAAAAGAGTTGGTCGAGGTCGACCAGGAGATGGCGAAGCCCGTGGTCGAGATGTAGAAGATGGTCGGTGTCAAGTGCCATAAAAAGAGCTGTAACGGTTAGTTTATTAGGGCAGAATATTAAAGAGAATATTCCATTGGATATTCTTTGTATTTGTACTACTAGAGTTTAGTGGGGGAATGTCCCATATAAATAAGAAAAAAGATAATGAATAAGGGCATGTGATAATCATTGTAATAAGGGTAGACTTTACAAAAAGATTCTCTCCCTCTTGAAAAGATACAAAGAACACCTTTTTATCAAGATTCATGTTTATATTATCCTGCACTTTTCCATCAGATCCAAGAAGGTTTCCAATATTCTAAGATCTATTTGTCGTTCATCATTGTCAGGAGGAATAATCACCTAGCTCATTATTTATTGGGTGAATCATTCCTCCTATTTATTCAAATGTCATTTATTGTTATTTATTATCAGTCTCTCTTCCATTATTGCTTATATTTTATGACTATTTAATGCTTGTTATTGCCAACCCCTTGCTCGATCTGTCCCACCTCACACACGTTTTCAAGATTTGCATATAGAGATATTATTATTAACTAGGTTTAACCCGTTATTACACAAAAATAATAGTTTTAGCGGAAGGTTATACTTTTTGGTGAAACAACAATGTCCTAAAATTTTGAACCTAAAAGTTGAACTCCATGACATAGTGTCACTGAAATTAAACTTGAAAAATGAAACTTAAAGACACAATCTCTTGAAGCTTTGAACTGAAAAGCTGGAGTTCAAGATACAATATCCTAAAAATTTGAACTTTAGGATACTCATAGTGACCTTAAGTTTGAACTAAAATATCGAACTTTAAGATATTGTATCTTGAAAATTTGAATTGAATGAATTTCAGGATACGATGAAGAAGCAACTCTGCCAACTTATTTAAGTTGTGGCGAAACGCTAAATAGTTTGCAATTGTTGAATAAAAGTTAAACAGCAGTCCAATAAGTGGCTACCGGGTGACATTTCTACATTTTTTGCGGCTTTTGGGTCGTTAAATACTATGGGCCAGAACATATTGGAGATCCAGTTAAGAGCCCACAATGGAAAGATCAACCATCGGCGAGATCTCTGCCTCTACCTCTCCAACCCCATTGGACGGCCAGAGAAGGCGCTTGGCATCTTTGCTTGGTATAATCTTTGTACTATTTACTGATTTTTTGGGTAGAATTGCTAGAGATGAGCCCTAATTTTTGTTCTGCAGACAGAACGAGGTAAGCTGTAACTCGAGAAAAAAGTTAGGTGAAAAAATGGCAGCTTCAATTTGGACTCTACAACTTCATACAGTCTCAGTTCAGGTACCCACTCCACCTCACATTTATTCTCTTATCTTTATCATTTTCTAATATGAATTAATTTACATTCCTTTTATTTCAAAAGCTTCGAATTCCACCTAAGGCAGTTGACTTCAGAAACGATGATTTGTTCAATTATGCATTCCGAAGGTGTACAAGGAAGAGGACTTTCAAAAATATTGACGTAGTTGCCTCGGGGGATTCTTTTACCAATGGTGACGGCAAGAATGGTAAGAATCTTTCAGACCAAGTTATGGTTGTCAAGTCCGAGAAGCGGAGTTTACCTGTTCTACTACAAGACACTGTTACCAAATTACAAGAGAGCGTCAAATCTCTCCCTCCCCCTACTCTCCTGGTAATTCCGCTTAAGATGTCTTTTTTACGTGTAATATATGAATTTCTGATAATATTGTTTTTGGAAATTAATTAGGGGAAATTATCTTAGGATATACCTGGAACTTGTGGAGTGCCCCAATATTCATATCCTTCAAAGTGCTGAACTTTTCATATTAACGTTGCTTGGCAATTGAGTTTTTTTGTTATGACGTAGACCATTTCTTTGGTTAGACACTTCGTCCACTTTGTTCCTTGCGATTTTATGGAATGTGATAATGATGCTTTGTTTCCTGTTCTTTGTCGAGCTGTCAACTCTTTTACATTCATCTCGCTCGCTGTAACGGTGCAGTTTCTCCTTCCATGTTGGCTCTCAAGTCTCACCCCCTTCTATAATCATGATTTGATGTTTACTTCCAGTGCAACGTTATGTTTTATTGTTGGTAAATTCACGATTGAAAGCAGCTTAGGCCTTGCATTCACTGTAATTTAGTCTTCTTGGCATTTTTCCTTTAACACGTGTTTTAATAGCAGGTAAAGAAACATTCTGGTGTTAGTTTAGCAATTGGATTATCTACCGTGGTCATCTTGCTGGTTATTATGGTGAGGAGTTATGTTGCAAAAAGGTCACGACCCAAACGCCCTGGTTCTGTAGCTGATCTTGTCAGGCGTGGGCAGTTAAGATCTGATAGAAGAGGCATGTATGGATCATTAACCTTTTGGATTGTTGTTTGTCTATGATGTTTTTCTTCTGCTGTTAAATTCATCCCTTTTTAGGATGTAGATTTTAGTCATATGATCATATGCTGCTGAGATGATGTGCTTGCATAGTTTTAAGTGTTGTAATGTGTGTTTTTCATCATTGATTTGTCTTAAAATTCAGATCAAATCCTCTCAAATATGACGATCCATTCAATAATCCATTAGTGAAAATCAGCAAAAACAATTCAAGTGTAGAGATGTGTGGGAAAGTGTACCGTTTGGCACCAGTAACTCTTACCAAGGAGCAACAAGCTGTCCATCAGAAACGGAGGTCACGTGCATATCAGTGGAAGAGACCAACATTGTTTCTTAAAGAAGGTGATTCAGTGCCTCCTGATGTGGATCCTGATTCTATCAGGTGGATTCCTGCAAATCATCCTTTTGCAACTACTGCAAGTGAAATTGATGAGGATCTGGCACAAACTAATGTTTACCAGAAGCACGGTGTTCCATTCCGTATTCAGGCAGAACATGAAGCTCTGCAGAGAAAGCTTGAAGCACTTCAAAGTGTAAGCAATCATAGCCCCTAATAGTAGCTTATAGATGTGGTAAAGAAAAGAAAATATCACTTAGACTTCCTGGTTTCACAAGCATGTTGGATGCATTTTCATAATCAGCATCTGCCATTTTGTTATTCTATTATCACTTGTCCAATTGCAGTATCGATACCCAACTCTAATGGTCTGTACCTTCATGCAAATGTAGTTTGATTTGTAGATAAATTGCAAGATTCTACAGTTTTTTTGCTTTAAAACTCTTACTGGAAGTTATAATGGAGTGACTTCTTTTTATTTTTATTTTTATTTTGAAGTAATAAACTGCTTTCTAGCCAATGAAATAACGGACATGTTGATGCTATGTTCTAAGCTTGTCGTAGGAAGGTAAAGGAATAGACATGACGGGACTGCCAACCTCAATCTGCTGTAGATTAAAAAGATGTAAGTTGAAGACTTGCATGCACATTTAGAATTTCCCCAAAATATTGTAGGTATAGGGTCCAGGGACGGGGAGCCTTGGCACAACGGTAAAAGTTGCCTCCGTGTGACCAGGTCACAGGTTCAAGCTGCGTAAACTGTCTCTTGCATTTTCCCGGACCCCGCGCATAGCAGGTACTTAGTAGTACATGGAGCTGCCCTTTATTGTAGATATACATAGAACTGCCAAGCTTTTGTAGATGGAAAGAGATGTAATTTGCAGACTTGCCTGCACATTTAGAGTTTCTCTAAACATTCTGGGTATACATAGTTGAAGTAGCGCAATGAAACACCGCATTGTGCTTCATCGTTTATATATATTTTGGTATGGTGACTCAACCTCATAGTGCTTTGAGGGTTATTTGAAGCATTTGACACACACATGAAGTGTAAATTTTTCCATAGGTCGATATACTTGTGCGTAGCCTTAAATAGTGAGCACAATAAAATTTTAAACCAGGAGCAGTAAAACAAATTGAAAAAAGTTACTGCTCTTGGAACACTAAATGAATTGTCTGTCACATTCTAATTAGTATGGCAAAGTAATTCTTTGGCAATTTACTTTTAGCAATTAAAGAAAGAATGTTGCTGCTGTGTTACAAAAATAGTTTAGGTAACACAAAACGAGCAAAGATTCCTGAGGAGTATGATTCTACTGTTAATGCTTGCAAGAAGCTAGTAAAGCACAGTTGTAGTCCACCTTATGATACTGCATTTCTTTTACATTAGAAATCTGACAGTTGAAGAATATTATTTGCTGCTTTTTCCCCTTTTTCACTTCCCTCTTTTTGGGACTGAAGAAATAAGCTATAGGAAGAACCAAAATGTTTGGGATGAGAGCAATGTCTTTCACCCCTTGTTTACAGCAGAACAAGATGCTCTATTTACAGCAGAAAGTACAGCCTCCTTTCTGGAATTCCCTTTTTGTTTTCACTTGGTTCAGCTTAATACTGCTTCCTTTAGCTTACCTGGCATAGCCCTTTGACCCTCTTTAGGCTTAAGAACATGTTCCAGATTTCTCTTGCTGTTGTACATGTAGGAACAAGTGTGTTGTGTCTTCCATATCCTCACAGCACATATAGCATCGCATATGTGAAAACTTTTCTAGTCAATTCATGTTGTGTCAAGTGTGCATCATGCAAGGCTATACATCCAAAACAAGAAACTTGGTGCTCGTATCTTATCTTTCCAAACTGATAGCCACAAGGTGTCCTGCTGTCTATATCTTGTTTGCCTTGAACTGTTTACATCCTCTTCACTAATTATTTCCCTGTGCTGTTTCCTCTCCAAACGATTTTATGTATCTTGCTTCTCGCCTTCCCCTTCCACTTTTTCCAGCATTCCTATCAGTACGGTAAAAAATGTCTAGTTCCCAATCCTGACACTGTTCTGAAGTTCAGATTCCAATTCCTATTATTCCTGCATTGTGCAACAGTTTCACCTTCTTGTTAGGAAATTGGTCCCTCAGAGGTCCATGTCCCCACCATGCATCATCCCAAAATCTAGTGTCTTCCTATCCCAAAATTAAATACCAGAGAGTATACCCTGTCTGGAATTTTATATATCCTTCTATCTTCCATCAATTGTTGACGGCATGTATTCATTATTTGAATGTGTATGCATGAATCATGCTGGATGTCACTTGCAGTTTGAATAATTTAAAGTTTCATTTTCTTCCCATAATTAGTAAATGCATGAAAGCCCTTTGATGTCATTGTTACAGGAGCAAAAACTTGGTAAACTAGTCATAGATCCTGGTGCTGCAAAAGATTTTGAGAGGCCATTCAAAACGCGTCTAAAGTCAGAGGAGCAGGCTGAGCAAGGCCCAAATAACTGGCAAATTGGCTCCAAGTTTTCTGAATCAGAGAGTGTTCGCGATTCCTTCGTCAACGAACGTAGTTCTGAAGAAATGGAGAAACCCTAGATGGTTTCAATACCTTTTTGTAAATTCTGGCAGAAATAGGGTAAGAGCTACGGTTTGAAGTGAAGGCCTGATAGTTATGTTTTGAGTTCTGACAATTACTGGGTTCCAAGAGCTTCAAGAATCGGAAATGAGACTTGTAAATAGAAGTTTTGTTCTCTGCAGCCGAGTGTACCAAGTGTCTACCAATTGTTTTATCTTCTATGGTAGACTTCTATGTTGCAACATTTGCCTATTCCCATCGACTCGGGTTTGAAACATTTTCTGAACTACTGGCATAATTTCCCTTTGAAATTGGTGCATTTTAAAAGGTTTTCTACTCATCTATTTTCTTCCTTGGATGTGGAGTTGCATCTGACGACCTCTGTCTGATGGTAGTGTAATTACAAGTTGAACTTGTTTACCCGAAAAATGATTAACAATTGAATTTATACGCGGCTCTAAGGATACGTGATATAACTTGGTACAAACCGAGAAAATGTATATATCAGTATTGAAATTAACTATAAAAGAGATAAATGCAAACCAAACGAATCAATTAGCTTCTGGCCCTCGAGTTCGGTCAAACTGTTTACTCGAAAAATGGATAACAATTGAATTTATATGCGACTCTAAGGATACGTGATATAACTTGGTAAAAGAAAATGTATATATCAGTACTTAAATTAACTATAAAAGAGAATGCAAACCAAACGAATCAATTAGTTTCTGGTACTCGAGTTCGGTCACCTTCGAAACAAGTGAGGATTCCGCTAGTATATGAACAGAGTAACAAAATAATGAAGCTTCAAGAAAGTAATGTATTGTTTTTATTGCATCAGAATTTCTCCTTACAAATGATCAAACCTCCCTTTATATAGTGGGGAAGTCCTACTTTGAATATAATTCTAAATACATAAGGAATCACACGATAAATTAATTAATTGGCCTCTCCTTGATATGTTTCGGGGTTTTCGCCGAGATTCTCGCCCCAATTACGGATATACCAGCTTTTTTGTTTTTTTGGCTCGATCTCGATCTTGGCCGATCATGATCTTGATCGGTCTCTATTTTGCTCGGTCTCTATCTTGACCGATCTCGACCAGTCTCTATTTTGCTCGGTCTTAATCTTGACCAATCTTGATCTTGGTCGGTCTCTGGGTCACGAGCTCGGCAACTTAACTTCGCATCATAGCTTGATATTATACAAGGTTGAACCTTGATCTATCATGTTCCAGTCTCGATTAGTCATATGAAGGGCAAGTTCAGTTTTGACCGTATACAGATAGTCCCCTCGTTTCTCGGAAAGAAGATGGCGAGAAACGATATAAATTTCCGAACTCCGACTTGATGGGTAATGACGTCAGCGACGAGCCTGATTATGATGTATGCGATGAAACGTCCCGTCGGTCCAGTTACCAAGGCATTAAATACGTGTCAGTTGTTGGTCGGCCATTACCGGTTCCGAACCGTCGCCAACAACCTATAAGAACCCAATCTTTTCTCATTCAAACTTTTCACTCAAAGCTTCTTCTCTACTCTTGCATCTTCTTCAGAAAATCCCTTTACTTCATAATTTTCACACCCAAATTTCTAGAACTCCAATTAAACCGCATACCACCCTAATTCTCTTTTCCCTTGTTCATCAATGGCGAAAACCTCCAAAATAATGCCACAAAAAGAGGTCATTTCTTCATCACGACTCGCCGGTGGTGAGGATGCGGCGGAGCCCTACCCTTAGGAATTCATTCCGGAAGGGTGCTCAATCGTCATCGACTTTAAAGTCGAAAAAGCCTCCTCGATACCGGACCGATGTGAGCCGATCTAGAGGTACATGTGTTCAATCATCGAGAAAATCCTCGACAAAGTAAAAAAGGAATGCAACTGGGGCGAAAAGCATGTGGTAGTCCCATCGCCTGAAGAATCGATTACTACCCACGTGGAGGGGTTCTTAAGTGTTTACACTTACCCCTTCACGTTGGGTCCCTTAGACCCTGTCATCATCGCCTTCTGTAAGAGATACGACGTGACCCTTGGCCAGATCCATCCTTCTTTTAGGAGAATAGTGATTCTCCTCCGATTCTTCTCGAGCAAAATCGAGGGGTGTCTTTTCACCCTCAATCACCTTATGCGCCTTTACAGTCCCCGACTCTATCGAGGAGGGCTAATCAAACTTGCTCGCCGAGCCACCAAAGCCCTGTTCTCGAGCATAGACGAGACTCGTGACCGAGGTTGGATTGGTCGATTTGTTAGAATCAGGACTTCGGACCTGATCCTTGCTGAAGACATGCCGTTTCCTGAGAATTGGAATATGAATCGTGAGTAGTATTCCCCTTTGAACGTTCAATTTTGTGGCTCTGTTTTTCATTTTTTATCTACTTTTTCTATGTTGTTATAGCTGTGGCCCATATGCCGGAACCGATTCCGAAACTTAAGCAATGGGTTGAAGGCCTGGTGTTGCAGAGACCATACTCCGAGCGTGCTTGGATGGAATTATCAAAGGGTCGATGAGAGGCCCACAGTCATGGTAAGTTTCTTTCTTAGAACGGTTATCGTTTGATATTCTTCTCTTGCTTACTCCCCTTTTTTCCTTTGTAGGCCTCGGGAAAGACGTTTCCATGAGGCCCCCATCTGGTGACGAAGAAGTACTTGCTCTGAAGCAGGCCAAAGAGAAGAAGAGAAAATGGGCTCCGAGTTCCCCGGTCTCGGAAAAGAAAAAATCGGCGATGAAGTCTCGCAAGCCCAAGGGGGGCTCCGGTGTTATTCCTTCGAACTTGATCTGCTGATTAAGGGATGATCCCGAAGAAGGAGAAGAGGAAGTAGCGTGTGTGCGGGCTAATGTTTTGATACAAAAATCTTTCGAATGAGCGAAGGTTGGTGAGGGAACTCTGGCCATAATTCTTGAACCTGAAGAAGTTGGCCACTCCATCCCGAGCTGAGATGGTCGAAGGAGAGACCGGGGGCGAGACTTCTCGGGTAGCGGAAGATGTCTCGAGGGACGAGCTTAGGATGGTCGATATTTCTGGATCCCCTCAGATTTCGGACGCTATGATCCGTGAGGCCAACGTGTTGGAAAGTCGATCTTACGAGGGTATTTAGGGGGCGACCGATATCTATGGTTTTTTGGATGGGCTCGAGTCCGCTGCCTTGGAGGATATTACCGGGTTCGGTGGATTACCGATACCGAAGAAAGTATCATGGTCGGGCGTTATCGGGTCTTCATCGAGCCCAAAACTGGTGGACCAATTCCCGGGCCCGAGTGTTAATCCCATCGTAGGCGGAAGATAGTGCTTTTCGTCCCGGAGGATGCCCGAGTTTTCTCTCCCCCCGTGGGGATTGCTAGTTACCTTAGATCCTTGGTGACCGAGGAGGATCAGGCTAGGATGAACGCGGTAGGATCCACTTGCCTTTTCAATGAGGCCCAACATGCTCTGAATCAGGTAACTTCGAGGGTACCTCTATTGTTTCTTTTATACTTAGAGTTGTAGTTAATTCTAACATCTTCTTTCTTGTTTGCATGCTTCGGTGTTGCATCACGAGGCTTTCCTCCGAATCCGGGAGGAGCATGAGGCTGAGGTTCGGGACCTCACTGAGAAGAGTGACACCTACAAGTTTCTTAGTGAGAATCTTCAGGCATATTTGGTAACGGCTCGGGATGAGCATGCCGAGATGGCTGAGCAGGTATTTCGAGTGCTTCACGATAGTGAAGATGAATTGGAGATAACTACCAATGATCCGATTCTGCATGTCCGACAGAGGCTCGAACAAATCGGATGGCTCCAAACGCAGGTGGATGCGATACAGGCCAAGGCAGAAGAATTCAAAAAGAACATGGACATTCTAGCCTCAAAAAAGGAGATCGTCCAAGCTCAATTGGAGTCGGCCGAGGCCCAGCTCCAAGTTGCAAAAGAGAAGGCCTCGGTGCAGGTTGAGAAGATCAAGGAGCTTCAGTATCGGTTTGATTTGGCCGTTTCTAATAAGGCAAGCTTGGCCGATGAACTCGAAGTGGACAGATCTGAGGTGGCCGTAGACAAATCCGAGGTAGCCATGGCCAACAAAAGAGCTGATGCTAAAGTGGCCCAGTTTAGGGTTGATGTCGAAGTCAACCAGGCCAAGGCCAAGGGCATGGTTGAACATGAGAAATGGCAGGCTCGAAGGGGAGCCCTCGAAGGGGTTCAGGACCAGGGCTTCGATATCATGGCTGAGATCGAAAAGGCTAGAGTAGAGGAAGCCAGGGCCCGAAAGCTGGCCTTCCCTGAGGAAGACTCCAAGAGTTCAAGTGAATCTAAAGATGGAGAAGATCCCGAGGATGGAAGTGCGACCTCCGATGAAGACCAAGCCTCTTAGGACATTTTCTTTTTTCTTTTGCCTTTTTTTTTTGCCATTTTTTTGCCCTTGTAAATTTAGGCCGATTTGGCCGTTGTAAAAAACTATTGTGTATAAATATAAGGCTTTTCTTTCCCTTTTGGCTCTCCTATTTTTCCTTTGCTTTATTTGTATTTACAAAGGTTGAAACAATAAGGTTGTGTTCAAGGGTTCGAACAAACGTTGCCTTTATTTCCTTTCTGGTTTAAGGCGTTATTGGAGTTCGATGTTATCAAAGTTTTTCCCGAAAAACATCGTAAGTTTGAGATTTTGCCGAGGGTAGCCTTTAGAACTGTTTGTGAAAGAAGTTTTTATTTTTCGAAGGCCTGTTTTTGTTACGGATTCCGGACGTCTCCGAGCCGTATCAAATTGGCCGTAGCCTTTTAGTTCGGGAGCTACCCATTGGGCTTGTTTTCCCGTTTTATCCGGGCTTGCCCGAGATAATAGTTTCCGAGTGGGGTGGCCGTGACTTTTAGAAATCGGGGCATTGCCTATTAGGTCTTTTGCTCCCGAGGCCCGATGACTTGGGCTGTTTGAGTCGGATGGCAGTCCCCAAGTAAGGGAGATATCGTTCATATTCCGGTTAAGTATTGCCCTTGGGCTTGTTTATATTCGGAAGTACAAAGCTCTTAGTAAAGAGAGAAGATAAAGAAGAAATTTTTTAAAACATAAGAAGTGTGTAAGGAACATACTTCTCTTTATTCTCGATTGAAACATATTTCGAGCAATCTATATAGGCACGATTCGATTTGACCGTTTGACCCTTACAATATATCATATCTATCGAGATCCTCTCTTTATGAAGTAGTTTTCTTTCTAGAGTTGATATTCGAAGATAACGCATATCCGAGAGTAGTCCCCCAGTATTCAAGGTTGATTGCAAAGGAACCTCGGATAATGTCGAATGGATCTCCGTTGCCGATTTGTAATCGGGCTTGATTCTAAGTTATCACGATTAATCATTGCCTCGTTAAAAACCCCGCCAAAAAAACCCATTTGGGACAAAATCGGTCTGAGGGAAAAAGAGTGCAACACGTTCTTTCAGGCCTAAAGACTTTGTGTCGTTTGCTGAAAAATCCATCGTCGTATCTTGTCGACCACCTGTAAGCGTTAATCTGAAAATAGAAAAGGAATGGAAAAAGGGCGTACCTCAGTAGTAGTACCGTTTTAGGTGAGATATGTTCCAAGTGCTAGGTAGTTGTTCCCCATTCATTGTTTCGAGCTTGTAGGACCCTTTCCCGGTGACCTAGAGAATTTTGTATGGTCCTTCCCAATTCGGACTCAATATCCCTTCATTGGGATTTCGGGTGTTGAGGGTGACTTTTCTTAGCACTAAGTCCCCGATGTTAAAATATCGAAGGTTGGCTCTTCGATTGTAGTATCTCTCGATCCGTTGCTTTTGGATGGCTAGATGGATAAGGGATGTTTCACGCCTTTCATCCAATAGTTCTAGGCTCGTATTCATGGCCTCATCATTTGATTCCTTTGTTGCATATCGAGATCGGATACTTGGCTCTCCGACTTTAACTGGTATTAGAGCTTCGACGCCATAAACTAATAAAAATGGGATAGCCCCGGTACTGGACTTTGAGGTTGTGCGGTATGCCCAAAGAACTTCGGGTAGAATTTCCTTTCACTTTCCTTTGGCGTCGGTTAGCCTCTTCTTAAGATTTCGGATGATGGTTTTGTTAGTCGATTCGGCTTGCCCGTTCCCGCGGGGATTTAAGGTGTTGATAGGATTCTTTTGATCTTGTGATCTTCGAAAAATTTAGTTACTTTGCTGCCGATGAATTGTTTTCCGTTATCACACACAATTTCGGATGGAATCTCGAATTGACATATGATGTGATCCCAAATGAAGTCGATGACTTCCTTCTCCATAACTTTCTCGAAATCATGTGCTTGAACCCATTTAGAAAAATAGTTAGTCAAAAATAAATTAAATTGGGCTTTACCTAGTGCCCGTAGAAGAGGGCCAACGATGTCCATTCACCACTTTGTAAATAGCCATGGTGACAAGACCGAATGGAGTGGTTCCCCGGGTTGGTGAATCATTGGAGCATGCCTTTGGCATTTGTCACATTTTCGAATAAATTCTTTCCCATCTTTTCCCATATCGATCCAATAATAGTCGGCTCTGATTACCTTTTGAACCAATGATTTGGCACTAGAATGATTTCCGCAAGTGCCCTCATGAACTTCCCTCAGAACGTACTCGGTGTCTCCCGGTCCCAGACATATTGCTAATGGACCATCGAACATTCTTCTGAACAAGGTTCCATCTTCGGACAAGATGAATCGTGCTTGTGGAAGCTTTCTGGTTTTCAAATACCCTATGTATTTATTTCTCCAATCCCAAGTCAAGCTTGTGGAATTTATCTCGTCGTGGCCTTCTTCGACTACTGACCTCATGAGTTGCACGATGATCCCCGAATCGAGCTCGTTGTCCTCGATCAATGACCCTAAGTTTACGAGGGTGTCAACCTCACTATTCTGATCTCGAGGCACATGTTGCAAAGTCCACTCCTTAAATCGGTGCAAAGTTACTTGTAACTTATCTAGGTATCTTTGCATTCGTTCTTCCTTTACTTCGAAGGTTCCGTTAACCTGATTCACCACGATGAGGGAGTCGCATTTGACTTCGATCACCTCCGCTCCCAAACCTTTGGCTAGTTCGAGACCTGCTATTATGGCCTCATATTCGGCCTCATTGTTAGTTAATTTCACAGTTCTAATAGATTGCCTAACCACGTTGCCTATGGGTGGTTTTAGTACGATGTCAGGCCTGGACCCTTTTGCGTTCGAGGCACCGTCTGTAAAGAGGGTCCAGATTCCCGGGGACGTACCCGAATTTATCAACAGTTCTCTTTCAATCTCGAGTATTAGGGCCGGCGTGAAGTCAGCTATGAAGTCTGCCAAAATTTGAGACTTAATTGTTGTTCGGGGTCGATATTCGATATCATATCCGCTGATTTCTATGGCCCATTTGGCCAACCATCCCGAAAGCTCGGGTTTATGCAAAATATTTCGAAGTGGATAAGTTGTTACAACACATATGGGGTGACATTGAAAGTATGGTTTTAGTTTCCTAGAGGCGCTTATCAAAGCGAGCGCCAATTTTTCTAGGTGGGGATATCTAGTTTCGGCCTCACCTAAGGTCCGACTGACATAATAAATGGGAAATTGTGTACCTCGATCTTCTCAGACTATGACTCCATTTACCGCTACCTCCGATACTGCCAAATATAAGTAAAGTTGTTCGTCTACCCTTGGCGTGTGAAGCAGTGGCAGGCTCGATAAGTACCGTTTAAGCTCTTCCAAGGCCTGCTGGCATTCCGAGATCCATGTGAAATTATTTTTCTTCTTTAGCAATGAGAAAAATTGGTGGCCTTTATCGGAGGACCTCGAGATGAATCGCCCCAGGGCGGCCATGCGCCCGATTAACCTCTGCATGTCCTTTACGTTGTCTACCACCGTGATGCCATCGATAGCTTCGATCTTGTCTGGATTAATCTCGATTCCTCGGTTGGATACTATGAACCCGAGAAATTTTCCTGACCCGACCCCGAATGCGATTTTTTCTGGGTTCAGCTTCATGTTATATTTCTTCAATATACTGAGAGTTTTCTACAAGTGCTTTAAATGGTCCTTTGCTCGCAGGGACTTAACTAGCATGTCATCAATGTAAACTTCCACAGATTTCCCTATTTATTCTTCGAACATCCGATTTACTAGGCGTTGAAAGTGGCACCAATATTTTTTAATCCAAATGGCATTACATTGTAGCAGTAGGTACCATATTTAGTGATGAACGAGGTCTTTTCCTGATCATCCGAGTTCATATATATTTGGTTGTACCCGGAATAGGCATAGATAAAACTGAGGATCTCGTGGACGGCCGTGGCATCAATCATGCGATCGATACTAGGCAAAGGAAAATAATCCTTGGAGCATGCTTTATTTAGATCCTTGTAATCTAAACACATTCTAAGTTTGTTTTCTTTTTTGGGGACTACTACTACGTTTGCTAACCATTCGGGGTATTTTACTTCATGGATGGACCCTATTTTAAGAAGCTTGGTTACCTCGTTTTTTGATGAAAGCATGTTTGAACTCGGACTGGGGTCTTTTTTTTTGCTTCACCGGATGGAACTTCGGGTCCAAGCTTAGTTTATGGGTGGTGATTTCCGGTGGGATCCCTGTCATGTAAAGATGGGATAAAGCGAAACAATCCATGTTATCTATTAGCAATTGAATAAGCTTTTTTCTGAGCTCGGGATTTAACCCCGTGCCCAGGTATACCTTTCGTTCGGGCAAATGTTCGATTAGTATGATTTGTTCCAGCTCTTCGACCGTTGATTTAGTAGCGTCGGAATTATCGAGGACTATGAAGGATCGAGGGACCCCATAATCATCATCTTCGTCAGTTCCCTGCTTCTCTAGTTGGGTCGAGGCCGGCGTTTGTGATTGCTATTTGGACTCTTATTTTCCCTTCGAATTTGACCCCTCTATCGAAGAGAGTGTTGATATCGGAATTACTTCGTCAACGACAAACATTTCTTTTGCAGCGGGTTGCTCCCCGTAGACTGTTTTGATTCCATCTGGTGTTGGGACTTTCAGGACCTGGTGAAGAGTCGAGGGCACTGCTCTCATGTTGTGGATCCATGGTCTCCTGAACAGGGCGTTATACCTCATGTCGCGCTCGATCACATGGAACTTAGTCTCTTGGATAGTCCCGACCACGTTTACTAGCAAAGTTATTTCTCCCTTAGTGGTTTCACATGCCATGTTGAATCCGTTTAGCACTCGGGTCGCGGGCACGACTTGGTCTTGCAGACCGAGTTGTTTTACAACCCTCGATCGAATGATATTGGCCGAACTACCTGAATCAATTAAAACACGTTTAACTTGAGTCATATTCATGAGTACAGATATTACTAGTGCAACGTTATGTGGTTATATGATTTCTTCTGCGTCTTTGTCGTTGAAGGACAAGGTTCCTTTCGGTATGTATTCCTGAGCCCGAGATCGCTTCTCCCTTATGATTGACACCTTAGTGCGTTTTAACACTGGCCCTTAGGGAACATCTACCCCTCCGACAATCATGTGAATAATGTGTTGCGGTTCTTCTTGCTCGTTTTGTCTATTGAACTCTCTATTTTTGAAGTGATTCTTGGCCCGATAACTTAAAAACTCCCGAAGGTTCCTTTCATTGAATAACCGGGCTACTTCTTCTCTCAACTGCCTGCAATCTTCCATTCTATGGCCATGAGTGCCATGATACTTGCATACTTGATTGGGATTTCTCTGGGCTGGATCGATTTTCAGAAGTCGAGGCCATTTAATATCTTTGATGCGTCCGATAGCCTATACGATGGCGGATGCATCAATATTGAAGTTATACCCCGACAATCGCGGTGCTTCCTTAGGTCTGGTATGCCTGTCGAAACCATTCTTGCTCATGAGCCCTCGAGAGCCCTGGCCTCGATCACTTCTCCTTTCACCTCGTACGGAGTTATGCCCAGGTCCGTTACCCGTATGATCTCTATTATACGGCCGGTATCGATCCCTGCTCAACTTTGGTTCTAGATCGACGTCCCTTTTGGTAACAAATCCGAAAGGAGCCCCCAGCTGGTCGTCTTCGACTCTAATCTTTGATTGATATCGATTATGTATATTGGCCCAGGTAACAGTCAGGTACTCAATCAAGTTCTGCTTCAACTGTTGTGAAGCCACTGAGCTTCGTTCATTTAGTCCTTAGGTGAAAGCTTGAACGACCCAATCATCGGTGACCGGTGGTAGATCCATTCGTTCTATTTGGAAACGAGATACAAACTCTTTGAGCATCTCGTTATCTTTCTGCTTTACCTTGAAAAGGTCCGACTTCCTAGTCTCGACCTTTATGGCCCCAGCGTGTGCTTTTACAAAAGAATTTGCAAGCATGGCAAAAATATCGATAGAGTTAGGTGGTAAATTATGATACCATATCATTGCTCCCTTTGATAGGGTTTCCCCGAATTTCTTTAGTAACACGGATTCGATCTCGTCGTCTTCTAGATCATTCCTTTTAATGGCACACGTGTAAGAGGTGACATGCTCGTTGGGGTCAGTCGTTCCATTATACTTAGGAATCTCGGGCATGCGGAACTTCTTGGGGATCGGTTTGGGAGTCGCGCTCACGAGGAAGGGCTTTTGTACGAACTTTTTAGAATCCAAACCCTTCAATATTGGTGGTGCCTCCGGAATCTGATCAACCTTGGAGTTATAAGTTTCCATTTTCTTGTCATTTGCTTCGATCTTCTTTTTCCCTGACTCTGTTCGCTTTGTCAGTTCCTCGAGTATTTTTATAATTTCGGGGTTAGTCCCCGATTCTTATTCATTTGACCTTACCACAGCTGGCCTTGTTCTGTGGGTAACTTCTTGGGTTGGACCGGGCTCAGCCCTACTTGGTGCCTGGTTTTGGCTCTGCAACTGTGCTATCGCCACTTGTTAAGCTTGCAGCATTTCGATGATCATTCGTAGGCTGATCCCGTCTTCTCCAATATTTTGGGTATTCCGAGCTACAGATCGGGTTCTACCATGGACGCTGTTTTCGGGACCAGTATGTTGATTAGCGTCGATGGCCACATATGAATTAACGTATATTGGATCCACAACTCGAGTCCCAACGGGGTCAGCGAGTGGCCTTACATCACCGGGCGCCACGTTGTTATTCTCACTTAGATGGCCCGATCCGTTGTCGACATGCAAGGGCAATAATTGAGAGTTCGTCATTCTTAGCCTCAAAATCAAAAATACTTTAAAGAGCAAGTGTAAAATTGTGTGTTTTATATAGATTTGTATCAAATAACCACTATTATCCTTAGCCCCACGGTGGGCACCAAACTATTTACCCGAAAAATGGATAACAATTGAATTTATACGCGACTCTAAGGATACGTGATATAACTTGGTACAAACCGAGAAAATGTATATATTAGTACTGAAATTAACTATAAAAGAGATAAATGTAAACCAAATGAATCAATTAGCTTCTGGCCCTCGAGTTCGGTCAAACTGTTTACCCAAAAAATGGATAACAATTGAATTTATGCGCAACTCTAAGGATACGTGATATAACTTGGTACAAACCGAGAAAATGTATATATCAGTACTGAAATTAACTATAAAAGAGATAAATGCAAACCAAACGAATCAATTAGCTTCTGGCCCTCGAGTTCGGTCACCCTCGAAATAAGTGAGGATTCCGCTAGTATATGAACAGAGTAACAAAATAATGAAGCTTCAAGAGAGTAATGTATTATTTTTATTGCATCAGAATCCCTCCCTACAAATGATCAAACTCCCTTTATATAGTGGGAAAGTCCTACTTTGAATATAATTCTAAATACAGAAGGAATCACACGATGGATTAATTAATTGGCCTCTCCTTGATATGCGCCGGGATTTCCGCCGAGATTCTCGCCCCAATTACGGATAGACCGGCTTTTTTGTTTTTTGGCTCGATCTCGATCTTGACCGATCATGATCTTGATCGGTCTCTATTTTGCTCGGTCTCGATCTTGACCGATCTTGATCTTGATCGGTCTCTGGGTCACGAGCTCGGCAACCTAACTTCGCATCATAGCTTGATATTATAGTAGGTTGAACCTTGATCTATCATGTTCCAGTCTCGATTAGTCATATGAAGGGCAAGTTCGATTTTTGACCGTATACAGAACTGTTAACCAAGTTATTAATCAGAAAAAAATTGGTACTTTTCGCTCGCACTAGATATTTTGAAGAGATATAAATGGTCAGATTTGATACAAATATTACGAAATTCATAATTTTTGAGAATCATATTCCTTAGCTTCCTTCTGGAGTGATTGCAAAAATAATCCCAAGCTTAAACTGAAAAAACTTAAATTAATTTTACATGAAAAATAATCTTTCCGATCGGCTAGTTACAATTACAAAGTACTTACTTTTTTCCAACTTCAACTTCAAATGCTCTTTTTTCGTTCCAAATTTTAACCAAATAGCACCTTCTCTTTTTCAATTAAATTTTCTATATTTTCTTATTTATTGAAATTACTATTATTTACTTTCCTAAAAAAAAGAATTTGGTACGATAGAAAAATATTTTTTGAAAGATAAATCATTTTTATGTTGAATATTTCAAGGAACACATTTTGAAAGGTGACCTCCCTCGCTGTTGGGTAGAAGTAAATTTACTCGGCTTGCGGAAATACAAAAATAGAATTGATAACTTAACTCGCAAAATTTGTGGTTTCTAGAACATTCAAAAGGGAATTTCGTTTTCCAGAAAAGAACCCAAACTGTAAGTGGTCAGTAGGATGTATTAAAAAAATAATATATGTATTAGTTTTGATATTATTAATACCTTATTTGATAGTAATATTTTTCAACTAGGTACGTATTAGTTATACACTTTATTCAATACTATTTTTATACATAAAAAACTATATCATTAGCAATACCATAGTTTTTAACGCATGAAGAAGAATGTACTCCCTCCGTTTCAATTTAGATGAAGTATTTTGATTCCGTACGGAGTTTAAGAAAAAAAGGAAAGACTTTTGAAACTTGTGATGTTAAAAGCTTAAGGGGTAAAAGTTTTGTGGGGCATGACATTTGTGTGATTATAAAAGCTTCTCATTATGGGTAAAATAAAGAGTTTAAAGTTCAATTATTTCCAAATTTAAAAATATATCATTTATTTTGGAATAGACTAAAAAGGAAAGTATCTCATCTAATTTGAAACGGAGAGAGTATAAAGTAGAACTATCATTTGAGAACCTTTTCCAAATACAAAGCTAAAGAATTTAGAAGGTATTTTTGTAAACAAAGATTTTTAAAAAAATTATACAATACATATCAAACCAAATTATCAGAGCATAACTAATCTAACATTACTAATACATACTACTCCTTCTTACACACCTGCCAAACGACAAATAAATTATAATTATAATGAAACAAAATGTCAAAAAATTTGCAACCACAAGAGATTCTAGAGAAAGAAGAGTGGCCCCAGTAAAGGCCTAAAGGGTACAAGTAAAGGGAGCAGATGTGGATACGTGTTTGCTTACTGCATGTTCCAATTGGAGTAGAGCATGGCTGCAACGAACCTGTTCAATTCAATAACATTCCGGCCACCGGAGTTCACCCAAAACCGCCATAGTAAAGCCGTCGTTTATCTTCCTCCTAAAAGAACACCTATTTCTATTTCTTGCGCTACCAGCAGCAGCTCACCGGAAGCTGCCTCCTCATCAACTACCACAAAACCTGAAATTGAGCTTGAGTTCGTCGGGGTAAGTGCGAGAGGGTTACGTTCTCAATATTGTGGTAATTGTTTTTAATTAGTTCTTTATTTTGTTATTGATATCTGCTGGTGTTTTAATTATGGAGTAACTAATTAATATGCAGCCAAAAGCAGATGAAAACGGCAAGTATCCAATGGATAAAGCAAAAGCAGTGAGTGGTGAAAAGCTACTGAGGAACATTATGTCGGAGAATAAGATCGAGTTGTATGCTGCTTATGTGAGTAATATACTTAATTGGCTTAATTACCATTTCTTAATTTAGTCTTTTCTTAATTAAAACATGTAAGGAACTATCAATTCCATGAAAGGAAATGTCATGCGATCAATTCTGAAGTAATAACAATCTATCGACTAGTATGATGTTGATAATAATGAACTTTGAGTAACTTCTATAAAGAATTTTAAGTGAAAATTTACATGTGGGCAGTGAAGAGGATTGAAAATGTATTTAATTTGTTGCAAACTTTGTTCTTGTTTAGACAGGATTCAAACAACAATTGATTATCAATCGTCATCGTTAAAACTGTTTATAAGAATGTGTTGATGCTTTAGCAATATCGTTGAAGATCATATTGCATAAGTAGGTGCTACACGATAATGTTGCAGCAAAGATATCTGCGCTGCTGGAAATCATTTGTGGGATGAAATTTGAGCATATAGAAAATTAAATGCAGTGAAATTTCAAGTGAATCAAAGACTGCAGCTTTTTCAGTATTCTGTCTAGACGTTTTATTGTTGCACCTCATTTTGATCTTGAACACGATATCTACTTTTTGGCAGGGAAAGGCGATGAATTGTGGAGGCGGTGGAAGCTGTGGTACTTGTATTGTGGAGGTATAAGTCTATGGTTCTCCACATTCTTGTTAGTAATGGGTCTTAATTAGCACTCTAGGAATTTTTCTGTGGATGACATTCATATGTATATGGAAGTTAATTAAAGCATCTAAATATCCAAACAAGATTATTTGCTGGTTATATTGTGGTTGAAACGTACCACTCATAACGGTGATATTGTAGGTTCGAGCCCTACTAAGCCTTCTCAACATTTTACGCTTTTGCTCTTATATTATAGATGAATGGTGCATTAGTTTATAGTGCTACGCATTTTAATTACATTTTGGACAAAAGTTGGTCTTTTCATTTGCATATCTGAATTAGCAGATTGATAGCTTGCTGCTGAACTATTGGTAGTGAGCTTTACGTTACCTAATGGTGACAATACCTTTTACTTCTTTTATGAGCTATTGCTGGAAAGCTTCTTATTTTTGAAGATATTGACTATATCACTTTCCAAATTTCCCTGTGATGCAGATCATAGATGGAAAGGATCTACTGAATGAGAGAACAAATACAGAACTCCGATACCTAAAGAAGGTATTGGGCTCTACATGCCTCTCTTATATGCTTTTAGCTTCTCTTCTATCACATTCTTTTCACATTATTAAGCACATTAAACTTTTCTTCCCAAATGTTGAATCATTCGATTTTGAACGATCAAGTCTTTAAGGCTGTTTCAGAGAGTATCAATTTTTCTTTTTTGGGACCAACTTGTTTCAGGTCGAGTAGACTTTTTTTTGATCTTATGAAGATGGTTATGATGGTACTTATCTTTCTTAATCTTCACAAAGACTTGCTCATTCAGTTTTCATAACTGTGCAGAAACCCGAGTCATGGAGATTGGCTTGCCAAACTATAGTTGGAAATAAGGAAAACTCTGGAAAGGTATCAGAATTATATTATGAACTTGTTTAGCTGCATTCCTTGGATTTCAATGTTTTCAAAATCATTCAACGTAAATTTATACGTATTCCAGATAATTATGAATTCTTTTATAGAATAAAACTTAGTACCTCTTCACTGCAAGAAAATTCAAGTCAGACGTTATTATCACCTCAAGGTCCTAAACATGTGGGTAAACAACTAAAAATGAACAACTGTGACTGTCTGCACTTTTAGCGCTCTCTCATACCGTAGTATTTCGATGATATATACAGGTAGTGGTGCAGAGGTTGCCTCAATGGAAGAAGTGACCGCATATGCATACATTGAACAGGTAATTCAGCAAGAAATAGAAGAATATACATGTACTACTTTGAACAGAGTATAAATCACTTAAAACTAGAATGCTTTAGTAGCTAGGGAAATATGTATTTTATTCATTCACTAAGCGACAGCAAGTTTTTACCTGCTCCGGCATTTTGCACTAGAAAGGATGTGTTCAAATTATAATGGTTGAACTAAGCAACAGGCCGCTACAAAACATTCTTGGTTTACTTAGCTGTTTCCATCTCTAGAATGACACTGCTTTTCTCCTCCACTATTAACTATTACAGTATATTCTTTAAATAAGAACGTTGTTCCACTTCCAAAACAGTTGTTCTTCAAAAATTGGTAAAAAGTCTATTATAATTTGAGAAGAGTGTTTCTCTCATTCACAATGCCAGTCATTCATTCGTTTAAGAGTGTATTTCAACACACCTCACATTCTTTATGTTATGTATTTCTTGTTTCCTCTTTACTTATTCTGACATCATATCGAGCCTTTAAAATGTGGAATAGAAATATGTATTCTTATTGTGCTGATTTTGGTGACGATCTATTCTCCACACCTTTAAATAGTGTAAATGCAACCACAAACATCGTTACAATTAGTCGAGGTTAAGTTTTCTTGCTGGAACAGAACTGATCTTGAGGTCCTGTGACTGCTCTACATTAAGCTGCTCTTTTGGTTTATGCTACTGACATAATAGACGTACATATTCAGAGGGGGGGGGGGGGGGGGGTAATATGACAGTAGGAGTTTAATTCATTCCTTTACCATGCTATCACTTTGTCATTGTCATACTCGTCCGCGGAATAGAGATGCAATAACATGTAGTGGATCTTCTATCAAATTTGGATCCAACCGAATTAGCACCTGCAAAACACTCATAATGTATACCCGTGATTGCAATACAGTATGGCAAATCCATGAGCTCCTTTCAAGTACATACCATGATTGTGCAGAAGATGTTATCCAACGCTGCCCAGTTTTGACTATAGTTGTGAACATAATTGAGTGACAGTGTTAATTGCATATGCAACATCTTGACAGGTTACTGTGAGGTAGGGTGGGCAAACGGGCGGGACGGGGCGGGGAGGATATGAGCGGGTCGAAAACAGGTAATGCAAAAATAGATAAATTATCTGACCCGATCCATATTTAATACGGATAAAAAACGACTTAACCGGCGGATAATATGAATATGACATCTTGAATATATTCACTTTTAGGAGAATTTCTAGTTTCTCAAACTTGAGGAAACTTCAATTTAAGACTTTACAAATATAAAAGTTAAATATATTAATTATCCATTTTCTAAGTGGATAATATGGTTCTTATTCATATTTGACCCATTTTTAAAAAAGGTCATTTTTCAATCTATTTTTTAATAGATAATATTGGTTGATAACTATTTTTTCTTTTAACCATTTTGCCCCCTACTGTGAGTTAGTTCAATCTCCTAACTTACCTCTGTATGGACCTTTCCGTATCATTAAGAGGATCAGTCACAATGCAGGCTAAACTACTTAAATTGAATCTCCTTCGCTAAACAACTATTCTTTGCAAATAGGCAATACAAGTTTTTTTGGTCATATATAAGTGTAGATATGTAAAATTTATTGGATTCAAATTCAATAAATAATTTGAATTATATTTTAAATATACTAGTCCAAATAAATTATGGGCTAATATAATTGAATTATTTATATAAGTGCAATACATATTAATTAAATAAATAAATCCAAATTCATTGGGCTAGCCCATTTAATTGGGCTAAAGTGACGAGCTCATTTTATTAAGCCCAAAATATCATCTTCCTAGAGGCTCAGTTTGGTGCCACATGACGTGGCACGCCAAGTCAAGCGGAAGAACCAATATGATCATGCCACATGTCAAAATGATAATACATACCCAGTCAAATTAAAAGTCCAATAAAATTGTGCTACGTGTGTGTCACGCCCCAAACTCGGGGAACGCGACCGGCACTCAACCGAGTGAACCCGGTCAAGCAAGCCTGTTGAATACTTTCTACCCGACTCACCCATGATTTAAAGAGTATACATAACTTTGTTAATTAACCAACAAGGAGATCATGTAGACAATACCAAATTCATTACCATTAATTACTTCATTTAATTAGTCTCAAAACACACACACACCTCCATGGTTCAATCACAACACAACTTGTTTAACATTCCCAACACTCATATACAACCCACACTATGTCTACGTAGCCTCTAAAGATGCCAAAGAGTACAATGATAGTGCCGGCAACAAGGCTCCGGCTATACCTCAAAATATAATAATACACACGAAACAAAGATACACAACCCCGGAATGAGATGGGGCTCACCATGTCAGCTAGGAAGAATGAGTACCGCTATCACTGGTCAATATCCTCCGCAGTAGAATCACCTGCATCCATTAAAGATGCAGCGCCCCCGGCAAAAGGGACGTTAGTACATATCGAATAGTACTAGTATGAAAACCAAACACCAAATCAAGAACTTGGAAATACAACATGAATATGATGAATCAGGATGACAATGGAATAGCATAGATAGAAGTTTAAACCAAAGCAAATTTATCAAGAGCTCTCAATATCATATGTAAATTGTAAGACGAGATCCTCTGTAACCATCTTTATACAAAGTGGCCCCGCAGCCTCACCCCAATATGTGCGGGTGGAGGTGCAAGCACAATACCACCACTCTACTCAAGCGGCCCCGCCGCCTCACCCCAATGTATGCAGGTGGAGGTGTAACCATAAGACCAAAACCTACACAAAGCGGCTATACCGCCTCACCCCCAATATATAGGCGGGTGGAGGTGCAACAACAATACCGAAAATCCTACACAAAGCGTCCATACCGCCTCACCCCAATGTATATGCGGGTGGTGGTGTAACAACAATACCAACATCCTACACAAAGCGGTCATGCCGCCTCACCCCAATAAATGCGGGTGGAGGTGTAAACCCAATCACAATCTCTACACAATTTGGCATAATAACTTTTATATGAAATATGTCATTGGAGTCACAACATGTAGATACAAAATCCATAGGTTGGTACACACCTCAATTAATAGTACTACATAATAAGAGCTTTTGAAACACGAATCGAACATATATCTTTGTCACAAGCTTATTCGGAATAGTCGATTTATGATAAACATCTTGGAACTTACAAGGGTGATGTGGGGTTCAATTCTTAAAGAAGAATTTAATCAACATACCTCAATTGAGCTTCCTTAAACTCTAAAATATTCCGGAATTCTTAGCAACTTTAATCTATTTTAGAAATATAATAAATTGAACTAATATTAGGAAGATGATCATGGTTCTAGATCATTTGAACATTTTATCAAACACTATGTCATGACCCAAACTAACCCCTGTCGTGATGGCGCCTATCGTGGAACTAGGCAAGCCGACTCATTTTTAAAACAAACCGATATTTTCATTTCAAAGATAATTTCAATATTATTTAACATAAAGACCTTCTTAAAGGAGTTCAAATCAAAATAAAAGTGCGGAAGGAAAAGTCTGACATCGGGGTGTCACTAGTCATGAGCATCTACTATAATCTGTCTAACAATGTCAAGGCTAACTCAGCCTGAAAAATAGCTAAATACAACTAGAGGAAGATAAGAGGGAGAAGAGCAGGGGCTGCGATCGCCAAACAGCTACCTTGCTATCTCCGAGAAAATCTGCAACCAGAACAATCAACAACCGCTACCGTGTCTAGCTATACCTGGATCTGCACACAAGGTGCAGGGAGTAACATGAGTACGCCAACTCAGTAAGTAACAACAATAAATAAAGACTGAGTAGTAGTGACGAGCAATAAATCATATAACGTTCATATCATGAAATTTCAGTAAAATACCTCATGCTTTAAAAATCAGGATTTGAATTAAAATATCTCGTTTAAAATCCAGTTCCAGTAAAAATCATTTAAGGATATTTTTTAACAACTTTCAAACAGAGAAAAAATGCAAAGGTGAGCAAAAATGATGAAATCATAAACAGCCCCTTGGGCAAAGCATCACTCATATACAGCCCCTCGGGCAAACCTCACAATCACTTTTGCCACTCGGGCATACCTCACAATCACTCTTGCCACTCGGGCATACCCCACAATCACTCATGCCTCCCAGTCACTCAGCACTCGGCACTCGCACTCAGTAGGTACTTGCGCTCACTGGGGGTGTGTACAGACTCCGGAGGGGTTCCTTCAGCCCAAGCGCTATATCAAGCCAAATCATGGCATAAATCACTCAGGCCCTCGGCCTATATCAAACATGTTGTGGCGTGCATCCCGATCCCATAAATATGCAACATGTTGCAGCATGCAGCCCGATCCCATAAATATACAACATGCTGCGGCGTGCAACCCGATCCCATAAATATTCTCACAAATCAGGCCCTCGGCCTCACTCAATCATAAACCTCTCAAGCCACTTGGGCATTTCAGTAAAAACAGGGTACTCAGCCCAAAACAACATTTATATGCATCAAAATCGAATAATAAAACTGAGTTATACAGTAAACAGGTATAACCATGACTGAGTATAAATTTTCAATCGAAAACATTGAGAGGATAGTAAGAAAAGGCCCCTAAGGGTCAAAACAGTACTGGAACAAGGCCCAAACATGGCATTCAGCCCAATTAACAGAAACTCTTTCTAAAAATACATAAGTATCATATAATTTTCACAAAATATGTAACTTTACAGTTGCTATGGGACGGACCAAATCACAATCCCCAACAGTGCACGCCCACACGCCCGTCACCTAGCATGTGCGTCACTTCAAAATAGTAGAATGATACGAAATCCGGGGTTTCATATCCTCAGGACTAAATTTACAATTGTTACTTGCCTCAAACCGGTCAAATCTCTACCCCGTAATGCTCTTGCCTCTGGACTCGGCCTCCAAATACTCCAAATCTATTCACAATCAGTACAATACCATCAATATACGCTAATGGAATGAATTCCACAAGAAAAGCTACAAAATTAGACCAAAATCCGAAATTGGCTCAAACCCGCCCCCCGGGCCCACGTCTCGAAATTCGACAAAATTCACAAAACTAAAAATCTCATTCACTCACGAGTCTAACCATACTTAATTCATCAAAATCCGACATCGTTTGGTCCTTCAAATCCTTAAATTACTCTCCAAAAATTCCAAGCCCTAACCCCTCATTTTCACTAATTACAAGATTAAACAACGAGGAATCACCATATATACGAGTATTAGGTCTCAAGCAACTTACCACACTGATAGCCCTTGAATCACCCTTCAAAAATCACTCCAAAAGCTCCAAAAACCGACTTGAAAATGGTGGAAATGAACCAAATTCGCGAAGGGTTTTATTTATGGTTTCTGCCCAGGTTTTTCGCACCCGCGGGCTCTTTTTCCGCGCCTGCGAGACCGTACCTGCAGTCAAGCTGCCACATCTGCGAACTCCACTTCATTCCCCAGCTTCCGCACTGCACTCCAGGCCTCGCACATGCGGGCTCGCAGGTGCGGCCAAATCCTTCGCGCCTACGCTCCAGCCTTGGCCTCACATTTTTCCGCATCTACGCAGCAAATTCTCGCGCCTGCGAAGGCGCATCTGCGTGCTCATACTCCGCTTCTGCGGAAACTGACCAACCCCCCTTTTCCTCGCTCCTGCGCACCTTCCCTCCGCGCCTTCGACCTCGCACATGTGACTCCCCCTTCCGGAGGTGCGGAAATAGCAGAAGCAGCAGCTTCAGCTGCATTCCAACTTCGACACTTCCGTTAACCACTCGGAATCACCCCGAGGCCCTCGGGACCTCAACCAAAAATACCAACAAGTCATATATCAACATACCAACTTAGTCGAACCTTCGAATCACTCAAAACAACATCAAATCATCAAATTACCCTCGGATTCAAGCCTAAGAACTTCTAAATTTCTAAATTCGGCAACCGATGCCGAAACCAACCAAACCACGTCCGAATGACCTCAAATTTTGCACACACGTCAAAAATGACACTACGAACGTACTCCATTTTTCGGAATTCCATTCCGACCCCGATATCAAATTTTCCACTGCCGACCGAAATTCCAAATTTCCAATTTCGCCAAAACAAGCCTAATTCTACCACGTACCTCCAAATCACATTCTGGACGCACTCCTAAGTCCAAAATCACCTAACGGAGCTAACAGAACCATCAGAATTCAAATCCGGGATCGTTTACACATAGGTCAATATCTGGTTGACTTTTCCAACTTAAGTTTCTACTTAAGAGACTAAGTATCTCAATTCACTCTGAAACTACTCCGGTCCCGAACCAACTAACCCGATATAACATAATATAGATGAATAACATAAAAAGAAGTAGAAATAGAGAAAACGGGGCTATAACTCTCGAAACGACCGTCTGGGTCGTTACACACTAGGTGTGCATTAAGGTTTCAAGGTCCTTTCATGGAGGATTCCATCATCCCACAACCCTTTCTTTACCATTTTTAGGCCAACAATCTTCCTACACCCCTTGATAATACATGCATGCAAAATAGCCAACTTATATACCCAAGAATTATCTTACTAATTACCTATTTCTAGTTAAATTTCGAAATTGAAGGTTTGGGGAAAGAAATTCTTACCTCTTTGAAGCCCTAGCAACCCTTCGATGAAATTTCAAGGTTTGATTCAAGGTAGGGTAGTGAAATCCTTAGTCCTCCCTTTCCTCTCTCTAGAATCGCCCTTCTCTCTCTCTAAAACACCAGAAAATCCCCCCAAAACGAACCCTTAGGCTAGATAAATAAAATGGGGGTCGGGTTATAAAAACCCAAAAATTGCACAGCCGCGCCGTGGCAGTGACTAATGTGCCCAGAAATGATTTTGCGAAGTGTTCTGGAAATCCCCACAGGCGCGCCGCATGGGGCGGCGCGGTAATGTCCCATTCTGCCAGCTTTTGGTAATTTGGTCATAACTTCTTGTAGGAGTGTCCAAATGACGAACGGTTTGAAGCATTAGAAATTAGACTCGAAGATATTTTATTTGATAGGTTGTTCATCACATAACCCCTTATATATATGTAGATAGGCTCGTCCAAAGTTTGGTCTTGTGCGTACTCATTTGTAACTTTAGTCTATCAAGTAATTTCCATCTTGACTTAGACTTAGGGCTCTCCTTAGACCCCACACTACTTATAATATTCCTCGTACACTCATTATCATATCCAATTGATATCCATCATATTAATAGTCCTCGTCTGCACATAAAATAATATAATTAGCGTACATCAACTTTCTTAATAGCGCTTAAGTACTTCAAAAATTTTCGGGGTGTTACAATGTGCAAGTAACATGTTCTCGCCAATCAAATTGGGCCTTTCCACACTTCAATATGATTGATTGGAAAGAGTTTGTTCTTATCATAATTCCTCCCTCCTACAACTATAAAGAGGGGTCATTATAACTCATAAAAAGTGACCAGAAGTTATAACAAGAAGCAAGAGAGAGCTCGTGGATCAAACGCCGCAAATTTTTCTACAACTTTCAAGCTTCAAGCAATCAAGTTCAAGTTCAAGAAATCAAGTTCAATCTCAAGAACAAAGAACAAATCAAGATTCAAGGAGTACGAGTTAAAATCAAAGCTCGTGCTAGTTGAATTCAAGATCATCGTTCGTGACAACAAATATAGATTCAAGACCAAGCTCAAAGGCCCTTGAATTTATTTACTATTGAAAAGAAGAATAAGAAGATTCATAGATATTGTGCACTCAAACTATTTGAAATCAAATACTACAATTGTGGAGCTTTCCGAAGATAAACAAGAGGGAGAATCCTCTGCGAGGCAAACGATTGTGGTCAAAGAGATCCAAGTTTCTTCAGAAGGTCTGATTCATATTGATCAACAGAAGGACTTCATTATGTGGACAATTGAAAATAAAATTGATCCTCCGATTAAATCTTCCCTCGCATATGCATAGTCATACACACAACAGATTGATAACTTGAAGATGCCTACTTGATATCAACCTCCAAAGCTTCAAGAATTTGATGGAAAAGGAAATCCCAAGCAACATGTTACACATTTTGTCGAGACATGTAACAACGCTGAGACTTAAAGGGATCATCTTGTCAAACAGTTTGTTCGTTACCTCAAAGGTAATGCATTCGATTGGTACACAGATCTCGAACCTGGTTCTATCGATAGTTGGGAGCAGTTGGAGAAGGAGTTTTTCAATCGTTTATATAGCACAAGACACATCGTAAGCATGATCAAACTTACAAACACTCATCAAAGAAAGGATGAGCCAGTTATTGACTTCATCAACCACTGGAGGAGCTTAAGCCTCAACTGCAAAGATCGTCTTATCGAAACTTCTGGCATCGAAATGTGCATTCAAGGCATGCATTGGAGTCATCGTTATATCTTACAAGGCATAAAGCTCGAAACATTTGAAAAACTATTAACTCGTGTACATGATATGTAATTGAGTATGGCTACAAGTGGAGATCAAAGGTTTCCTCGCATTGAGCCTCATGATGAAATAGAAACAGACGATGCTTAGAATGGGGGCAAGTATTCATCCAAAGATGAAACTGAAAAGTCCATGCATGTTGCAATGCTCCTTGACGCATGAGCCTAAACTGCAAGACGAACGCTCCTTAACGCACGAGCCTAAACTGCAAGTTATAATGATTCTCAATGCACGAGCCTAAACTGCATGTTGCAACGCTCCTCAACGCACGAGCTTAAACTGCAAGTTATAATGCTCCTCAATGCACGAGCCTAAACTGCAAGTTGTAATGCTTCTTGGCACATGAGTCTATATTATATGTCACGAAGCTCCCCAATTTTGAACTAAATCTTTAAGACGTAAAGCTCTTCAAATTCGAGCAAAGTCTTCATGTTGCAAAGCTCTCCAAATTCGAGCAAAGACTCAAGTCGAAAGCTCTTCAAAGTCGAGCAGAGATTTCAAGTCGCAAAGCTTTTCAAATTAGAGCCAAACTTTAAGACGTAAAACTCTTAAAATTCAAGGAAAGTCTTCAAGTTGCAAAGCTGTCACGACCCAAAATTCCCATCACATGCATCATGATGGCACTTAGTCTCTAAGACCAGGTAAGCTGATTACAATTACATTTCGAACCATTTTTTTTAAACATATAATTTAATACAAGTGTCAAAACCAAAAGCAAAAACAAATATAACATCCTCCCAAGACTCGTAATACTGAGTCACGAACTCTAACTGAATTCATGCAATGATCTCAAGGATCGAATATACAATATTGTTCGAATAAGAGATTACAGTACAATAAAATGGAAAGACTCCAAGGGATTGCGTCGGCGAAGCAGCTCTACCTTGAATCCTTGCGATCAACACACTAACTCTATCCGAGTCCGATATCTCCAATACCTGGCTTTGCATAAAAATGTGCAGAAGTGTAGTATGAGTACACCACAGTCGGTACCCAGTAAGTATCAAGACTAACCTCGGTGGAGTAGTGACGAGGTACAGTCAAGACACTCACTAGTCAAATAACATGTGCAATATAACATACAAAAATAATAGAAAACAAATAGCAGTGATAGCAACAACAATCAACTAGTGATATAAATAGCAAGGCAATAAGAACACCATAAATATTGCCCAAATGAATAATGGGCACATCCACAATCAATTAATCAAGTCCTTCAAATATACATCCTTCATCTATAAGTTTTTCTAATAGAAATCTTTAGAATATAATACTTTCAATTAAATATTTTACGAATGTAGTTCTTTCAAATAAATATATTCCGAATATAAATCCTTCAAATAAAATCTTTTGAAAGTAATTCTTTCAAATAAATATCTCCGAATATAATTCTTTAAAAAAGATCTTTCGAATATAATTCTTTCAAATAAAACTCTTTCGAATATAATTCCTTCAAACAAAATCTTTCGAATATAAATACCTTTCAAGAAATATCTTTTGAATATAATTTTTACAAATAAAATCTTTCAAATATAATTCCTTCAAAAATATATCTTCGAATATAATTCTTCAAATAAAGATCTTTCGAATATAATTCTTCCAAATAAAATCTTTCGAATGTAATTCTTTCAAATAAAATCTTTCGAATATAAATTTCTTTCAAGAAAAAGTCACCATGTGACGCCTCATTTCATAATCATAAAAATTACGGGTCTCAGCCCACTTTCATATTTTCACGGCATCTCGTGCCCATATCTCTATCACAACCGCACGGATGACTCACATAGCAGAAGATAAATTAATAGAATGAAATGACTAAGAAGTGAACAATAGGAAATTACAGAAAGATAACAACACAACAAATAGAGGTAAACAACAGGTGCGCTCCCGAGGTAAATATGCAACATGGGGATCTCCCGAGGTACCGCCTCGTAGTCCCAAAAGTAAATATGCAACAGGGGGATCTCCCGAGGAACCTCCTCGTAGTCCCAAAGTAAATATGCAATAGGGGGATCTCCCGAGGAACTGCCTCGTAGTCCCAAAGTAAATATGCAAATAGGGGAATCTCCCGAGGAACCGCCTCGTAGTCCCAAAGTAAATATGCAACCGCAAAGATGGAAAATAACTCAACAAGAACAACTGCTTCTTAAATCCAAATTTCTGATAAATATATTAATGTCTCAATTTAAATTTATTTATTTAATTATTTGTAGATGGAAAATCCATAATGTAATTATTTTCAAAAAATATCAACTCAACAAGCACACGGAATTCACATAAGAATCAAAATAGCAATCACACCAAATTATCATATAAAACAAATTCGACAAACAAAGAAGGAGACACGACAAATAAGGATTTAATAAGTGCCAACAAATTTCCAGTTTAATACTTGAAAATGCCTACGACTTAAACCAATAAAATTTGTACATATAAGCCCGAGTATGTACTCGTCACCTCGGGTACACGGCTTTCACATCACACAAATGGCACATACGACTCAATGCCTAAGGGGTAATTCCCCCACTCAAGGTTAGGCAAGATACTTACCTCAAATCAAAAATTGACTCAAAGCTCAACCACGGCTTTGCCTTTCGAATTTATCTCCAAACCAATCAAACCTAGCAATTTATTTACCAACAATTCAATTTGAGCTTTAGAAATTATACACAATTCGACAACGACTTAATTTAAGTCATTTTTGAAAAAGTCAACGTGGGGACCACTTTTTGGAACCCGACGAACAATCACATAATCCAAACACCCATTCCGATACGATTTCAACCATACAAAAATTATCGAATTCCAACATCGGATTGCCTTTCAAATCTTCATTTTACATTTTTGGAAAATTTTACAAAAAATGATTTTCTTCAATTAAATTCACGAATTCATGATGCAAATAAGTATAGAATCATGAAATATAAATTATTTAGGATAAAGAATACTTACCCAGTTCAAACTTGTGAAAACACCCTCTGCAAATCGCCCAAACCAAGCTCCCCAACTTTATTTTTGTCAAAAAGGGCGAAACTCCCCGTTTATAGGGGTAAATGTTTGTAGCGCCACAGGTGGCGTGGGGCGTTGCCTGTGGCGCCGTTTCAAGAACTCCAAAATTCCCAGCACCAGGGCTAGTGCCCCACGCTACCCTGGACGCTGGCGACGGGAAATCTTTCCCGACACGGAAATGGACATAACTCTCTCATACGATGTCCGAATTCGATGATTCTTTGGCTATGGCTCCAAAATTTCAATACGGATCTAATGATTCAATAAAAACTGAATTTGGAGCTCATTTTATTAATGTGATACCACTTATTCTTGAAAACGACGTCGAAACATTCTAGAAATATCCAAATTAAATTTCGTTAACCATCCAAAATCCACCCGAGGCCCTCGGGACCTCAACCAAATATACCAACAAGTCCTAAAACATCATACGAACTTATTCTATGCCTCAAATCACATCAAAAACACTAAAAACACGAATCCCACCCCAATTCAAGCTTAAATGATACTATCGAATTTTAACTTCTACATTCGATGTCGAAACCTATCAAATCAAGTCCGATTGACTTCAAATTTTGTACGCAAGTCATAAATAATATAACAGACCTATTCAAATTTCTAGAATCGGATTTTAACCCTGGTATCAATAAAGTCATCTCCCGGTCAAACTTCTAAACCTTCCATTTCCAACTTTCGCCATTTCAAGCCAAAATCAACTACGGACTTCCAAATAAATATTCGGACATACTCCTAAGTCCAAAATCACCATACAAAGCTATTGGAACCATCAACACTCCATTCCGGAGTCGTTTGCACAAAAGTCAAACTTTGGTCAACTCTTTTCACTTAAACTTCAAAAATGAGAATTGTTCTTTCAATTTAATCCCGTATCATCCGAAAATCAAACTCGATCATACACGCAAGTCATAATGCACATTATAAAGCTGCTCAAGACCTTAAGCTGCTGAAGGGTACATCTATTCTCAAAACGACTAGTCGGTCGTTACATTCTCCCCCTCTTAAACAAACGTTCGTTCTCGAACGTGCCAAGAATCTTTTCAAGGACATTAAATTACTGAGTGTATTATTACACACACACTCGCGGGGTGATTTTACGTCACCGTAAATTTAACATGGATCTGACAACACCATCTCAATTGTATATTATTTCTTTCATCCATGCTTATAAACTTTAAAACCAAATTTCTTACACTCCAAACATTTTTAAAAAGGCCTGATTTTTACATCAACACACGATATTAGTCTTAACCGGATGTAGCAACTCGTGCCTACTCACACATCATATGTATGCCCATAACCACATCTCTGGTCATAATAGTTGTTCATAATCAATTTCAGCATCGTCAATTAACCTCATATTAACCAAAACCTTGTTTCGAATTTTCACAACACTGACAGCAAAACATGAGGCATGAAGACCTCATAATTATTTACCCGACTTAATGAGTCACATTTAATGCCACATGGGCACTCACCTCGTAGGCTAAAACTCAATAATTACAGTACAAATATGGCTAAATATGCACAGAATCACATAAAAGAATTATTAAATAAGTCTAACAGGCATGACTCCCTATTAGTATCATAGTACAATTTTAAATTTCACAAAGGGGGAATTTAAAAATACATAAATTTAACCACAAGGATCTCATCCTGATATAACTCCCACCGCGGCTTATAGCCTGGTTTAAATATTTCACATCATATAAAAATGCGAGGATCTCGTCCTCAACTCTGAATCACAAGTAATATGCACATTGTGCCAACTGAATATTTTTTCCATTTATTTTCTTTTCTTCTTTTTAATAAGTTCCGTGAAACAATTTCACAACACATAATGAACCCCCATACTGGTAGGGCATATAGTTCAGAAAATTGTGATTAATTATCCCAAAATTATATCAAAATCAATTATAGTGAGTAATAGAAAGTCACTCATGGACTCATAGCCCACAATAGTGTACAAAACAAAATTGATAGACATGGCTATCGCAAAAAAATCCCCCAACAGGGGTAAACACATAAGTAGGTTACAGAATTACAAAGCTCACCCATAAGTGGAGCATAATAGGAGGACTCGCCTCGATACTCAGAACCGAATCAAACTAAGGAAAATATTTCTTTATAATAAATCGGGGATCGTACCTGCAATGACACCATCTGGTGTAGCGGTCTCGGCCAAACCATAGCGATTATATCAACGTGCTGGGCCTCCCCCTCTTGGGCGCCCTCTACCCGCATGTCCTCCACTCCCAAGTGGTTGTGCATGTGGGGTAGTGACTGGAATAGTGCATGTAGCCTAAGTGCTCTGATGAGGTTGCTCGTACTAAGTCTGTGTCGGATAACTGGAATAACCACTGTAAGAACCTCGTGCCGGTGGTGTACTAAAAGTATTAACTGGAGCACTACGCGTATTCTGAATTGCGGACTAGGCTGACCGACTGTCCGAGCCTCCGCCATGATAAGTGATAGCTACAAAGTAGAGTCTACTGAATTCTCAAAATTTTTGAGACCTCTTGGCCTCCTGTAGACTCCTTTTCCTCACTTCGAACACGTTCTAACATCCTGGCAATCTCCACTACTTGCTGAAATGGGGTATCAGACTGCAACTCCCGAGCCATACATATTTTAAAATCATAATCGAGCGCTTCGATGAATCTGCGGACTCGCTCTCTAACTGTAGGAACCAAAATAGGTGCATGGCGGGTTAACTCACTGAACCTGATAGCGTATTCTGACACCGTCATGGTGCCCTGACGCAACCGTTCAAACTCTGTGCGCGCATCCCAGAGAGTCTGGGGAACAAACTCTTTCAAAAATATCCCTGAAAATTGAGCCCAAGTTGGTGGTGTTGCATCGACCGGTCTACCCTCTTCATAAACTTGTCACCATTGATACGCTGCTCCTGACAACTGAAATATAGTAAAGGCAACTCCGCTCACTTCCACAATACCCAAGGTACGTAGAATACGGTGATACGTTTTTAGAAATCCATGGGCATTCTCGGTAGTTGTGCCACTAAAAGTAGGTGGACTATACCTCTTAAATCTCTTAAGTCTCTTTTGTTCTTCTTCTGACGTCTCTGGCCTAGTTTTAGGCTGAACCAGAATAACAGGTTGTACCGGCACCACACCCAGAACCTGACCAATGTGAACATGTTGCTCTGGAGTACGGGCGGTAGGAGTCTGAACTCCTCCCTCCCAATCTGTGAAATATTTGGTGCAACGGAGATCAATCCTGCCTAAGTTAATATACCAAACATGTTCAGGAACTATGCTAAAGTTTTCTGAAGTCTGGGGGTAACAACAGGTGTCTTTGGTGCCTGTCCCCCAACCGGAGCTACTGGCGGCTCCTCGACTGCTGCTCTGATAGGTGCTCTAGCTGCGACACGTGCCATTCCTCGGCCCCAGCCTCTTGCGACCCTAGCAGGATGTGCTGGTGTCTGCTCAGCTGACCCGGTAGCACGTGTCCTCACCATATGTGAGAGAATAGAGATACAAAGACTCAAATTCCAAAATCAACAATTTTCGCACGACATGAATGAAAGAAGTGAAAATTTTCTAACAGTTCTGTAGCCTCTCGAAGATAAGTATAGACGTCTCTGTACCGATCCGCAAGACTCTACTAAACTCGTTCGTGACTCGTAGAACCTATGAACCTAGAGCTCTGATACCAACTTGTCACGACCCAAAAATTCCACCACAGGTGTCGTGATGGCATTTAGTCTCTAAGACTAGGTAAGTCGATTACAATTACTTTTCGAGCCATTTTTTTTAAACATATAATTTAACACAAGTGTCGATACCAAAAGCAAAAACAAATATAACAGCCTCCTAAGACTGGTAATACTGAGTCACGAACTCTAACTGAATACATGCAATGATCTCAAGGATCGAATATACAATATTGTTCGAATAAGAGATGACAGTACAATAAAATGGAAAGACTCCAAGGGACTCTGACGGCCAAGCAACTCTACCTTGAATCCTTGCGATCAACACACTAACTCTGTCCGAGTCTGATATCTCCAATACCTGGCTCTGCACAAAAATATGCAGAAGTGTAGTATGAGTACACCACAGTCGGTACCCAGTAAGTATCAAGACTAACGTCGGTGGAGTAGTGACGAGATATAGTCAAGACACTCACTAGTCAAATAACATGTGCAATATAGCATGCAAAATCTTTCGATTATAATTCTTCCAAATAAAAATTTTCAATTATAAATTCCTTCAAATAAATACCTTCGAATATAATTCTTCAAATAAAGATCTTTCGAATGTAGTTCTTTCAAATAAAATCTTTCGAATATAAATTCCTTTCAAGAAAAAGTCACCATATGACGCCTCATTTTATAATCATAAACATTACGGGTCTCAGCCCACTTTTGTATTTTCACGGCATCTCGTACCCATATCCCTATCACAACTGCATGGACGACTCACGTAGCAGAAGACAAATTAATAGAATGAAATGACTAAGAAGTGAACAATAAGAAATTACAGAAAGATAACAACACATCAAATAGAGGTAAACAACAGGTGCGCTCCCGAGGTACCGCCTTGTAGTCCCAAAAGTAAATATGCAACAGGGGGATCTCTCGAGGAACCACCTCGTAGTCCCAAAGTAAATATGCAAATAGGGGGATCTCCCGAGGAACTGCCTCGTAGTCCCAACGTAAATATGCAAATAGGGGGATCTCCCGAGGAACTGCCTCGTAGTCCCAACGTAAATATGCAAATAGGGGGATCTCTCGAGGAACCGCCTCGTAGTCCCAAAGTAAATATGCAACCGCAAAGATGGAAAAATAACTCAACAAGAACAACCGCTTCTTAAATCCAACTTTCTGATAAATATATTAATGTCTCAATTTAAACTTATTTAATTAATTATTTGCAGATAGAAAATCCATAATTTAATTATTTCCAAAAAATATCAACTCAACAAGCACACGAAATTCACATAAAAATCAAAGGAGCAATCACACCAAATTATCATATAAAACAAATTCGACAAACAAAGAACGAGACACGACAAATAAGGATTTAATAAGTGCCAGCAAATTTCCAGTTTAATACTTGAAAATGCCTACGACTTAAACCATTAAAATTTGCACATATAAGTTCGAGTATGTACTCGTCACCTCGCGTACACGGCTTTCACATCACACAAATGGCATATACGACTCAATGTCTAAGGGGTAATTCCCCCACTCAAGATTAGGCAAGATACTTACCTCAAATCAAAAATCGACTCAAAGCTCAAACACGGCTTTGCCTTTCGAATTTGTCTCCAAACCAATCAAACCTAGCAATTTATTTACCAATAATTCAATTTGAGCTTTAAAAATTATTCACAATTTGACAGAGACTTAATTTAAGTCATTTTCGAAAAAGTCAACCAAACGTCAACGTGGGGCCTAGTTTTCGGAACCCGACGAAAAATTACGGAATCCAAATACACATTCCGATACGAGTTCAACTATACAAAAATTATCGAATTCCGACATCAAATTGCCTTTCAAATCTTCATTTTATATTTTTGAAAAATTTTATAAAAAAATGATTTTCTTCAATTAAATTCATGTATTCATGATGTAAATAAGTATGAAATCATGAAATACAAATGATTTAGGATAAAGAACACTTATCCAGTTCAAACTTGTGAAAAATCCCTCTGAAAATCGCCCAAACCGAGCTCCCCAACTTGATTTTTGTCAAAAATGGCGAAACTCCCCGTTTATAGGGGTAAATGTCCGTAGCACCACAGGTGGCGTGGGGCACTACCTGTGGCTCTGTTTACAGAACTCAAAAAATCTCAGCGCTAAGGCTAGCGCCCCACGCTACCCTGGAAGCTGGCGACGGAAAATCTTTCCCGACACGGAAATGGGCATAACTCTCTCATACGATGTCCGTATTAGATAATTCTTTTTGTTATGGATCCAAAATTTCAATACGGATCTAATGATTCAAACAAAACTGAATTTAGAGCTCATTTTCTTAATGTGATACTACTTATTCTTGAATAAACGAACGAAACATTCTAGAAATATCCAAATTAAATTTCGTTAACCATCCAAAACCCACCCGAGACCCTCAGAACCTCAACCAAATATACCAACATGTCCTAAAATATCATACAAAATTAGTCGATACCTCAAATCATATCAAACAACAATAAAAACACGAATCACATCCCAACTCAAGCTTAAATGAAACTATCGAATTCCAACTTCTACATTCGATGCCGAAACCTATCAAATCAAGTCCGATTGACTTCAAATTTTTCATACAAGTCATAAATGACATAACAGACCGATTCAAATTTCTAGAATCGGATTCCAACCCCGATATCAATAAAGTCAACTCCCGGTCAAACTTCCAAATCTTCCATTTCCAATTTTCGTCATTTCAAGCCAAAATCAACTACGGACTTCCAAATAAATATTCGGACACACTCCTAAAACCAAAATCACCATACATAGCTATTGAAACCATCAAAACTCCATTCCGGGGTCGTTTGTATAAAAGTCAAATTTCGGTAAACTCTTTTTACTTAAACTTCAAAAATGAGAATTGTTCTTTCAATTTAATCATGTATCATCTGAAAATCAAACTCGACCATACACTCAAGTCATAATGCACATTACAAAACTACTCGGGACCTTAAGCTTCTGAAGGGGACGTCAATTCTCGAAACGACTAGTCGGGTTGTTACAAAAGCTCTTCAAATTCGAGCAAAGAATCAAGTCGAAAGCTCTTCAAAGTCGAGCAAAACCTTCAAGTCGCAAAACTTTTCAAATTAGAGCCAAATTTTAAGACTTAAGGCGTTTAAAATTTGAGCAAAGTTTTCAAGTTGTAAAGCTCTTCAAATTCGAGCAAACTGTTCAAGGTGCAAAGCTCTTCAACTGTGAGCTAAATATTCAAGTCACGAAGCTCTTGAAATTCGAGCGGAACTTCAAATTGTAAGCTAAATCTTCAAGTTGCAATGCTCCTTGATGCACGAGCCTAAACTGCATGTTCCTACACCCCTGGCCCGCATGAGTCTAAACTATATATGGCCAACCACATAAAAAAAGGTCCGCTAGGTTAAAAACCTCGAAAGAGGTGGCCTAGGCAAAAGTTAGGACATATAATTAAAAAAAAACTCGCACATTCTGAACTACGGTATGACTTGATCTTTTTCACCGAGGTACGTAGGCAGCTTAGAGTTTCATTCTAAGTTCAGTCGCAAAAATTTAAGAGATACATAGTGCACCAATCGTTGTTCGAATGAAGCATGATGGAATATAATCCACTTTATTGGAACTTTAAAAAGAATCGGGCTTACATGTATTCTTTAGTTGAACTTTGGGCCTTAACAAAGATTGACGGTTCAATGGGGGCTAGCCTCCATAGCAAATTGGCATCTCTGATGGATGGATGTAGTCTTTTAGTAGAAGGTCAAATCTTCAAGTTGAAGTCTTTAATGCCAAGGCAAGTTGAATTCGTCTTGGCTGCTATGCCTTCAGCTTGAAGTATTCAAGTCCTCCAAGTCTTCAAGTTCGTCAGTTTTCAAGCTCGCCGGTCTTCAAGTTGAAATGTTTAAGACCTCTAAATCTTCAAGTCCGTCAATTTTTCAAGTTGAAATTTGCAAGTCTTCAAGTTGAAGTATTTTAGCATTCGTCGGTCTGAAAGTTGAAGTATTTAAGCTATCTAAGTCTTCAAGTTGAAGTCTTCAAGTATGTCGATCGTTATATTCACCAGTCTTCAAGTTGAAGTATTTAAGCCCTCCAAATCTTCAAGTTGAAGCTTTCAAGTCTACCAATTTTTCAAGTTGAAGTTTAAAAGTCCACCGCTCTTCAAGTTGACGCGTCAAAGTCCGTCAAATCTTCAAGTCCGTCAAATCATCAAGTTTGACAGTTCTTCAAGTTGAAGTCTACAAATTCTACCAAGTCTTTAAGTTGAGACTTTATAATTTTACAATCTGAAGGTGGACATGTTAGTCCCTTTGCACCTTAAGTTGGTCTCTTCACGGGTTTGTTCCTAAAAGGAACTATAATTTTTCCTTCTTAAGGTGGACATTTAAGTCCCTTTGCACCTTAAGCTGGTCTCATCACAGATTTGATCATTCTATATGCTATTGAGAATTTGGCCTTTCTATAAGTTGCCATGGGTTTGTCCCACTTTAAGCTGTTGCGGGTTGATCCTTGAGAATTTATCTGCCTATGTGGTGATTTAGATTTGTCCGTCTATATGATGATATGGATTTATCTGTCTGTACGGTGATATAGATTTATCTGTCTGTACGGTGATTTAGATTTATCCGTCTAAATGATGATGTAAATTTGTCCGTTTATATGACGATGTGGATTTGTCATCTATGTATTGTGATGTTTTTGTCCTTCTATATACTACGAGAAATTTATCTTTCTATATGTTGTTGTGGATTTGATCATCTATATGCCGTCATGGATTTACCCTGCTATGGGACATCATAAAATTACCACAACAACTTTTCTTGTTTTGGCATACAAAAAAAAAAGACAAAACGCAGAAAAATAAACTTTTACCTGTCAAGGAACAGTTGAACAAGCTTGCAAACACTGTAATTGATGCTACAAGAATGTAGAGCCTACGGTTTATATAGATGGTGAAAGAGAGCCTGGAAAGACTTATCTCTCGATGTGGGATTAATTGCAGTGGTGGTGGCTTCAATTCTTCCGTGTCCGGGTAGATATCAGTCGAAATAACTCTACTCCTAATAGGATTTGTGAAGGTGTGCGACCAGTAACATAGAAGTATCATGCCCTTGAGTGAAACATGATCTTTATCTTTGTTAGTTGGCCAATTTGGTGAAGTTAACATCAATATTTAATATGCAAAGTAAGTGTTCACCAGAAGAGAACACGTAATATGTGCAAGGAGCTTTTATTAATTTAAAGTGTTGTTTCAAAGGCAACACCAAGTAAAAATTATGGTCCAAACCGTAAGCCCTCTCTTTCTGACAAAATGAGATATTTCAATTAAATGAAAGTAAAATCTCTTAAAATATAATTTGAACGAGACATGGATGAATAAATCCATGAAATTATTTGCAAGAAGAAGGGCGCTAATGGCCTTTGTTAATACTTCAAGCCTAGTCATTATATTGGCACTCCAACAAGTCTTGAAGTGGTGGTAATTGTAGGTATGTAAAATTTATTGGATTCAAATTCAATAAATAATTTGGATTATATTTTAAATATACTAGTCTAAATAAATTATGGGATAATATAATTAGATTAATTGTATAAGTCTAATATTGTAGACAATAAATTTGCGTCGAGAAAATAAATTCAAGACCGAAAAATATCGCAACAATCGTAGTATTTTATTTCAAATAATTTGAGTATACAATCTCTATGATTCCTCTGATTTTACTTTTTCAATATAAATTCAAGGGTCTTTGAGCTTAATCTTGAATTTGAATTTGATTTATCCGTCGCGAATGATGATCTCGAATTCAACCAGCACGAACTTTGATTTGAACTCGTACTCCTTGAATCTTGATTTGTTCTTCGTTCTTGAGCTTGAACTTGATTTGTCCTTCGTTCTTGAACTTTACCTTGATTTCTTGAACTTGAACTTGATTGCTTGAAGCTTGAAATTTGTGGAGGAATTTGCAGTGTTTGATCCACGAGCTCTTTATAACTTCTGGTGTCTTTTCTGAGTTATGAAGACCCCTATTTATAGTTGTGGGAGGGAAGAGTTATGATAAGAATAAACTCTTTCCGACCAATCAGATTGAAGAGTGACAAGACCGCATTTGATTGGCCAGAACATGTCACTTGCCATTTGTGGCGCGGTTTCATTGGCCTTTTAATTTGACTTGGTATACGTTGTCATTCTGACACGTGGAACGATCCTATTGGATCTTTCGTTTGACTTGGCGTGCCACGTCATTTGACACGTGGCACCAAACTGGGCCTCTAGGAAGATGATATGTTGGGCTTAATGAAGTTGGCTCATCACTTTAGCCCAATTAAATGGGCTAGTCCAATGAATTAAGACTTATTTATTTAATCTATATATATTAGACTTATATAATTAATTCAATTATATTAGCCCATAATATTTATTTGGACTAAATATATTCAATCTGAGATTAAATTCAAATTTCTTATGAATTTAAATTCAATAAAAATTTAATTGCCTACAAATGCCCCCTACTTCAAAACTTGTCGTGTGGATAACTTTGTTAGAACCTAGACAAAGGATTGAAGTATTAGTACGACATCATTTATTTTCCATCGTACCGTAGCCTTTATATTCCAAGTACTTATGGAATAGCAGATCCCTTTAATCATTTGGTTGTTCACTTGAAATGTTTAAAATAATATTTATGACGCTACACAGTTTTAGGAGTTGGCAAATTTCATACTAAGCATCTTCATGGGGATAAACACGTAGCATCACATGCATTTGTTGGTCCAAATACATTTTCTACCACTTATTTGGTGTCATCTCAATTACTTCAAATTCTTTAATGACCAAACCTTGCATGACCAATAACTCTAAAAGGATAAGTACGCGTCAAACTGATTGCACTTCCGTGGAATTTGCTTTCCTGCTTCTTTTGGAGTTTATATTAGAATCAACCATCGCCCCTAATTTGAAGTTTTCCATGTCCATGTCACATCTCCAAGTAGGTTTAGCTAATTTCTCGCCGGATAATGATAATCTATTTCCATTAGGAGTAGTAACCGCGTCCCACATTGTGATAAACTATTATGGACACCCGTCATTCACTGTTATATATAGCACCATGTTCTTTAGTTTCAATATTAAGAAGCAGTCTTTGCATGAACTTTTGGGTTCAACTTGCCCGCACCCGTGAGGTCAGAACTTTTTTTTAATCGTATTTTTTTTGGTATTTTTTTTTGTAGGTCAAGAATAGTAGGACGAGCTCTTGCATCAAGATGGTGATCTTAGGGTGTGAAGGGATGGGTACTTATCCCCATCCGAATATCGGAGAGATTACTCTCAACGTGGCCCGATTATCGGAGAGATTACTATCAAGGTGACCCGACTATCGGAGAGATTACTCTCAATGTGGCTCGACTATTAGAGAGATTACTCTCAAAATGACCCGACTATCGAAGAAATTACTTTCAAGGTGGCCCGATTATTGGAGAGATTACTCTCAATGTGTCCCGACTATCATAGAGATTACTCTAAAAATGACCCGACTATCGGAGAGATTACTCTCAGGGTGGCCCGACTATCGGAGAGATTACTCTCAATGTGGCTCGACTATTGGAGAGATTACTCTCAAAATGACCCGACTATCGAAGAGATTACTTTTAACGTGGCCCGATTATTGGAGAGATTACTCTCAATGTGTCCCGACTATCGTATAGATTACTCTAAAAATGACCCGACTATCGGAGAGATTACTCTCAGGGTGGCCCGACTATCGGAGAGATTACTCTCAATGTGGCTCGACTATCAGAGAGATTACTCTCAATATGGACCGACTATCAGAGAGATTACTCTCGAAGTGACCCGACTATCAGAAAGATTACTCTCAAGGTGTGAAGGGATGGATACTCATCCTTGCAAAAAAAAACGGAGGCCATTTCAGGACGCAAAGGTTCATATGGCATATCGAAGTACAAGTCCATGGCAATAAATAGACAAATCCTCAAACATCACATGGGAGGATAAATCCATGGCAGCATATAGAAGGAAAAATTCATAAAGAGACCAACTTAAGGTGCAAAGGAACTTATATGTCCACTTTAAGATTGGAAAATTAGAAAGTTTCAACTTGAACACTTGGTGAACTTTGAAGATTTGGTGGACTTCGCAGACTTTAACTTGAGGAGTGGTGGACTTTTAAACTTCAACTTGAAAAAATTAGAAGGCTTGAAGACTTCAACTTGAAGATTTGGAGGACTTAAATAATTCAATTTGAAGACCGACGGACTTGAAGACTTCAACTTGGAGACTTAGAAGGCTTAAATATTTCAACTTGAAGAGCGACGAACTTGAAGACCGGAAGACTTAAAGATTTGGTGAACATGAAAACATAGTGAATCTCCGGGCTTCAATATAAATACTTAGTAGCCTCTTAAAAGACTAAAATCATTCCATTGAAGATACCAATTTACCACAGAGGCTTGCCCCCTTTAAATCAAATGGGATCCAAAGTTTAACAGAAGAATGGTATCTCAGCTCGATTTTCAAGTGCTGATTGAATGGATTACATTCCATCGTACTTCATTTGGACAACGATTGGGGGGGGGGGATTATGTATCTTTTGAACTTATGCGACTGAACTCAGAATGAAACTCTAAGCTGCCTACGTACCTCGGTGAAAAGGATCAAGTCATACCGTAGTTCAGAATGAGTGATTTGTTTTTTTAAAATCTTTTTATGTCCTAACGTTTTCCTTGGACGCCTCTTTCGAGGTTTTTCAACCTAGCGGACCTTTTTTTTGATGTCCTAATTTTTGCGTAGGCCGCCTCTTTTGAGGTTTTCAACCTAGCGGACTTTTAATTTTTGGGCCGTACACAGTTTATACTCTTGCGGGCTAGAAGTGTAGGAACATGCAGTTTAGGCTCATGTGTCAAGGAGCTTTGTAAATTCAAGGATAATACTTCTTCAAAAACTTGCTATTGATAGGGCTGATTCTCATGTCATTTGCATCAACCAGCTTGTAAGCACCACTTAAATAAGCTTCTTGCACGATATATGGCCCATCTCATTTTGAAGTGAACTTCCCTACAGGTTTATGGGAAGTAATAATGGGTCTTCGTATGTTAAGGACTTGATCTCCTACTTGAAAGGATCTTGGGCGAACTCTTTTATTGAACGCGCGAGACAATCGAGCTTGATAACATTCAAGACACTGTTGAGCTTCCAACCTCTTCTCATCAAGAGCCTCCAACTCTGCTAATCGAAGTCGAGCATTTTCTTCATCAGTGATGCCTTCTTGAATAGCTAATCGTAATGAAGGTATTTAACGCTCGAGTGGCAAGACAGCTTCGACTCCATAAATAAGTGCATAAGGGGTCACTTGTGTTGGTTTGCGGTGAGTTGTCCTATATGCCCACAGAGCTTCTTCCATACGGTTATGCCAATCTCATTTGGATTTGGAGACGACTTTCTTTAACAAGTTGCATAGAGTCTTGTTGAATGCCTCGGCTATACCATTGGCGGCATCATTGTACATAGAAGAGTTACGTTGCTTGAAGCCAAAGAGTTCACAAATCTTGTTCATCAACCTATTGTCGAACGGCTTGCCATTATCCGTTATTATGTAGCGAGGAATGCCAAAGCGATAGATAATATTTACTCGGATGAAACTTGCAACGTTTTCCTTCTTTACTTCCTTAAGAGCAACAACTTCAGCCCATTTTGAGAAGTAGTCAGTTACAGCCAAGATGTATAGGTGCCCATCCGAAGACTTTGGCAGTGGTCCAACAACATCCAATCCCCAAGCGTCAAACGGCCAGGATACAACAGTCGGGTGCACACTTCAGGAGGTTGATGAATAAAATTCGCATGGAATTGACAAGCCTTGCATCTTCGAGCATAGTCCAAGCAATCTTTTACCATCGTTGGCCAATAATATCCTATCCTTTTTATATGAAAGTGGAGCTTTAGTCTAGACTAGTGTGATCCACATACCCCAGAATGTGCCTCTTGAAAAGCTTGGAGTGCTTCTTCTTCCCCCAAGCATCGTAGGAGTACTCCCTCAAATGACCTTCTATATAGAGTATCTTTGTAGTAAAGGAAGCGAGGTGCACGGCGACGGATTTCAGTCATTCTCCTCGGATTTTTTGGAAGTATCCCATAGATTAAGTAGTCGATAATAGGTTGTCGCCATTCTTCTTTCTCAGCTTCAGAAATAGTGACAAGATGCTTGAGTTCATTTTCTTCACCTTCGGCGTCATTTGGCGACGATACTACCCATTTTTGGCAGACAGTAACTTTCGCTTGATCAGGCAGGTTTAACGATGAAGCTAGGGCAGCTAAAGCATCAGCCTTCTTGTTTTCTTTCCTTGGCACATGTTGGATAGTCACATCACCGACCCACCCCATTAAATTTTTTAGCATAATCATGATATTGGCGTAGTTCATGTTTCTTGACCTCATAACTACCTAAAATCTGGTTGATTACCAACTGAGAGTCACTAAAGACTTGCAATTGCATCCGCTTCATTTCGATAACCATTTCAAGCCCAAGTATTAGTGCTTGATACTCAGCAACATTGTTAGAGCAGAGTTGTGTCAACGTAAAAGAGTAGGGCAGAACTTCACCTTGAGAAGTGACAAATACTACACCAGCACTTGTTCCTCCGTGATGTGCAGTACCATCAAAGTACATCTTCCATAGAGGTTGAACTTCAATGACCATTACGTCCTCATCAGGTAGTTTGTCAGCTAGCTCCCAATCATCGGGTATAGGGTGATCTGCCAAAAAGTCCGCTAACGCTTGTCCTTTAATAGCCTTTTGAGAGATGTACACAATTTCAAATTGTTGAAACTGGAGGTACCACCTTTCTAGTCGATCACTAAAGACAGGTTTTGACATTACAAACTTGATGGGATTTGCCCTAGAAACAAGGCGAATGACATGAGATTGAAAGTAGTGCTTCAACTTTTGAATTGAGAAGACTAGGGCCAAACATAACTTTTCGATTGGCGAATAATTCAGCTCATTTGGTGTCATCATCCTGCTCAGGTAGTAAAGGGGGTTTTCTTTCCCCCAACTATTTTCTTGGGCCAACAGTGCTCCAACGGACCTTTCTTGTGCCAAAATGTATAGTATTAACGACTTTTCAGGAATAGGGGATGCCAAAACTGGAGGCTTCATCAAGTAAGTTTTAATACTTTCAAAGGCATTGCTGCAAGCTTGGTCCCACTTGAAAGGAACACCTTTCTTCATGAGGCGACTGAATGATTGGCACCTCCCAGCTAGGTTTGAGATGAATCTTCTAAGGTATGCTAGCTTTCCTTGCAGACTTTTCAATTCATGAATATCCCGAGGCTCGGGCATTTTCAAAATGGCATCCACTTTGGCTTGATCAATTTTGATCCCTCGATGTCGGACAATGAAACCAAGGAACTTTCCAGAAGTAACTCCAAAGTCACATTTCAATGAATTCATCCTAAGTTGGTACTTCCGGAGCAACTCAAACACCATTCTCAAGTCTTTCAAGTGGTTTCTCTTCTCTCGTGATTTTACCACCAAGTCGTCAACACAGCATTCGACATTCTTGTGGAGAAGATCATAAAAAATATTCTGCATAGCCCTTTGGTAAGTAGCACCAGCATTCTTCAAGCCAAAAGGCATTACCTTGTAGCAATAAATACCCTTGGGGGTACGGAATGTAGTAAGTTCTTCATCTTTTGGCGCCATGCGAATTTGGTTATAGCCCAATGAACCATCCATAAATTACATTGCCTCGTACCCAGTAGTAGCATCGATCATCAACTTTGGAATAGGAAGTGAGAATTCATTTTTCGGACACGCATTGTTGAGATCCATGAAGTCAACGCACACTCGAATCTGGCCATTTTTCTTCCTTACAGGGACGATGCTTGAAACCTATGTTGGGTATTTAACTTCACAATAAAGCCAGCTTCGATGAGTTTGTTGACTTCGGTTTTAATCAAGGGAACCAAGTCCGGCCTAAAGCATCTTTGAGCTTGTTTAACAAGACGGGCACCATTCTTGACTGCAAGGTGATGGACTGCTACTTTCGGTTCCAAGCCAGGCATCTCTTTGTAACTCCAAGCAAATACATCCCTGAACCCCTTGAGTAACTCAATATAAGTGTTTTCATCATCAACTTCTAGTAAAGCACTTAGGTAAGTGGGTGTTGGTTCTTCATAGGTGCCAAGGTTAACTTCTTTTAAGGCATCAACTGTTGTCTTTACCCCTTATTCAAGTTCAGGTGGAGCATCTTTCGCATCTTCATCTTCTTGAGGATCCCCATCGTTGAAGGATATGTGATAACACGGTGAAACATCCTCCAATTTCTTGTCATCCTCCGTTAGAGATAAAATATCATGCTCGCCTTGTGCAGTAACATGATACGAAGAACCCATATTTTCTTCATCTTCATCACATTCTTTAGTGTATACCACAGTGTATGGCTTCACCTTTAGTACCTCATTACATAAAACCATGACTTTTGTTTGTCGCCTCATTCTAAAAAGAACCAGACTTTGGAAATCCTTAGAGACCTTCTGAATTTTGGGCGAAGCGGGTGTTCTTGTATTTCGATAATTTCTCTGAAACTTATTACCCTTATTTAATGGACCCAATCTCTCAAACACAGAAGTCCTCACAATTGATTTTCCAAGTCGATCAAAGACAGAAGGCTTGTTAGAAGCGGCATATTCATCCTCTACAGTGATATAATTGCTTCTTGCCCTTCTTATGGAGATGCACACTGGTGACAGTTGCTTGTATCCCAAACCTTCACGTGGTTGCCTCGTCACAGCTTCTGATAGGAGCTTCCCTAACTTTGACGGCCCATTAGGATTGTATCTAGTTTTTGCAAATAGCCTGTAAGCGTTAGGATCAAAACCTTCATTTGTTTGCTTTATAGGGAGTGCCACATTCTGCAAACGATTTTGGGCCACAAAACCTGTAAGTGGCTTTGAGGATAACTTTACATCCTCAATTCGTTTTACCGGAAGAGTTAACTCCTTTAGCATGTTAGTTTGGAGATTAGATGGTTCACCTTCATCTTTCTTCCTTTTAGGGATATATTGGAGCGCATGAGTTACTTTCTTGCCATAAGATGCAATAACCCCTCTATAAGGGTTATTCGAGTTAGGTTGTACCTCCTCAGTAACAGCTTTGGCTTTACCAGCAGTCATCTCAGCTCTTTTAGTTGTGGGCTCGTCATTCTTGCTTTTCATGACATCATCAGCTTTTAGCTCATTCACAATGCGGTTCTTCAAGTAGAACTTTGCATCGGCGAAGTGTGACTCAACCTCGGTGAATGGCTCATCATCAGCAATTATCATCTTCTCGACTTCACCCTCATAGTACTTTAAACATTGATAGTAGGTAGATGGAACTACTTTATTCTCATGTATCCAAGGCCTTCCAAGCAAGACGTTGTATGAGGTCTTTGCATCGATCACATGCAGCCATGCACTTGATTGTATATCTTCGATGGTGATTCTCAACTTGATCGCACCTATGACTCTTTGCCCCCCTTGGTTTAATCCTTGGATCACGACTTTCCGAGAGTCCGTTCATGGGGATACCAAGTTCTTTCACAGTGCGAATTGGCAAGATGTTCACTGAGGATCCTCCATCAACCAAGAGTCGATTTACCCTTTCATCATACATATAGCCAACCAGGTACAACGGGCGGTTATGAAGAGTGTCACCTAGTTAGGAAAATCATCATTTGTGAATGTAACTTTTTCCTCGCACGCGTTAGCTTCTTGAGAAATAGACTCGATGAGATTTTTTGAAGATGGTGTCAACGGTAGGTCATCACTCTTTTCATCTCCTTTATCAGCATTGCAACAAGAGGCCTCAATACTGTCACGGGAAATCTTCATGCGGAACCAACATGGAAAGAAATCCTCCAAGGTCACTGGATGTCTTGGCTTTTGAGGGCGGCGTACCTCCACTTTTGCTTTCTTCAAATGCCTAACTAGATTCTGTTTTATTGGTATTTTTACCATCATCTTCCTTGTTGGTTGTTCTATTAATTATTTTTGTGGGCTCATTTTGTGGCGCCTACGACGAGTCACCAACGTCCAACCTTCATCATCATCAGGTTAATCGACTTCAACTTTGTTGTTCTCCAGTAATTCTTCGTCTTTACTTTCTTTAAAACCATATAATTCATCCGGACTGAATGAGACAAATGTGATAGAGACTTGGTTCGTGCTTGCTTTCTCATCTTCAAGCACGATCTTCTTTTCATGAGCCAAGTCCATAACTTTGTCCTTGAAGACAAAGCACTTCTCTAGAGGGTGGCTTACAAGTGGATGGTTTTTGCAGTAATTTGGGTCATTCATTTTACCAGCTTCATTTGGCCGCTTCATCTCCGGAAGCTCAATGAGATTTAACTCGAGGAGTTCTTCAAAAATTGCTGGCACATCAGAATCCAGAAATAAGTACTCCTTCTCTTACATTTATTTTAGAGTCAACTTCCCACTTGGTTTCTCTTGAAAAGAAGTGGATTTTGTATTCTGCTTCTTGCTCACCTTCGTTGTGAACTTCACAGGTAATGTGTTGACATTCATAGCTTCTTTGTTTTCAGACCTGGATACAAATTTGCTCCATTTCCTAACTTCTTGCTTGTCGTTCCCTTTGCGAGGCTCATATATAGGCAACCTTTCGTTTCCAGTGGAGGCCATGCTTAACTCCATGTCGTGGGCACGAGTCGCGAGTTCTTCAAATGTGTTAGGCTTGATACCTTGCAAGATGTAGCGGAGTCCCCAATGCATGCCTTGGATGCACATCTCTATGCCAGAAGCTTCACTAAGCCTCTCTTTGCAGTTGAGGCTTACATTCCTCCAACAATTGATAAAGTCGATAACTGGTTCATTCTTTCGTTGACGAGTATTTGTAAGTTCTATCATACTCACAGTACGTCTCGTGCTATAAAAGTGATTGAGGAACTCTTGCTCTAGTTGATCCCAGCTATCAGTAGATCCAACCTCGAGGTCTGTGTACCAGTCAAAAGTATTTCCTTTTAGCGAGCGGGCAAACTGCTTGACGAGGTAATCTCCATAAGTCCCAGCATTGTTGCACATCTCAACGAAGTGCGTCACATGTTGCTTTGGATTACCTATACCATCAAACTGGTGAAACTTTGGAGGCTGATAGCCAGGAGGCATCTTTAACATATCGACTCTGGAAGTGTATGGCTTTGCATATGTGAAGGAGGATTTGGCAGCAACTTCATACTTGTTCTTAATGGTTCCTTCAATGAACTCCTTCAATTGATCGATTGGAATCATCCCTTCAGATGAGACAGTGATAGCCTTAGCGGATGATACTTGTCTTGGGGGAGAATCAATCTCTGGAACTTCTGGGAGCTTGCCAGGTACATGGCTGGATTCTTCTTCCATCAAGATTCCCACCCTGTCTGTTAGCTTGTCAATTCTAGCATCTTGATTTTGCATGCACTTGGTCAAGCCAGCGATTGCTTCCGTCAAGTTTGCCAACTGCTCTTCCAAAGATGAAGTGTTTGTCACAACGGCTTGCATGATTGTTGTAAATGATGGGGAGTAGCATGGATTGTCACACAGATTGATTCTCGAATGGCTCACGCTATGCGGTGTAAGTGGGGATGATCCATCACTTGAAGCATCATCATTTTCCTTCATAGCAGAGTGCTTGGATCCGGAGAGGCCAAGCAGAGCAAGAGTTTTCTTGATCTTTTCAGCAACATCGCTTCCTCCTTCGGGTGCGTTTGTGGAAGATCTTGCTCCTTTTGAGGATGGAGATCCGAAAACAGAGGTTGATGCGAACGGCACATGGGATGCTTGTTGTCCTAACGAGCTTGCTTTGCTCCTCGTAACTGGTCCAAAGCTTCCAAAAGTAACATCGAGGATGCTTTCCACATCAGCATAGAACTTGGAATTAGCAGCCTTGGTAGAAGTTGAGCTGGAGTTGATTTTCTTTGAAACTATTTTAATGTTCTTGAACATTGGTGATTTGAAAAGTTGAGATGAGAGGTAGAGATTGTCCCACTGGGCGTGCCAAAATTTGTAGACAATAAAATTGCGTCGAAAAAATAAATTCAAGACCGAAAAATATCACAACAATAGTAGTATTTTATTTCAAATAATTTGAGTGTACAATCTCTATGATTCCTCTGATTCTACTTTTTCAATATAAATTCAAGGGCCTTTGAGCTTGATCTTGAATTTGAATTTAATTTATCAGTTGCGAATGATGATCTTGAATTCAACTAGCACGAACTTTGATTTGAACTCGTACTCCTTGAATCTTGATTTGTTCTTCGTTCTTGAGCTTGAACTTGATTTGTCCTTCGTTCTTGAACTTGAACTTGATTGCTTGAAGCTTGAAATTTGTGGAGGAATTTGCAGCGTTTGATCCACAAGCTCTTTTTTGCTTCTTGTTATAACTTCTGGTGTCTTTTCTGAGTTATGAAGACCCTTATTTATAGTTGTGGGAGGGAAGAGTTATGATAAGAACAAACTCTTTCAGACCAATCAGATTGAAAAGTGACAAGGCCGCATTTGATTGGCCAGAACATGTCACTTGCCATTTGTGGCGCGGTTTCATTGGCCTTTTATTTTGACTTGGCATGCGTTGTCATTTTGACGTGGCACGATCCTATTGGCTCTTTCGTTTGGCTTGACGTGCCATGTCATTTGACACGTGGCACCAAACTGGCCTCTAGGAAGATGATATCTTGGGCTTAATGAATTCGGCTCATCACTTTAGCCCAAATAAATGGGTTAGCTCAATGGATTAAGACTTATTTATTTAATCTATATATATATTGGACTTATATAATTAATTCAATAATATTAGCCCATAATATTTATTTGGACTAAATATATTCAATCTGAGATTAAATCCAAATTTCTTATGAATTTAAATTCAATAAAAATTTAATTGCCTACAAATACATATGAATTAAATAAGGGTGAAATTAAAAAATAGCCAGATTTACAAGTGGTAATTCAAAAATAGTCATAGTTTCAAAAGTAATCGAAATTTAGCCACTTTTCATGTAAAGATAAATCTGAACAAAAACACTGTTCAAAATCTGAAAAAATATTCTAGCATAATATAGTGGAGTTCGAATCTTTTGCATGTGAACTTCCAGCATAATATACGGGAGTTCCAGCATAATATACTGGTCCAGCATAATATGCTGGAAGTTCATACACAGGTGCTCCAATATCTAGTATATTGTGCTGGAACTTTCCGTGTGCTGGAGTTCCAGTATAATATGCTGGAAGTTCATACACAGGTGCACCAATCTCCAGTATATTATACTGAAACTTTCCGTGTTGCAGCAAAATAGTGACTATTTTTTAATGACTTTGCAAACGCTGACTATTTTTCAATTACAAGTCTGAAAACTGGGTAGCCCGTGCTATTTTTACATTAAATAAATAAATCCAAATTCATTGGGCTAACCTATTTAGTTGGGCTAAAGTGATGAGCCCACTTTATTAAGGCTAAAATATCATCTTCCTAGAGGCCCGGTTTGGTGCCACATGACGTGGCACGCCAAGTCAAGCGGAAAAGCCAATAGGATCATGCCACGTGTCAAAATAATAATACATGCCCAGTCAAATTAAAAGGCCAATAAAATTGTGCCACGTGTGCAGGTGACATTTTCTCGCCAATCAAATTAGGCCTTGCCACACTTCAATATGATTGGTCGGAAAGCTCATAACTCCTCCCTCCTACAACTATAAAGAGAGGTCTTCATAACTTAGAAAAGAGACAAGAAGTTATAACAAGAAGCAAGAAAGAGCTCGTGGATCAAATGCCGCAAATTTCTCTACAACTTTCAAGCTTCAAGCAATCAAGTTCAAGTTCAAGAAATTAAGTTCAATCTCAAGAACGAAGAACAAATCAAGATTCAAGGAGTACGAGTTCAAATCAAAGTTCGTGCTAGTTGAATTCAAGATCATCATTTGTGACAACAAATATAAATTCAAGATCAAGCTCAAAGGCCCTTAAATTTATTTACTATTGAAAAGAAGAATCAGATGATTCATAGAGATTGTACACTCATATTACTTAAAATATAATACTACGATTGTTGCGATATTTTTCGGTCTTGATTATTTTCTTGACGCAAATTTATTGTCTACAAATTCAATTTGTTTGCAATAAATTTTCAAGATATGAAAAATAAACTGCAATCACAAAATAGGAGAAAAATATTTTTACTAATCAATTGTGAGTATAATTCTGTTTCTTCCTTGATTCTTCTCTCCTGATTATCTCCGTGATTCGAGGGCTGAAGCAGCGTATTTCTCGAATGTAGGATGATATAGACCTCATGGGATGTATTTGATCTCCAGCTTCTTGAACTATTTGATTGTCAAGAAGTATCCGTCCATATTTTGATTTCTTTGTGAATATCCCAAGAGTTTATGGGATTTTTGGGACCCCTCTTCAAGTGAATATGTATCCTTTTATATATGTGTGCGTTAGGGTTTAGGGTAGAGTAACTTCCAAGAAACCCTAATAGACTCCTAGGATTTCAAGAGTCTTGTAGTATCTTGAATTTAAGATTTAGCTTGATCCGTTAAAATTTTGATGTCAACAAATGCCCCCTACTTCAAGATTTGTCGGGGTGTAGGCTTGCCGAAAGTTGAAGACGAGACTTGAAGTACTCGACCATCGCAACAAATGATTTTGAAACTTGGAGTTTTCGATTTACAGGAGGAAGAGATGAATGGCAGAACTGGTCCCATTAGGCATGCCAATTTATTTGCAATAAATTTTCAAGATATGAAAAATAATCTGCAATCACAAAATAGGATAAAAAATATTTTTACTAATCAATTGTGAGTACAATTTTGTTTCTCCCTTGATTCTTCTCTCATGATTATCTCTGTGATTCGAGGGCTGAAGCAGCGTATTTCTCGAATGTAGGATGATGTATACCTCCTGGGGATGTATTTGATCTCCAGCTTCATGAACTATTTGATTGTCAAGAAGTATCCGGCCATATTTTGATCTCTTTGTAAATATTCCAAAAGTTTATGGGATTCTTGAGACCCCTCTTCAAGGGAATATGTATTCCTTAATATAGGTGTGCGTTAGGGTTTAGGGTAGAATAACCTCCAAGAAACCCTAATAGACTCCAAAGATTTCAAGAGTTTTGTAATATCTTGAATTTAAGATTTAGCTTGATCTGTTAAAATTTCGATGTCTACGATAAGCGACAATCCTCTTGACATGAGAAAAATTTCTAGTAAAGTGTCAAAGTATATTAAAAAATTGTTGGTCACAATTTCAAAAGATACGGCATATTAAAGTGAAATAAGTAATTTACAATTTATGTATACACTTTCCTGTTTAGTATGTTAAGAAAGAATGAAATATTTTTATATTTTAAAAATAGTTTAATTTTAATTTTTTTATTTTATTCTTATAAACACATAAATATATGATTTGTTTTAGACCGAAATTTTAAAGATTTTTTAAACTCAATGCTAAGTACATCACATAAAACGAGAGGGAATTAGGAGTATAATATAGGAGGAAAGAGAAATTAAGAAAAGAAAAATACATGTGAATACCGACACGCTAGGGACAAGATCCTGCTGTTTTTTTAAAGTGTTAGAAGATAGTGTGGTCACAAGAAAGGACTCATCTATTCTTCCCAAGTTCCAGTAGCAAACAAACCTTCACTGAACAGAGGAATTGAATTTGCAGAAGCGTTTTTATATTTGTTTATTCTCAACCTTTTGGTCAACAACGTTCCAAAAAGTCCGCGCCATTGGCCCCAAAATTTAAAAATTGAAAATTTCAACATTATTGCTCAGACCTTAAGATTTAGTTGACTTTTAAATTACTTGCAGTAAAAGTGAAAAGAAAGTGAAGTTATTAGCAGCACTCCAACTATTATTCCATGCTAGAGATATCACTTTCTCTGCTAAGTATGTTGTCTTTTTCACCTTTTACTTTTAAACAAATGATATTACGAATCCTCTTTTCAAATAAAAGAGCTTTTCTTTAAAAACTACTAAAGGTAATAATTTTTATTTTTATTTTCCTGTATTTCTAAGTGCAAAATGTTTAAATGTTTAAAACTTTAAATATATAGAATTAAGTTTGTGAACGGGGCATGCCTAGATAACATATGTATCACTGTATCAAAGCACGTAAAGATTTGAAACTGTTTTCCAAGCTAGCTTAGTTGATAAAAATACTATTTTCCGAAGTGACAGAATAATCGTCGTAATATTATTATAGCTAGTATCTAAGGGGTGAAAATACTCAAGGAGGCTAGAGAAAATTTTTGGGATTTTAAGCTTGTGTAGTTTAAAGAAGGTGAATGAGAAATGGAGAGAAAATGAAATATTTGAGTTTCCCTTGGGAAAGGGACATTGTCTTATATCGGAGGAAGAAAAAGCTTTTAATGGGTATATATATAATTGTTCTTGTTCTAGCTCTTAAAGAGTTAAGAAAAAGGCAAGCCTCGCGCCGTCATCGTCGTCGCTCGCTCGGCTTCGGCTTCGGCTTCGGCTTCGGTCTAAGGTTGATTGATTAATCTTTTTGGACAAAATTCCTTTCAATTATTTAATTAAATAATTAACGAAAAATTCAATCCGGAATAACCCATGACCCGCGACCCGGTTCCTTACGAAATTTTCTGAGCTTCTTCTTCTTCTTCTGCACAATATTTTCCAGTGTGTTTTACGACCATTGAGTGGTTCACAGTTCATCAGAGTTTTGGTACCAATACACTGGTGAGTTAAATCGTTCTATCCTGGGAGGATATATTCCAGTACCTCGGGTACTTGACGGAAATAATTTTTTTAAGGACACACTATGTATTCAGTGGGCTCGATTTATTCCTATAATATTTTTTTAATTTATTTTCGAGAATCTATTTCGTTAAACAAGTATTACTAACTTTCTGTTTTATTTTTTTCAGAAAGTTTAATTGTTTATTACAGCAATACAGAATAATAACAATCTTAAGGAATTTTTTTTTTATATTTTGTATTTTGTTTGTGGAGATTAAAACCTGTGTGGTTTTCTACTCCTTCTGAATTTTACTATTCTGATTTGAAGATATAAAAACTTCATCAGAGTATTGAAATTCGTAAAACGATTTGAAGAACATAAAAACTTCATCGTTTTTCTGTAAAACAGTATATAAAAACTTCGGTTTTATTTATTATACATACTGTTTTTTTTTGGTTAATAACAGTATTGTGTACTGTTCTGATTTTGCCATTAATTAAACTATTCTGTTGTTTACAGTGAGAAATGGCAATTGATAACGGAAATTCTTCTGCGACTATTGCGGCAACGACGATAGCCTCGTCAAGCCGGACCGCTGTTTCACCGGCAGAGAAACCGGAGAAATTTTTCGGAGCCAACTTCAAAGGATGGAAGCAAAGGGTGTTCTTCTGGCTTACCACACTTGGTATGCAGAAATTCACTAGTAAAGAACCTCCAGTGCCTGCTGCGGATATGCCGGACAATGAGAAATTCATGATTGTTGAGGCGTAGAAGCAGGCAGATTTTCTTTGCAAAGGATATATCTTAAGCGTTTTAGAGGATGACTTGTACAATATGTACAGTGTGATGAATACTTCGAAAGAATTATGGGAAACACTTGAGAAGAAGTACAAGACTGAAGATGCATGCTTGAAGAAGTTCGTGGTTGCCAAATTTCTAGACTATAAAATGATAGACAGTAAAATTGTTGGAACCCAAGTTCAGGAGCTTCAACTTATTTTTCATGACCTTATTGCTGAAGGTATAGTCGTGAATGAAGCATTTCAAGTGGCTGCAATGATTGAAAAAGTGCCTCATTCGTGGAGAGATTTCAAGAACTATCTTAAGCACAAGCGCAAACAAATGAAGTTGGAAGATCTTGTGATTCGTCTCAAGATTGAGGAAGACAACAAAACAACCGAGAAGAAGTCTCGTGGAAATTCAACGATCATGGGAGCTAATATCGTTGAGGAGACTGCTCCAAAAAGTAAGAAGAGAAAGAGGTCTTCTGGACAGACTAAGGAGCAGAACAAAAAGAAATTCAAGGGCAGCTGCTACAATTGTGGAAAAATCGGTCACAAAGCCCCTGATTGTCGTCTCCCGAAAAAGTATAAGAAGAAGGGACAGACCAACATAGTGGAGAAGAATTATGACATTGATGATCTGTATGCAGTACTTTCGGATTGCAACCTAGTTGGAAATCCGAAGGAGTGGTGGATTGACTCTGGAGCCACTCGACATGTTTGTGTTGTCAAGGAAGCATTTGCGACTTACTCTACTGCTGGTCCCGAAGAAGAGCTTTCCATGGGAAATACTGCAACAGCCAAGATTGAAGGTTATGGGAAGATATTCCTGAAGATGACTTCCGGCAAGGTGTTAACGCTCAACAACGTTCTTCATGTTCCTACTATTAGGAAGAATTTAGTTTCTACTTCTTTGCTTGTTAAGAATGGATTCAAATGTGTATTTGTTTCTGATAAAGTTGTTGTAAGCAAGAATGAAATGTATGTTGGAAAGGGCTACCTCACAGAGGGCCTCTTCAAACTAAATGTAATGGTTGTTGACAGTATGAATAAAATTGTAGCTTCTTCTTATTTATTGGAGTCAAATGATTTATGGCATATTCGTTTAGGACATGTCAATTACAAAACCTTGCGGAAGTTAATTAATTTAGAAGTGTTGCCTAAATTCGAGTGTAATAAATCAAAATGTCAAATATGTGTTGAGTCCAAATTTGTAAAACATCCTTATAAGTCTATTGAAAGGAATTCAAATCCTTTAGACTTAATTCATACTGACATTTGTGATATAAAGTCGACACCATCTCGAGGTGGGAAAAAGTATTTTATTACTTTTATTGACGACTGCACTCGATATTATTATGTTTATTTGCTTAATAGTAAGGATGAAGCAATTGAAGCATTTAAGCAATACAAGAATGGAGTGGAGAATCAATTGAATAAAAAGATCAAAATGATTAGAAGTGATAGGGGTAGAGAATATGAATTTCCATTTGCAGAAATATATTCGGAATATTGAATTATCCATCAAACTACTGCACCTTACACACCTCAATCCAATGGAATTGCGGAAAGGAAAAATCGAACATTAAAGGAAATGATGAATTCTTTATTAATAAGTTCCGGATTACCGCAGAGTTTGTGGGGCGAAGCTATCCTTACAGCTAACCGAATACTCAACAGAGTACCCCATAACAAAACGCAGTCTATTCCATATAAAAAATGGAAAGGAAGAAAACCCAACTTGAAATATTTTAAAGTGTGGGGGTGTCTAGCAAAGGTACAAGTTCCTTTACCTAAAAGGATTAAAATCGGACCAAAAACTGTTGATTGCGTTTTCATTGGATATGCTACAAACAGTAAAGCATGTCGGTTTTTGATTCATAAATCTGATAATCCCGAAATTCATATTAATACGGTAATGGAATCAGATAATGCTGAATTCTTTGAAAGTATCTATCCGTATAAAACTGAATGTGAGTCGTTATGTGAAAGACCTAAACGACCTCGGGAAGAACCAAAGGAAAATACTCCAAGTATAGAAGATCCAAGGCGTAGCAAACGTCAAAGAACATCTACTTCATTTGGATCAGATTTTGTGACATTCTTGCTTGAAAATAAGCCTCAAACTTTTAAAGCAGCTATGTCATCTTCTGATTCAGCGTTTTGGAAAGAGGCAGTCAATAGTGAGATTCAATCAATTTTGGATAACCATACATGGAAATTGGTAGATCTTCCTTCAGGAAATAAGCCTTTAGGTTCGAAATGGATCTTTAAACGGAAAGTGAAAGCTGATTGACAAATATAAGACAAGACTTGTTGTCAAAGGTTATAGACAAAAAGAAGGCCTTGATTACTTTGACACTTACTCGCCAGTAACGAGGATAACATCTATTAGGGTGTTAGTGGCACTAGCGGCCGTGTATGATCTTGAAATCTATCAAATGGATGTTAAAACAACTTTCTTAAATGGAGAATTAGAGGAAGAGATTTACATGGAACAACCTGAGGGTTTTGTGGTAACTGGTAAAGAAAAGAAAGTGTGCAAACTTGTTAAGTCACTTTATGGACTTAAGCAAGCATCCAAACAATGGCATGCCAAATTTGACCAAACAATGTTGGCAAGTGGGTTTTAAATCAACGAGTGCGACAAATGTGTTTACATTAAAAACACTCCAGGTCATGAAGTCATTGTTTGTTTATATGTTGATGACATGTTGATAATGAGCAAAAACATGGCAGATATAAATTCTACTAAGCGCATGTTGGCTAGCAAATTCGATATGAAAGACTTAGGAGTTGCTGATGTGATCTTAGGAATCAGAATTCACAAGACTCCACAAGGTCTAGCATTATCACAGTCTCACTACATTGAAAAGGTACTTGACAAGTTCAAGTATTTGGATTTCAAAATTGCCAAGACTCCAATTGACGTGAGTTATGCACTTCAAAAGAATGAAGGTGAAAATGACTCACAATTAGATTATGCAAGAGTATTGGGAAGTTTGATGTATATCATGAATTGTACACGACCAGATATAGCATGTGCTATTAGTAAACTGAGTCGGTTTACAAGTAATCCCAATCACATACATTGGATGGCAATGAAACGAGTTTTGGGGTATTTCAAACATACCCAAAATTACGCTTTGCATTATAACAAATATCCCTCCGTGATCGAGGGATATAGTGATGTAAATTGGATCACTGAATCATCTGAAGTTAAATCTACGAGTGGATATGTTTTCACAATTGGGGGTGAAGCAGTGTCTTGGAAATCATCCAAACAAATGTGCATCACCTTTTCTACAATGGAATCTGAATTCATAACTTTAGATAAGGTCGGTGAAGAAGTTGAATGGCTCCGGAATTTCTTGAAAGATATTCTATTTTGGCCCAAACCTTTGGCACCTATTTGTATACATTGTGATAGTCAAGCGGCAATAGGCAGGGCAGGGAACGTTATGTATAACAGAAAATCTCGTCATATACGACGGAGACACAATACCGTTAGACAACTACTCTCTAGTGGTGTTATCACAATTGACTACATAAAGTCAAGAGATAACGTGTCGGATCCACTTACAAAAGGCCTATCTAGAGAGGCAGTTGAAAGATCATCAAAGGGAATAGGGTTAAGGTTTAGGACAAGTCATCATGACGGTAACTCTACCTAATAGACTGGAGATCCCACGAGCTAGGTTCAAAGAGATCAAACAAAGTTATGAATGATGGTTCAACATTGTCAAATAACTCAACCCATTCTCGTTATGAAGACAATGTTCAGAAATCGAGGTAAAGCATTAAGGTTTTTTGATGAGTCAACAAAGCTTAAAGGTTTTTAATGATTTGCTAAGTCTGACAGGATATGACTAGATAGTGTGTCTACAGGATTACACGTTTAGAAATCACCTATGTAAGTGTGAAGTATAAGCCGTTTCAAGGGGAATGAAAGTAAATGCCCATTCTCTAAGCACTCATGAAATTAAGCAGTGTTCATGGCTGAAACGAACACAACCGTGAGAACCATAGATGGTTAAGGATTGATTGTGTGACTTATGTTGTCTAGGTATACAACAAATCTCGACGGTTCAAAGATATCAAATCTACCGATTGACTGAGTATATCCGATATAAGTTCACTACGGAAAGTTCAAAGGGAAACCTACTTATCCAGATGCAATTAATTCTTGCATGTAAAACACACACGCGTCCGTGCATTCCTTTAAATTATAGCCATTCCCCATTCATGTGGGGGATTGTTGGGATTTTAAGCTTGTGTAGCTTAAAGAAGATGAATGAGAAATGGAGGGAAAATGAAATATTTGAGTTTTCCTTGGGAAAGGGACATTGTCCCATATCGGAGGAAGAAAAGGCTTTTGATGGGTATATATATAATTGCTCTTCTTCTAGCTCTTAAAGAGTTAAGAAAAAGGCAAACATCGCGCCGTCGTCGTCGCTCGCTCGGCTCGGCTTCGGCTTCGGCTTCGGATTATTCGGATTCGGATTTGGTCAAAGATCAATTGATTGATTAATCTTTTTGGACAAAATTTCTTTCAATTAATTAATTAATTAATTAAATAATTAACGAAAAATTCAATCCGGAATAATCCATGACCCGCGATCCGGTTCGGTCAGGCCCGTTTTCTTTCTCGGATTATTTTAAATATAATTTTTCCGCAATATTTCAAACACCCCTTTTCCAACAGCCATAGCTATTTCTGAAAGGTTGCAAACCTTTTCAGAAACATTGCCATCAACTCTATAAATAGAGTTTGAATCCCAGAATCTTTCCTTACGAAATTTTCTGAGCTGCTTCTTCTTCTTCTTCTTCTTCTTTTGCACAATATTTTCCAGTATGTTTTACGACCATTGAGTGGTTCGCAGTTCATCAGAGTTTTGGTACCAATACACTGGTGAGTTAAATCATTCTATCCTGGGAGGATATATTCCAGCACCTCGGGTACTTGAGGGGAATAATTTTCTTAAGGACACACTGTGTATTCAGTGGGCTCGATTTATTCCTATACTATTTTTTTTATTTGTTTTCCAGAATCTATTTCGTTAAACAAGTATTACTAACTTTCTATTTGGTTTTTTTTCAAAAAGTTTAATTGTTTATTACAGCAATACAGAATAACAACAAAAATATCTTCAAACTCAAAAGTTTTATGGATAATCTCCATATTTTTTTTCAATTTGAGGCACGGCTGCGCATTAGTTAAGGAGGGGTTTGTTAGGTATGAATTCAAAAACCAAAGACAATTTAGTAAGTCCATCAAAGCGAGTGGGTGATTATGGTCCCAAGCTTGTAGTACATTTGATAAAAATAGTCTTCTAACTTCTAATGTTTTAAAACCAACTCACTAATAAAATAGAATACGTTTTCGAGATATAGAGGGTGTTTGACTAAGTTTATAAGGTGGTCAAATTGACTTATAAATATCTTTTGACTTATTTACGTGTTTGATAAACATCCAAAGTGCTTATAATCCAAGTGCATATATAAGTTAAAATCAGCAATAAGTTATAAGTTTGTCACTCTCAACTTATAGTTTTTCAACTTATAAACACTTTTCGTTTGACAAAGATTTTTTCTAGTTTATCTTTAATAATATTTTGTAATCACGGAATACTTTTCCCAAAATAAATTTACTAACTTTCTCCTCGTTCCATATTTGTTGTTCATCCTTTTCTTTACAAAGAAACTTTTTAATTTATATTCTCTTGTAAAGTTTTTAAAGGTATTTTAGTCATTTTAATAAATGAATAACTTATCAGCACTTTTTTATCAAACACATCAACTGCTTAATATCAATTTCAGCACTTCTATCCAAACATGTAAATATTTATTTAACAAATCAATTTCAGTACTTAAAAATATTTTTCAACACTCAAGCTTATCGGCTATTTACGGTCATCTAATTCAAACGGGCTCATATTAGCTAAAATCAACTAAAAGGACACCTTGAAGTTGTGCATTCGATATTAGTCCAGAAAGGAATGAATACAATAGTCATAAACTTTGTTTAAATATTTGACTAATTTTTGGGTTGATTTCTTTGTTTAATTAATGAGATCAACACAGCTCAATAGGGTATTTACCATCAAAGTAGACCATAAATGGTGATTTAGAATGTCCAGATGAATGTGATAAGTAGTTTCAAAAGAGACTAATCCCTATTAGTCAGGGCTAAATGTTTGCTGTTCCTAAATAAAAAATTGCCTTAAAAAACTCACAAATTGTTTTTGCAGTTCATCCACAAGTTGAATTTACTCTATTGATTGTCAATTATTTTCCAATCTGTCCTTGAAATTTGGAATCATCATATTCTAACAAATGATTCCACCCCCACTCCAAAAGAAAATTGAAATAAATTTATGAAAAAAATTGAGAATGCATGTTCATTTATAGGGCTGCGAATGGTAAGTAAAAAATAATTCTGAAATGTTTTTTCCAGTTTTTGAAATAAATGCCGTCATTCAATTGCGTTGCGTCCAGGCATATTGCAGGTCTCATAAATTGGTAATAAAACCTGAGTCATAAATTTGTAGGTTTAATTTTTAATTAAGAACATCAATCGTTTTTTGTTATCCACTCCTTTTATTAGTTTATTACTCCTATTTCCTTTTAGGGGCTTGGATAGGTTCATTGGCTTTACACTATTTCCTCTTCACTTATTTGTCATTAATAATCCCTTAAACGTTTTTTTCTTCTACTTCATCATTTATTTAATTAAGTTTATATTTACCAATAAACACAGCCTTTTATTGAATCCCGGGGTATATTTCATCTCAAAGAGAGAGTGATAATTCAATATAGCAGAAAAATTAAAATTTGAAAGTGAACTTATAATAAACCATATCCTTTTTCAACCCTAGGGCACATTTCATCTCAATGAGATAGTGTTAATTCATTAAAGCCAGAGACGAATATAGAATTTAAACTCTATGAGTTCAACTTTTACGATACTAGCATTAAACTCATTGTATTTTTAAAAGTTATGGGTTCATATAATCTATTTGTTATAATTTTAGTAAATTTTTATTCATAAGTTTATTCTCCGCATCGAAAGTACTGAGTTCAGATGAACACGACATCAATATGCTGCATTCGCCTCTGATTAAAGCGTGAAAATAAAATTAGAACATTAACACAAAAAAAAGTTTTGAAATTTAAAAGTGAGATTATCAATAACTCTATCTTTTATCGAATGAATGTTTCATGTCAAAGAGAGAGTGTTAATTTAACAAAGCATGAAAATAAAATTTAAAAGTAACATTTCAATGTCTAAGCGCAAAAACATTAAAGTTTAGAACGTTATAAAGTGGTAATAAAACCTTAGTCATAAATTTGTAGGTTTAAATCTTAATTAGGAACATCAATCGTTTTTTTGTTATCCATTCCTTTTATTATTTTGTTATTATTACTCCTATTTCCTTTTAGGGGCTTGGACAGGTTCATTGACCTTACACAATTTCTCTTCACTTATTTGTCATTAATAACCCCTTAAATGTTTTTTTTCCTACTTGATCCTTTATTTAATTAATTTTGTATTTACCAAGAAACACAGCCTCTTATTATAACTCAATTCAAAAATAAAATAAAATATTGAACGATAATATTTAATTTCAAAGCGCAAAAAAATTTACAATTCAAAAGTGAACTTATCAGTAAACCATGGCCTTTTTCAACCCTATGGCACATTTCATCTCAAAGAGAGAGTATTAATTCAATAACGTGTGAAAATAAAATTAGAACATTAACACAAAAAAAGTTTAAAATTAAAAAGTGAGATAATCAATAAACTACTCCATCTCAAAAAAAATAAAAATTATCAATAAACTACTAGTATATTTTGTCAAATAAATGTTTCATCTCAAAGAGAGAGTGTTAATATAACAAAGCATGAAAATAACATTTTAATATCTAAGCGCAAAAACATTAAAATTAGGAAGTGAAGTTTTCTATAAACCATTGCCACTTAGGATATATTTCATCTGAAGGAGAGTATTAATTCAACAAAGCGTGAAAATAAAATTTGAACAATAACATTTTAATGTCTAAGCACAAAGAAGTTTGAAATTAAATAGTGAGCTGTAAAATTAAAAGCTAAGAAGAAAGGAAGAGGTAAAAAAAAGAACAAAAAAAAGAAGTCTATTGTCGGATAAATATCAAAATCAGGAGTGGAATTAGTAAAAGAAGGCCTTTTTTTTTTCCTTTTATTTTTTGTCATTTGGCAGATATTTAGAAGTTTAAACTATGGCTCTATCCCGCTCTCACGCTCCAAACCCCACCCCATACCCCACCACACCACCTACATGTGTACAGTCCTAGTGCTGTTATATATCTAAACATTACTCACTCTACACACTTCCACTCTCCTCCACTGGACCACAGCTACAAACTTCATTTTAATGGCCGATCGGTGTTGAGAAAAACCCTAGCTCGGTTTCCGAGGGACCTCCATTAGAACGCTCTCTCGGAGCTCATAATTTATTTGTTAATGCAAAGTAAGCTCAGCTCCCATGCATACATTATTTACAATTTAACACATACATACATTACATGTTCCTATGTGCTTGTGCTTATATACGGACATGTATTCTGATATGTATATAATCAAGCAGATTAGGTGCAACGTACCACTTGCATTGTACTCTTTTTTTGTTGAAATTTTGAGCTCCGGGTGCGGAATCCTCGAGAATTGCTTCGATCTGTCTTATTTGCAATTTAATTCAGTTTTTTTTCCATGCTTTTCTTTTTCGGAGTTTCAGTCTTTGGATTCAGCAACTTTTAATTTTTTTGGTTTAGTTTTATTATTATTATTATTATTATTATTATTATTTTTTATTTTTTTTTCATTTTCTTGAGGTAGGAAAGTTCTCTTGAAAATTTTGTGTTCTCTTTAACATGGCAAAAAAAAACTAATTTTCCGTTTTAGTTTTGGGATTGTCATTTCTGATGGAGGAGTTTATCCGGTTGTGTTCGGAGAGATTTATCCTGCTACTGTCAGAAAATATAGGAAATTTTCCAATTTAAAAATTACTTTTGGTTTATAAGATAATCCACCAAATATTACATTAACTGAAGATATTTCTAGTATTAGCATTTTAGCTTTGTTCCAAAGGTTAATAAATTGTACCCGGTGACACAGCTTAGAACCTTAGGTGAATAAGACCTCTTGTTTTATTCAGTTATCTGTAAATATATTTGATTTATGGATAACAATTAATGAAATATGTTAAGTATATATGTCAGTTCTGTTTCTGAATTTTTGGTGTTATCAAGTCTTTGTACAAGGCATAGATGGGCATTATCATCCTGAGTAGTGCAATGCACGAATTGTAAAACTCTTTCAACAGCACAATCTTTGTGCTGTTTTGATTCTAATAAAATTCTCAAATAAAAAATAAAAATAATAATAATGGTGTCTTACTGACTGTCTCCATATGTCATATGTGTGATCCATTCACCTTGATGTGGAAACATGCTAAGAGTTTAGAAAAAGAAAATCTCTATGCACAACTAAATATGCTACTATAATTATCATTAAATAATTTGCATTGTATATTTGAAACATAGCTCTTTTACTGCTCAAGATGAGTTCTATTTTAATTTAATGAAGAGTTTAATGCAGGCTTGATTTTTCTGGCGAGAAGAACATGATTGCTGCTTATTTATTTATACCTCTGGAATTGCATCGGAATGTAATACGGGTGAGTTCTACTCTTTCAAAAGTGAATACGTATGTTGTGCATGTGCTGTCGTTTTTTGTGATATTCGTACTATTTTGTTGATCTTGAGCCATAAAGAACTGAAAAAGCAGATATGAAATAGCGTCACCTCACTTGACAGTTTGTTATATAGTTGGTATTTTTGATGAAAGGATATGTTGGTTGTTGTGTTTGTAACGCTTTCCCTTTATTGCTTCTCTTCAGATAATTCCATTCTGTTTTGAATATGGATATATAATAGTATATTTCTTTCCTAGTTGGCTCCTGGTCGATCAAAAGAGAGAAAGAAGGGATTCTTTTGCCTAATTGACAGATGCTATTGTGAATTTAGCCCGTGGTACTATCTAGAGATATAATCTTTTTTCCCAGTTTGAGCTCTGTTACATGCTTGGACCTTTGTATTCTCAATCTCTTCTTAAGTAGATTGCTAGTTGGTCCTTGTTATTGTGTGATTGAATCATTATGAAGAAACAGCATATGACTGCTTGATGACGGGTGGAATAAGACATTTTATTACAAAAGGAAAAACAAATATTGCATCCTATGTGGTATGATGGCAGAAGTTGAGTAAAGTCCGAGAGCTAATTACCAGTACTGCCTTTTGGTAAGTGGTTCGTATTTCATTATGTGCTCTTGAGAATGCTAGCATCCAAATCTCGTTCATGATGGACTTCTCTAAGTATTTCACTGGTTCTTCACTTCTTTCCTAGTTCAACTTCAACATTGTCCTTTTATCAGATTATGAGTCCTAAATTAGAACTACTTTTGGGATTTAAAATTTCTAAAAATTGCACTGATCATGGTTTCCATTTCAGGTTTATATTTTAGGGTAGACTTGGTGCTTCAATACCAATAGCTCCATTTGGCATAGGCTGCATATAGTTAGCTAACTATGATAGCTCCTATTTGAATCTATCAAACCAGTCGATTATGTTTCCATTGATTGATCTTCTCAATTATGAGCTCCCAAATCCAGCTTGTGGTTGACAGTCGCCATGGTATATTAAACAGTCAAGCATTTTAAACTGATCCTGCATTCCTGGTTCTCTTCTTATATGGTCAATGATACTCTTTTAGCTTTACTTTGGTGTATCTGAATTCGCTGGGAGATAATTCTTATTTCTATCAAGCTTTTATGGTCCTTTATTGGGGCTAATTCCAAAAGGAAGTCTTTCTGGTACTTGTTTATATTAATCAAGTTTTTTTGGCCATGGTCTTGATGTTTTAGGTCCGTGGTATCTGTACTTGCTTCTAGATAGTCTTCTTTTCTTAAATTCTTTTTCATTGTGCCATATTTATTTCATGTGTATTTTTTGGTAACGGGATGTTGGTTCTGCAATTGTAGTTTTGATATTAGGTGTGTCATCGAGTTCAACGCACTTTCTGCTCGATGAGGCATGCAAATATAAAACATGGATCTTTTCATCTTGAAGAGCACAATATGCGAATCACACGAGCACGAGCAAGAGCAAGTGTGTTGGGTTCATCAGGACGATTACCACCCCTACACCCATCCACAAAACAGGATAAGAAGCATGTATTGGGAGCAGAGTCCAAAAGATCGAAAAGATCTGCCTCAGATGAGAACAGACCTGGTACCTCTAGTACTGCTACTGGTGTTCAGCCTAAGAGAAGGGCTGTTCTTAAAGACATGACGAATGTACTTCATGAGAACTCTCACATGAATTGCATCAACGGAAGCAAAATTCAGGTTTTCTTTTTTTGTTGACACACAATGTTCGCCATTTGGAAATAAAAATAATTGTGTTATATGAATTGCTTGTGGTCAAATATGTTCATATTGGTGATAGGTTAAAAAAGGCTCCGATAAGAGGAACAATAAGGCGAAACCTGCTGTTTCGGTAAAATTGTCACAGCTCCAAGAGAAAGGAAAAGAGGATATAGCTGATAAAGTAAAGAAAGTGAAGGTTGAGGGATCACAAGAAATAAGTTCGGGGGCAAACTGCAAGGAGGATATGTTACCTCAGCTAAGTAGATATGTCACTCCAGCACAATGTGGTTTAGTCCATCTAGTGCCTGTGAACAGAAGTTCCTGTAAGGCCATCCCACTTCAGGATATAATGAAAAAAGGTTTGATGTTGTCTGTCATCGTGCAAGATATAAAAGCATTGAAAATTTAATACATTGTCTATCCTTTTAGCCTTTTAAATAGATTAATGTGATACAGCCATGGTGGGGCTAAAATGCCAGCTTATTTTTAGTTTAACAAATGCTGGGCTCTCTTCAAATTATTATAGTTGCTCTCTGTTCTGTGACATGGATCACAAGCTAAGTACTTAATCAGCCAACTTTTGCTGGAAATTGTCTCATTCTGAATAGGGAAATTTACCACTATCTGTCCTGCTGCAACAGGCATTTATGTTTGATTCTTGATGCATTAGAGTCTTTTATTATCGTGAATTGAAGTCTCAATATGTTAACTCGTTATATATATATATATATATATATATATATATATATATATATATATATGTATGTTAATTCGTTGAACTTTCCTGTTCTCATGCCCACTTGTTCTGTAGTGTATGGTAAAATGACACTTAGATGAATAAGAGATTGAATAGCTGGTAAAAAAAAGGGAAAGAAACTTGTTAGTCTGCCTTATCTTCTGCAATGACCTCCAAAAAACTCTAATCATCTGTTCATCAGGTGAAACTTTACTGTATCATATCCTTTTGTGAAGCTGCTAAGTTTCTTTCTGTTGCATCATGCAGATGAAAGCAAAGTTTGCCGGAAACAAGAAGGCTTTGCTAATCTAGGAGTTGCTGATATTGATTCAAGACACAAGGATCCACTGATGTGTAGTCTGTATGCTCCTGATATTTATAACAATTTGCATGCCATTGAGGTACGTAAAATGACTGTTATACTGCTGATATGTGATCATACACAGCATCATGCCACTCTGGTGGTACAAATAAAATCAATGTTCTGTTACCTACAATCAGTTACTATAATATCTTGGTTCTAGTACAATGATATCATGGATAATAAAGGGCTTAAAATGACATACCCTGCACACGTCATGGATAAAAAACTGAATAATTTTTCACTTTGAACAAGTTTAAAAGATGTAGCTGTCCTTTTCTTTGCCAAATAAAGGAAGAACTAAAGTTTTACTGGTGAGCCCATAAAGCACTGATGGATTTTTCTTTCCTGCAGTTTGACCGTAGGCCTTCTGTTGATTACCTGGAAAAGCTGCAGCTGGACATTAACAAGGGTATGCGAGGTATTCTGATTGATTGGCTTGTGGAGGTCAGTTAACTTTGGATGCATTACCAAATGATTTAAAATTTTCTTCTCACATTTCTTACCAAGCACTATCCTTTTTAATTGTTTACTACTTTTTCTTGGACGTTTTTGTTCTCTAGCATTAGATTGATCAGTTTTTACTGAACAAGCATTATCAACTGAAATGTTTGCTTCATATCCAAGTTTCATCATCTTTGTTTAATATTTCCTTTTTACTACGCATCTTTTTTTTCCATTTTGAGATATTTACAGAAGAAGCTTTCCTTGACCAAAATTCTAGTATTTGAGAAACAGCATGCAATTAGACTGCAGTATCATTTGTGTATGTTTTTAGTAGGATTGGCATATGGGGTTCATAGTTTGATAGTTTTATCAGTTTCTCCCTCCCTGATTTTCTTTCATAATTGGTCCAACCCAAAAAACTTGACCTCTTTCTTTATTGGAAAGTTTTTCTATCTTCAACAATTCGAACTATTATAACTAGTATTAATTTTATTTTGTCTAAGACATGATATAACATCTTGTCAAATATCTCACTTCTTGAGCACTTTTTTGCCAACTTCAATACAATAAATTCAAATATCTTATTATTAACAACCGGACCCCGCGCATAGCGGGAGCTTAGTGCATCGGGCTGCCCTTTGCAAGTCCAAATCAGTTCTACTTTATTTTCACTATCTTACGATATCATTACATGTTGATCATCAATATCTCTTGCAGGTTTCAGAAGAATATAGGCTGGTTCCAGACACACTTTACCTAACTGTTAATCTTATTGACCGTTTCCTATCTGAAAATTACATTGAAAAACAAAAGCTGCAACTACTTGGAGTTACCTGCATGCTAATAGCTTCGTAAGTTCTTGTTTCTGACATTTTGATAATTTGAACATCTGGCCCCGCTTACTTCTGACATTCATATTTAAGATGACCGGGCATCAAGAGTAGGCCCTTGGAATGGGCTATCTTCTGGTTGCCTGCCTGTGTAAATGTCTTGCTGCACTTTTGTGTTATCTAGCTTGTGGAAGATGATTGAAATATTGTCAGATTATAGGGTAGAAAGAAAAGGATTTACTTTCAAGAGCTTAGTTGATTTCATAAACATGCTACAAACTTCTGAGCATGGATTGTGGTCTACCCTTAAACTGAGTTCTTTTTCTCATTTTCTCAAGAAGATAATAGTGTCCCAACATATAAATGTACCTACCTTCAGCAATAGAGAAACTAACTGAATCTGCCTTTATTCAGTGGCTCTTTTCTGCAGTACTAAGATTTTCTGTGTCATTGCACTGAATGTTGCAGCAAATTTGAAGAGATTTGTGCACCTCGTGTTGAAGAATTTTGCTTCATTACAGATAACACTTACTCGAAGGAAGAGGTATCCATTTTTTATGCTAATATACTTTATCGTCATCATCTCTTTGGTCTGTGATTTGTGCAGGTCATTTATACATTTATACAACCCAATGATATTGTGTTCCAGAGTTAGTCCTACTGAGTACTGATCAAGTTTCCTAGTAAAAGCTGATCCTTGTGCAATATTGTAACCATTTGTCAGTATGTTTGTCGTTACTTGCAAAGTCAACCTAACATTCTTTTCTATTAAACTGGTTTGTATTGCTTAATTTTTCCATATTAAGCTGATCTTCCACAAGGTAAAATTATCTAGTTGCCTTCTTGATTTTTCCCACTTGGATATACTTCTTCCTAAGTACTTAAACTTCCTAGGTTTCAGCTTATTTGCGCTGTCCATCTTCAGTCGACCGACATAAACTTTGTCATGTGGATGTGTAAAGGCCATAATTACATCATATTGCAGGTAATAAAAATGGAAAGCAGAGTCTTGAACCTTTTGAGCTTTCAACTTGCTTCTCCAACCACTAAGAAATTCCTGAGGTAATACAATTTGTATCATCTGTTAGTAATTTTTACTTTAGTATGATACATTGAAAAGCAAGCTTTTCATTGTGGCATTGTTCATCCTCGCTTTTAGGAGATTCATTCAAGCAGCTCAAGCTTCTTACAAGGTATGAGATAGCACTATTTTGCCCGACATCATGATAAGAATGCTTATATGTAAATAATTGCTCCAACCGGCAGGTTCCCTCTGTCGAACTGGAATTCATGGCAAATTATTTAGCTGAGTTAACACTTGTTGACTATGGGTTTCTTAAGTTTCTTCCATCTCTTACTGCTGCATCAGCTGTATTTCTAGCTAGATGGACGCTTGATCAATCTAACCACCCATGGGTATGCATCTTTTAAACTCCTTGATACTATTCGTCTTCCGTTCTGCATTTGAATGCAACTATGAAATGACTGGTGATGTATCACAGAATCCAACTTTGGAGCACTATACCAGATACAAGGTATCAGAGCTTAGAACTACAGTTTTTGCACTGCAAGAGTTACAGATGAACACCAGTGGCTGCACCCTCAATGCCATACGTGAAAAATATAGACAACCAAAGGTAAACAACTACTACGTCACATTTTGCTAATCACCAGCTTATGCTAAGAAATTCAAACTACCTAGCGGACAAGATTTCTGTAGTCGAATGTCTGCACCTATTCAGAAACAAACGTCATGATAGTTATAAGGATACATTTCAAACACAACCTTTTGGATTATACCTCAAATATCAGCTGTTCAATGTTTTATGCATATAACTAAACCTCTTGTCATGTTGACAGTTCAAGTCCGTGGCTACTTTAGCAGCTTCAAAACCAGTCCAATCACTGTTCTAAGAAGAGCTCGTATTCCATCTGCTTGGCCAGTTCAAATGTTGTGAATCCATCCTAAATCTCTCATATTAAGTCAGACTTGCATGGAAGTATCCCATAATCTGTCAATCGCCAAAAGAGCCCTCATTTTGTTTATTCCTCTTCCAAGGTTTAACTGCTGTATCATTCTAGATTCTAATTTGTTCAAGGTACTAATAGATTATTAGGTGGAAATGTGAAGGCTTAGTTGAAGTGAAGCTGTTAATTTAACAGAATATTAGTAGAAAAGAAGTTAAGAGTAACCGATAGCTACTTGCTATCTTGTAGTTTGACTTTCGAGCTTACTGAAAGCTCCAGTTGTAAAATCGTTCTGAAACTGACATTTCTATTCTTTTAGTCAACAAATTCGTTCATGTTAAATACTTGACTAGTGTTGGATCTACTTTTAAATATAAGAAATTGGGTTGAAATGTGGTAATCCATTTTTAGCTTCCTGACCTTAACGTTTGTTGATTTTTATTTTCATTTCTGGTATTCCAATTACTGCTTTCCTTTTTAGGGTTAAATTTGATTTGTAGATTGCATATATGTAAAGTAGAATGATGCTGAACTACAGTTAGGATATCGTTTGATAATTTTAAAGAATTGTTAACGGGGGGTTATAATAATTGAGAGATCTGTTAATAACTCCCGTAGTTGGATAATCCCGCTAAATCACTGATCCGATCTTACACCACCTAACATCTACAATGTAAATATCCATAAAATGTGACCCTTTTTTTGCTTACAATTGACTATATTAATGTATTGCTTCTTGAAGCCGTGAAAGAGTCTTACAGACCACACCAACTAAGTGATCATGTCAATGGAGGAATGTTGCACCAATCCTACAAACGCCTTGCAAAAGTAGGCTCCATCATGAATCAACTACTTCAGCATTAGTTCTATTTGACTTATAATTATATTATTATTTGACTTACATACGGAAGTACGGAACACTTGCTGATCACCATGAAAACGTTAATAAAACTCTTAACTTCCTTCAGCCAACTACTTCTATATCATAAATTAACCTAGTATAAATTGAAAAGTTATGTGCCTTTTTATTTTGATGATTTAACAAACTTCATATGAGAACTAGATAGGGAACCTAATACACAGCATCAAAGTGCTCAGAACAACAAGTCATACGTCCGGCACAAGTTCCAATAATATCAGTCAAAGAAACAGCAGAGGGAACAGATGACTATCAGTTCCTCTGGTCATAGTACAAGTCAACTTCTTACAGCTGTTAAAGCTGTTGCACTGCACACGCAACAATGCAGGAGTCACTTTTTGGAGCATGTTGTGTACCAGATACTCGCTTACATCATCCCAATGACCTCATTTATATATTATCAACATGAGGCAAGGGAAAACATGCACTTGAAAACCCTAAATCATTAAGTCTCTCTCAAGTGTGCTGCCGCATCTATTCACTCCAAGGCTTGAAGAACAAAGTAGCAACAGAACAAAGGACCAGATCCCAGCAATGAGTTCATCGTGTGTCCTTAGTAATGTTGACCTTTGTTAATGTTATTCATTTGTAATTCCTACTCAGCTTAGTTAGAAGTCTTGTAGGATATCTTTTGTAAACCATAAACCATGTGTTTGTATTTGGCTAGAGTTAGTCAAAGTGGTGAGCTATGTAATAGAGTTATTATAAAGAGACTTGCAATAGAGTTATTGCAAGTAGGTGTGGGATTAAGAGTCTAATTCCTAGGTTACAATAGGTTGTAATCTAAAGTTGCTCGGTTAGTGAAGTTGAAATCCTACGAGTGTAGGTCGTGATTTTTAATCCCGTGGGCTGGGAGTTTTTCATGTAAAATACTGTTGTGTGGGTGTGTTCTGTTGGAATTGATAGAGAACCAGGTTCTCTATACAGTTTGGTGGACTCTTAATTTACATCAATTGGTATCAGAGCAGATTCTTTCTATAAGGCTAACATCTAAAAAGGATCCACATGGCTGCTTCACCAAATTTTGAAGAAGGCCAATCAACCTACAGACCACCAAGATTCAATGGACAATACTACGGCTGGTGGAAGACAGGAATGCATAATTTTACCATGACTGAAGATTCAGAGCTTTGGGATGTCATTTGTGATGGACCCTTCATCCCCATGAAGACCATTGGCGAGACAGTAGTGACAGTCCCAAAGACAAGGAAGGAGTACAATGATGTCGACCGCAAAGCTATAGAGAAAAACTTCCAAGCAAAGAAGATCCTCGTCTGTGGTATTGGACCAGACGAGTACAATAGAATCTCAGCTTGTCAATTTGCCAAGGAGATCTGGTAGGCTCTTCAAACCGCACATGAAGGAACAACCCAAGTCAAGCAATCAAAGATTGACATACTTACTACTGAGTACGAACTCTTCAAGATGAAGGATGATGAATTTATTCAGGACATACATACTCGCTTCACTTCCATCATCAATGAAATCCATTCTCTAGGAGAGATCATTCCAAGGAACAAACTGGTCAGAAAAATACTCAGTGTGTTACCTGGTTCTTGGGAGATTAAAGTCAATGCTTTCATGGAAGCAAAAGATCTGCAAAAGCTGACGATTGACGAACTCATTGGAAATCTAAAGACCTACGAAATGAAAAAGAAGAAGGACCATGAAAGAAGAGAACCCCAAAAGGAGAAGAACCTGGTTCTCAAGGCAGACAACAGTGACTCAAGTGGTGATGATGCTGACATGACCTATTTGACACGGAGATTTTAGAAAATGGTTCGCAGAAATGGGGGTATTCCGAAAAAAGGGTAGCTCTAACAGAACAAAAGGCTTTGATTGTGGTCACAAATACGGGAAGCTAGGATATTTCATCAAAGATTGTCCTCTCCAAAGCAAAACGAGCACAAGCACAACACAGACAAAACGACCAAGAGGAACCCGGTTCCTGACAAGAAATTCAAGAGAAAAGATGCCGCTGACAATGTTATGAAACAAGCTCTTACTGTATGGGAAGACTCCTATAGTGAATCTGAGGGAGATGATGAACAAGGCGACACCTCCATGATGGACGTTGAAAGCGAAGCAGTTGAATATGACTCCATCTTTGCCCTGATGGCAAAATTTGACGAGGATGAAGATGATGATGATGATGAGGTAAACTTTCTAGACGTTCAAAGAAATTTGAAGTCTTACTCTCAAAAGAAGCTTGTATCCTTAGCAAATGCTCTGATTCATGCTTACCATAACTTTATCAATGATAAAAATATTTTAACTGTGGAATTAGGAGAGATAGAGCATGTGAGAGATGATTTACTAGTCATAGTTATTGATTTAAAAGAAACCATTGAGGATTTAAAGAATGAAAAAGATATTCTAACTAAGAAAATTGAAAAGGTAGAGCATGAGAGAGATGACTTATTGGTAGTAATTGTGGATCTAAAGGAAACAACAGAGGAATTAAAAAGGAAAAATATTTCTGTGAAAGCTTTAATTGAAAATGGCATGAACTCTTCAAAAGGTAAGGAAGTGGCGAGTGAGACATACCTTAAACTTGAAAATAAACTCAAAATGGTAAAATTGAGTCTGTGTGCTGAACTTGAAAGAAATAGACAACTTCAGGAAGATCTAAGCAGGGTTAAAAATGACCTAGATAAATCTCTAAAGCAGACCAATAGAATCATTTCCATGTATAAAAGTAATGGGGGGAACATGTAGGGAATTGGGTTCCAAAAGGAAAAGGCTCATTACAACCCACATAGCAAGTATGTTATTGTCCCTGATAACTAGCTTTGCACTCATTGTGGTAACACTGAGCATTTTAAAGATTCCTATAAATCTATTGTTCAGTCCCAACAGAAAAATAAAGTTTTTGTTAAAAAAATATCTACTGCTAGGGAACCTGGTCCCTACAATAGAAAACGTGTGATGCCTGCTTGGGCAAGAAGGAGTTTAATTCGCCCTTTTCCTCACTACAAGGGACCCAAACTTGTTTGGGTTCCTAAGTCTAATTTCTAATTTTCTTGTGCAGGGAGCAATGAAAGGAAGCAACCAAAGATGGTATATGGACAACGACTGCTCTAAACATATGACTGGAAGTACTGGTGATTTCCTTTCACTCAAAGCCCTGCTAGGTGGGAGTGTGTCCTTTGGCAATGACAAAAAAAAGATATATTCTGGGAGTTGGAAGAGTTGGGAAGACACCTACTCACTCAATTGAGACCGTGTATTATGTGAATGGCATGAAATATAGCCTGCTGAGTGTCTCTCAAATCTACGAGAAAGGAAACAAAGTGAAGTTCTTATCAAAGTCTTGCACTGTCACCAATCTTGCGATGGGTGAAGTGGTTCTGATGGCAAAAAGATTCAAAAATATTTACGTGGCTGACTTTGAGTCCTTAAATAGTGGGGATCTTACTATATGGTTTAAAGCAGGCCCCTCGTGCATGGTATGAAAGGTTGTCCAAGTTCCTTCTGGAAAATGGCTTTACAAGAACAAAAAATTGACAACACTCTCTTTTTAAAGAAAAGAGGGAGGAACCTGCTAATTGTGCAAGTTTATTTTGACGATATCATCTTTGGTGCAACAAATGATTCCTTATGTGAGGAGTTTGCCAAGCTTTTGGGAAGCGAGTTTGAGATGAGCATGATGGGGGAACTGAACTTCTTTCTAGGTCTGCAAGTTAAGCAAACCTCTAAGGGAACGATGATAAGTCAACGAAAATACATTAAAGAGCTTCTGAAGAGGTTTGAGATGGAAAGCTCAAAGACTATTGATACTCCTATTGCCACTTCCACTCGTCTAGACATGGATGAACCTGGTTCCCCTATGAATGAAACCATGTATCAGGGTATCATTGGTTCACTCTTGTATCTCACAGCCAGCAGACCTGACATTGTGTTCAGTGTGGGATTATGTGTTAGATTCCAATCAATTCCAAAAGAATCTCATATGAAAGCTGCTAAGAGAATTCTGAGGTATCTCAAAGGAACACAGGTAGCTGATATCTTTACCAAAGCATTAAGCAGAGAGAATTTTGAAAAGAATCGACTGGAGTTGGGACTAATAAAATTGAACCGAGTACTAGGTCCCTCAATGATTGGCTATGAAGGAATGTAAAGGTTAACTGGCAAAAAGTATTTTTTAGTAATTTCTAAATCAATTCTATACCGTTACAGATAAACACGCATGGCAATTACAGAGCAAACAAGCAGTTAATGATATTGCAATTTGGTAGAAAGATGAAGCTTATATTTACAAAAATCAGTCAGGGAACATGGTTCCATTGACTCAGGTTAGTAGTTCCTCTTACACTCATACGTATTTTAAACTGCTAAAAGTGACACGTCATTAAAATGTGTCCACATTTTCTCTCACACCTTTTTAAGCCCAAATGTCATACTCGTTACAAACCGACCCGTCTCCCCAATCCGTTGCACCCAATTGTAACCGATCCCTCATCCCCTCTAAATAACCCCAAAAGACATGTCTCTCATAACTGTCTACATCAAAGCCATCAAACTTTTTTCCTCTCTCAGAAAACCCCCCTCTGTCTTAGTCACCGTGTGATCGACACGGGTTCAATCCCAACCTGATCGAATAGGCCTAATCCACGAGGTGCCACTCGCTTCATAGTTCTCAGCGCTCATATATCATACCTTAGCCTAGCTAAGTAAATTCTCAGCAACGAGACCCTCAGCTCGTGTGCTCCCTACTTTGGCACAAGTAGTTTTAGGAAGTCAACGCCTTGATCAGGACCCTCGGCCTGGACGATAACCCTTCTCAGAATAGAGGATACTCCCAAAAATACTTTAATAATAAATTGTTCTGTGTGACCTCGCTAGGACCTAAATCAACTTCTCAACTTTCTCGACCATTCAAGTCTAAATCTTTTCTGGAACAACCTATACATACTCATAGTGGTATCCTTAAATGTAAAGTATGTCAAAAGCATGAAATAAACATTCAAAAGTATTTCTAGAGATTCTTGCTTCTTCATGAATTTTCAACATGAAAATGGTATATAAGAATAACACAAAAGTCAGAAAATTTATGCACATATATCAGAATAAATCATCTAAACTTTAGCTAGAACAATTCTAAGGTAATAGGTACTCACTCGCTCCAATTAAGTACATATTAACTCTTTTAAGCAATTCATCAAACACCTTGTATGCGTGCTTTTATGAGTTAAACCACTTTAGTTAAGGGTTATATCAACTCACCTCAAAACTCCTTGAGCTAATACGTAGGCCCCGGTCTAATTTATACCCTACAAATAATTAATTCTACAACAACCAGTGTATTTTAATTAATTTCAAAGTTTCACACCTAAACATGGAATTTACTGTAGATACATAGAAAGAAGGGAATTAACTATTCAATTCTTACCTACTACTACTGTAGGATAATTGACGATAGAAAATTTTATATACCTGAGTTCAAGAATTAGTGATTTGTAAAGAAACCTAGAACTTCCCGTTGCATGCGTGAATATTGAGCAGCAAGGCTGCCTCTGTTTCGTGGTTCTCTATTTCGTGAGTGTTCTATTTTTTTGTATAAGGAATTTTTTTAATCCTTTTGCCTTCCAACAACCCTTTATGGGATTTTGGCTTGTCACGTGCTCTCTCTCTCTCTCTCTCTCTCTCTCTCTCTCTCTCTTTTATTTTTTGATTTAACAAGTATTTAATTATACTCACTTTTAATAATTAATAATATTAAAATTATTAATATTTTCCTAATTGTATATCCAATTATTTATAAGTATAGAAGTAACTCAAAAGTCAATCACAAGGGTTTAAATCCGTAATAGAATATAATTTTTATGCACTTAAGGCAAGATTAAAAAAAAAATTAAATTCTATATATATTTAGTGTGTCTTAAAACTTTTATAGATTTGAGCAGTGTTACAAAAGTGTTGAAGAAAAGGAGTTTGGTGAGAAAAGTAAGTCTGAAAAGAAGGAGAAAAGTGTGAAGAAGTCTCAGAAGAGGAAGTCAAGTGACAAAGAGGAACCTAATTCCTCCAAGAAAACCAAAGTGGAAGTGTCTGAAGTTGAGAGAAGAGAAAAACTGAAGAAGCAAAGGGTGTTGTGGGGCAAAGTGGTTGATGTTGATATCCTTAAAATGTCAGGCATGGGATAACTTGTTGCAATCTGCGAGTTTCAGAAGTGGACTCATCTGTTTACCATTCAGAGTCCCAAGGTCTATGAAGAGGAGGTTCGCAGTTTTCACGCGGATCTGTTCACTGTGGAAGACGACAATATCTGCCTAAAGGTTAATGGAGTGGATTTTGTGATGGATGAAGCTGTACTGGGAAGTATCTTAGGTGTGCCCACAGAGAGGCTCTCGTCTGTTGAAGGGGCCTGTTCCCCTGACTTTAGGAAGATCATTCTAAAGACTCAAGCCGTTCAGAGAGGGAAATGGATACACAAGAAGGCCCTACATCCAGAATATAAGGTCATGTTTGAGATGGTGAACAAGGTCCTGCTCCCTCGCGCAGAGAGATATTCCATTACTTCAATAGTGGATCTGTTACTCATGATAGATACACTACCATCAACCTACATGGTATCATGATTGAACATATGAAAAAGGTGGCAGACTTCAAGGACGGGAACCATGGTTTGCCTTATGGGTTCTTGCTCACTAGAGTGTTTAAATATTTCAAAGTCCCTTTGGAAGAGCAACGGTGGGAACTCGAAAGCAAATGTTCTCAATGACTACCTTGGATGAGTGCGAGTGTATAGACAAGAAGGGGAGAGTTGGCAGCAATTCTACAATTTCTCAACTGATCGATGCTCAGATTACTGCTAACGAGGAAATAAGGAGGATGAAAGCTAGGAATACCATTCTTGAGGGAAAGCTCAGTCAAGCCAAAGAGGAACTTGGTTCTAGCAGTGCACAAGGTGCAGAGGTTGCCCGCTTGACGGCTGAAAATACAGACCTGAGGAAATAGGTTGAGAACCTGTAAGAGCAGCTGATAAATGAGCAGCGGTCTACATATGCTTGAGTGGATATTCTTCTCAAAGCCCTTGCCTCTTCATCCTTCCCTCCATATTCCAGTGCCCCTTAAACAATCCCCTTGTCAGTGTCCAGTTTAACTGTGCTTGTCTTAGCCTCAATGTCCTGTTTTGGCTTGTTGCTTTTATGACTATGTTACTTTAAGTTTGTTTTTTGTGTGGAAGTTTTGTAACAATGGTACTACTGCCTATATTTTTCTTCTAAAATTAATCAATGAGCATCTCAGTCTTTTTCTATGCATGTTATACTTTTGTACTCTATTTTTAGCTTTGTTGTGTGCTGTAATGACTTGGCCGTCCATTTTGAGTGTTATAACCCTGTTCCCCCATTTATTGCTTCTTCTATGCTCAATTGTTGTTATGTGACTTACTGGGGTGGTTGGTTTAGTTCCAGGGTTGTTTCGGAATGAGTTAGGACACTTAGTCCCAAGGTTGGAGGCTTAAGTTGAAAAAGTTGATCGAATATTGACTTGTGTGTAAGCGACCCTGGAATAGAGTTTTGATGGTTCTGATAGCTCCGTATGGTGATTTTGGACTTAGGAGTGTGTTTGGATAGTGATTTGGAGGTCCGTAGGTAATTTTGGCTTGAAATGGCGAAAGTTGAAAAATTAGTATTTTGGAGAGTTGAGAGGTTTGACCGAGAGTTGACTTTGTGGTTACCAGGCTCGGATTTTTGTTTTGGAAGTTTAAATAGATTCGTTATGTAATTTATGACTTGTGTGCATCATTTGAGGTCAATTGGACTTGATTTGATAGGTTTCAACATCGAATGTAGAGTTTAGAAATTCATAAGTTCATTAGGCTTGGATTGGGGTGCGATTCTTGTTTTTGATGTTGTTTGATGTGATTTGAGGCCTCGACTAAGTTCGTATTGTGTTTTAGGACTTGTTGGTATGCTTGGTTGAGGTTCCGGGGAACTCGGGTGTGATTCAGATCATGTTCGGCGCATTTTGGAACTTGCGAAACTACCGATTTTGCTGGTGCTGGTGCCCTTGTACGTGATCGCGAGAGTAGGGTCGCGATCGCTAAGTGTTAATTTTGGTACCTGGAATTTTTGTTCTACATGTTCGGGAGCCTGGGTCTGCGATCGTGTAAGTTGGTGAATCGCGAACGTGTGGGTAAGGTCGTATTCGCGAAGAGGAAAGAGAAGGCTGGGGATTCACGCGCAATTGTTCATCGCGATCGCGTGAAGTCATTCCCGACAGTGTAGGTATGAGGAGTCAGTGCATCATGTTCACGTGGGTGTTTTCGCGTTCACGTAAGAGGATTTCTAGGGCAGCTGAGCTTTGTTCTTCGCGAACGCAAGGCTATTTCTGCGTTCGCGAAGAAGGGACATATGGGTAGACTTAAATTTTTCAAAAACGAGGGTTTGAGTTTATTTCACAATTTAATTTTGGGAGCTTAGATTGAGGCAATTCTTGGAGAGATTTTCAAGGGAGTGATTGGGGTAAGTGATTCAAACTCGATTTTGGTTAAATTACATGAATATATCATTGATTTCATCATATAATTAGTGATTTGGATTGAAAAATTAGGAAAATATTTTAGAAACTTCCTAGGCTTTAATTTGGGTATTTGAAGGCCGAGTTGTGATCGGATTTGAGTAATTTTAGTATGATTGGACTCATGGTTGAATTTTTGTTCGAATTTTATTAATTTTGCCGGATTCCGAGACCTGGGGGTTGACTTTTGAGTTGACTTTTTGACTTTTGATTAAGAACTTAGCTTTTTCATATGGAATTAATTCCTATAGTTTGTGTGGATCGCATCGAGTTGTTTGTGGCTAGATTCGAGGCGTTTGGAGGCCGATTCGCGAGGCAAAGGCTTGTTGGAGTAGAGACTTGTACGGTTTGAGGTAAGTAACACTTCTAAACTTGGTTATGAGGGCATGAATCCCCGAATTACGTGTTATGTGATTGGTATTGAGGTGACGCACATGCTAGGTGACAGGCGTGTGGGCGTGCACCGTAGGAATTATGACTTGGTCGAATCCGTGGAACTGTGTAGTCATATAACTTGTTATCTTCCACGTATTTCCCATGTGTTAAAGAAATTGGAACTGTGATTCATATTAGAAATCATGCTTAGGCTACATGCTGGTACTGTTGGGATCCACAAAGGTCGTGTTGCATGTTAAATTATTTCCTTAATTTGCAATTATGTACTCAGTCACAACTATCATTTGCATATCATATCTTAGTCTCTGTTGCCATTTATTGATACATAATATCATCATTGTTTGGGCTGATTATCATGATACTTGTGAGCCCGAGAGACTGGAGAGATTGATTACTGAGTAAGGCCGAGGGCCTGATTGTGAGGGTATATATGGGATCGGGCTGCACGCCGAAGCATGCTTTATTGATTCATGCCATGATTGGCTTATTATAGCGCTTGGGCAGGATCCGCCCCTCCGGAGTTTGACTCACCAACAGTGAGCGCAGGTACCTACTAAGTGCGAGTGCCGAGAGCGAGTGTCGAGCGATTGGGAGGATTGAGTGACCGTGAGGAATGAGGGACTGTGAGGATTAAAGGAATGGGAGGACTGAGTGACTTGATACTCTGAGAGTATGCATATGAGTTCATCATTGTTCTGCATTACAGTTGGCATACATAATTGACATGTAAATATCGAGACGTATCATTCCTCATTTCAGTTACACTTGGCATATTTTACCTGTTTGAGCTTTAACTGTTGAACTTGAAAGCATGTCCACATTTTCGTACTGTCATTTCTATATTTGGATTGTAACTGTTGAGCTCATCACTGCTTTCAGTCCAACGGTTAAGCTTGTTACTTACTTAGTTGGTTGTACTCACGCTACACCCTGCACTTCGTGTGTAGATCCAGGTAGTTCCGGATATGGTGGTTGCTGATCTTGGAGTTTTATCAATTTAGAGATTTTCGAGGTAAGTGCTCTAGCGTCCGCAGACCTTAACTCTCCTCCTTTATCTTTTAGTTTTGTTTATACTGTTCTACCTTCCTAGATAGTATTTCATTTGACAGTCTGTGTTATTGTATAGATGCTCATGTACTCTGTGACATCCGGATCTTTTGGAAAATTTAGTATTGAGCTGTGACGTTTTCATCCAGTTTTTATGAGACTTTTACTTACTTAAGCTTATTTCCATATATTTTGAATTTTAAGATGTTGGTATGTGTGAGTTGTCGGCTTGCCTAGTATCATGATAGGCGCCATCACGACACTTGTGATTTTGGGTCGTGACATGTGCACACAAGTGGCATGAGTTAATTTTGTTGGACTTCTTTTTGCGTTTACTTGCATATATTCTTTTTATGATGCCAAAAGGGGAAGAAAATTGAAGAGGAGAAAGAGAAACAGGTTCTCAGGGGGAATATAACTAATCTGCAAGGTGAATTGTATGGAGATCTGGTTCTCAGGGGAAACTTCAATTCGAAGTTTGTCATCATCAAAAAGGGGAAAATTGATAAGTTATGTGCCTTTGTATTTTGATAATTTAACAATTCATATGAGAATCAAATAGGGAACCTGATACACAACCTCCAAGTGCTCAGAACAACAAGTCACACGTCTGGCACAAGTTCTAATAATATCAATCAAAGAAACAACAGAGGGAACATATGTCTATCAGTTCCTCCGGTCACAGTACAAGTCAACTCCTTACAACTGTTAAAGCTGTTGCACTATTGAACTGCACACATAACAGTGCAGCAGTCACTTTTTGGAGCATGTTGTGTACCAAATACTTGCTTACATCTTCCCAATGACCTTACTTATATATTATCAACATAAGGCAAGGGAAAACACACACTTGAAAACCCTAAATCATTGAGTCTCTCTCAAGTGTGTTGGTGCCTTCATTCACTCCAAGGCTTGAAGAACAAAGTAGCAACAGAACAAAGGACCAGATCCCAGCACTGAGTTCATCATGTGTCCTTAGTAATGTTATATCTTTGTTAATGTTATTCACTTGTAATCCCTACTCAGCTTAGTTAGAAGCATCTTGTAGGATATCTTTTGTAAACCATAAACCATGTGTTTGTGTTTGGCAAGAGCTAGTCAAAGTGGTGACTTGGCAGAAAATACTTGATCGACCAATGAAACGCTTGGCCATAATCTTCGGCCAACTACTACACTTGATAGTAGCCAAACGTTTCTTTGACTTGGCTTTTTCGATTTGTTTTTTCTTGTTGATTTGTTGTTCATAAAATTTTCACCCATCATTAATGAAATTTCTCTTTATGTTTTCAGATCCAACCTCTTTATGTTTTCTCTTTAGCCCTGTAACTTCAACTTGGCTTTTT